>NW_027186455.1:0-50957 GCF_028583685.1 Petaurus breviceps papuanus | reverse complement strand
CAAAGAGAAAATATTACAAGCATCCAGGAAGAAACAATTTGAATAAGAACACAATCAGGATAACCCAGGATCTGGCAGCTTCTTCACTGACGGATCAAAGGGCTTGGAATATGATATTCCAGAGGTCAAAGGAGCTGGGATTTAAACCAAGAATTGCCTACCCAGCAAAACTGAGTATCATGTTTCAGGGGAAAATATGGTCATTCAATGAAATAGAGGACTTTCAAGCATTCTTGAAGAAAAAACCAGAGTTGAATAGAAAATCTGACATTCAGATATAAGAAGCAAGAGAAGCATGAGAAGGTAAACAGGGAAAAGAAATCATAAGGAGCTTATCAAAGTTGAACTACTTACATTCCTACATGGAAAAACGATCATTGTAACTTATGAAACTTTTCTCAGTATGAGAATAGTTGAAGGGAATAGAAATGTATACATATATATGTACACACACATATACATATGTCTATATAGGAGGGTATATGGGCATATGAATACATGTGAGTATGTGTATACATGTGTACAGGTATACACAGACAGAGAGCACAAGACCAGTTGAATAGGAAGGGATGATACTTAAAAGAGAAATTAAGAGGTGAGATAGGAATATAATAATAGGAGATAGGGAGAGATAGAATGGGGTAAATTATCTCATATAGAAGAGGCAAGGGAAAACTGTTATAATGGAGGGGAAGAACAGGAAGGCAAAAGGGAATGAGTCAACCTTATTCTCAATGAATTTGGCTTATGGAGGGAATGACATACACACTAAATAGGGTATCTAACCCTATAGGAGAGTAGGGGGAAGGGGATGAAAGGGGGGGATGGTGGAAGGGAGGTCAGGCTGGGGGGAAGGGAAGTTGGAAGCACACACTTTGGAAAAGGGACAGGATCAAAGTATAGAATAGAACATGTGAGGGGTGGGATAGGATGGAGGAAAACATAGTCAGTCTTTCACAATATATCCACTATGGAAATATTTTGCATAGCTACACATGTACAACCTATATTGAATTGCTTATCTTCCTAGTAAGGGTGGGTGACAAGGGAGGGAGGGAAAAAATCTGGAATTCAAAGGTTTAAAATCAAATGTTTAAAAATTATTATTATTTTACATGCGACTGGGAAATAATATATACAGGCACTGGGGCATAGAGATCCACCATGCCCTACTGGAAAGTCAGAGGGGGAATGGGGGAAGATAAGGGAGAGAGCAGATTTCAGTGAGATCACTGTTTTGGGGTGGTGAGTAGGGGAAAAATGGCAAGAAAATTTGTAACTCAAAATCTTGTGGAAATGAATGATGTAAACTAAAAAATTTTAAAAAAAAGTAGTGGACCTTGGTAAAGAGAAGAACCTTCTTTTGAATAGAGAAGGAAATAATGAGGATGGTGTCAATGGCTTATGAGATGAGAAAGAGGGGTAAAGTGATAGACTCTTGACAATGGCATCATTTTCTAGGTAAAGGATAGCACAAGGGAGGGTAAAGGAAGCAAACTCCACGTAAATACTCCTCTGTATGTAGTAGGATAGGGAATCATTTAGAGAGGACTAAAAAAATGCCTCCCTTCCGTGTGGGAAGTAACTAACTGAAGTAAGATAACTAGGTAGAGGACAAAGCTCAGTTAATTGCATGAAAAATGTAACTAAATTGTTTTTCATAAATAGTTATATTAAACATAGCCAGCACTTGAATATCTATATTACACATCAATAAAATAATGTGTTTATACATTGCAGTATAAGATAAATATGAAGTTTTCTATTTTTAAAAATCCAATTTCTCTTCACATGTCAATTTTCTTAATTTTTAGTGTTCAATATTCACTTTTATAAGATTCTCAGTTCTAAAATTTCCTCCCTCTTTCCTCCCTCCTCCCCAAGACGGCATGCAGTCTGATATAGGCTATACACATAAAATCAAATTAAAAATATTTCCACATTAGTCATGTTGTGAAAGAAGAATCAAAACAAAACAAGGAAAACCAGGAGAAAGAAAAAAAAAAGGAAACAGTATAGCTCCAATCTGCATTCAGACTCCATAGTTCTTTCTCTGGAAGTGGATAGCATTTTCCATCAGGAATGTCTTTTGAATTGACTTAGATCACTGCACTGCTGAGAAGAGCTAAATGTACCAACATCAGTTATTGTACAGTGTTCAGCATGTCAATTTTCAAAATGATTTGTTTTAAATACTTCTTCTCCCCTATTCTAGATTAAGTTACCCTTGAGATTCTGACAACACCTTAGAAAGAAAAAGAATTAACAAAAAGGCCGATCATCTAGCCTTACTGCATATTATATTTAAAAGCAAATAGGTACTATTCAAGTTTAGTTATATTGATGGAAGATATTCTTATTTTTTAAAAGTTTTAAAAGATAGGGGGCATGGGGCGGCCAGGTGGCTCAGCGAGTAAGAGTACCGGCTCCAGTGTCGGGATGACCTGGGGATCGAATCTGGGCTCAGATACTTAGCACCACACCCAGAAATAACTGGCCATGTAACCTTGAGCAAGTTACTTAACCCCATTGCTTTAAAGAAGAAAAAAAAAAGATGGGGGCAGCTAGGTGGCACAGTGAATAGAGCACCGGCCCTGGAGTCAGGGGGACCTGGGTTCAGATCAGGCCTCAGACACAACACAAAAACTAGCCATGTGACCCTGGGCAAGTCACTTAATCCCAATTGCCCTCCAAAAAGCAAAAATAAAAAAAATAAAAGATAAACTTCTAGTAATCGATAGTTGCAAAGGGAGTGTGTAAAGGATGCAATAGATGTTAGAGATTTTTTTTACAAGCAGTAAGATATAGCAATGGTTGGATGTAGGGAGGAAAAGAAGAGTCAAAGACAAAAATAATACTTCAGATTTGTAAATTACTAAGATTTACAGAGCAATTTCTCCATACTTTCAGTAAATGAGATAGTGCAATTATCCATTTTACAGCTAAAGAAACTGTGAAAGATTAATGCATGACCATACTCTATGCATGACCATAATCACTAAAGGTAAGATCTGGACTTCAAAAGTCAGGTTTTCAAGATTCCTAAGTCCAACACTATTTTTTCATTATGTTGTACTACCTAACTCACCACTCCAAGACTTTAAACCTACTAGAAAGACAATGGCACTATCAATGCAAATATGGGAAGCATGAAGAATGGCAAGTTTGTAGAAGATAAGTTCAGTTTGGACAAATTAAGAATTCAGATAAAAAATCTGAAAGCTTCCTTGCACTGAGTTACATAATCATACATACACAATGAAAATAGAACCAACATAGCTATAGTTATAACCAACACCATTTAGATCACAGCAAACTTACCTAATCGAGGTCTAGGCCTGAACACCAGTTCTAATCCTTTCACTTCCAATGCACAATTGTCTTGTAACAAGGAGCCCCAAGGAACAGAGAGAGAAATTGACTGAATAAATCCTTCTGTAACTTCTAAAGGTGCATCTGCAGACTCCAGAATTTCATTGAGACTCTAAGGAGAGAACAGAAGTTCATTTTTTAAATTACATTTGATAACTTACATATAAAACTAAACACAGTATAATATATAATTTAGTATTAAGAGAGCAAGCTGAAAATACTATATACTTTTATTTTAAACCAAATATTTGAATGTCTACTATGTGGAACTGTGCTTATTCTTTACTTCTTATCTCACACATTAACAAAAGGTATGTTGAGATTCAGGGATAGATGATGTTTTCCATATATCCCAGGGAACACCTAACATAATGTTAAGTCCATTAAGAGAAAATATGTTAGAATGCGAAAAGCATTCACTGACCTAGAGTGCTAAGGCCCACTTGCTATTTATGAACTGCAATTTACCAAATAAGAACAATAAATAACACCTGGGTACCTATCCCACAAGGTTCTTTTGAGATTTAAATGGTGTAACACATGTAAAGTGGTTTGTAAACCTCAAGGAGTAGGCTGGCAAATGTTTAACAACCCATCTCCAAAAAAGCAAGAGATACTTTTGAATATAACCTGCATTGTTAGTTAACATTTCCTCCATCCCTTTCTTAAGGCTAGAGAATCAACAAAACAATAAATCAAGTACAGATTTATAGCATTTGTTGATTTCTGAAGTACAAAAGCTCACACTAAAAATTTGCCTCTGGCAAATTGATAGGCAACTAGCTCCAAAACACCCCCTGAGGATACATTATATATACTTAAGCTATAAAGTAGGCTCTCATATAAATGGTGGCTGATTAAAAAGAGCTGGAAGATTTTTCCCCAAGTGATTCACTTCCTCTTCTCTATATCTCAAAATCCACTGATGTCCCTCATTCTCTCTTTTATTCCAGTCTAATAAAATGCTTCTCTGGAAGATGAACCTCTCTACATATATCCTTGATCCCATCCCCACTTTTTCTCCAGCAAAACAGGTCCCACAGTCCTCTCCTCTTTCCCTCTAATACCATTTTTTTTACTATTTCTGGTTCCTTCCCACCTGCCTACAAATACACCAATCTCCTTTCTCTTATCCTTAAAAATCCTAGTAGACACTACTGTCTCTCAAGTTCCCATCTTATCTTTACTACTTTTCTTAACCAAACTCCTAGAAAAAGCTGCATACACTTTTTGTTGGTCACTTCCTCTCTTCTCATTCAACTCATTCAATCTAGCTTCCAATCTCATTATTCAACTGAAACAGCTTCTAGCCAGTGAGGAAAAATCTCAATTGCCAAAATTAACTAACTTTTCTCAACCTCATCCTTCTAAACCTCTCTCGAAAATACTTGACACTGTTGACCACCCTCTCCTCCTCCCTGTTACTCTCTCTTGTCTAAATCTTTATGACACTGTTCTATCTTGGCTCTCCTCCCAGTCCATTATATCTCCAACTGCTTATTGGACATTTCAAACTCAACATATACAAGGAAGAATTCATCTCTCTCTCACTTCTTCCAAACTCCCCTACTGTTGTCAAAAGTATCACCATCCTTTCTGGTCATCCAGATTTGTAATCCCAGCATTATTCTTTACTCCTCACTATCTCTCACTCCACATATTCAATCACTTCCCTAATCTTGTCACCTCTTTTTTTTTTTTTTTAAGCAATTGGGGTTAAGTAACTTGCTCAAGGTTACAAGGCCAGTTATTTCTGGGTGTGGTACTAAGTATCTGAGCCTGAATCGAATCCAATCCCAGGTCATCCTGACTCTGGGGCGGGTGCTTTTACTCACTGTGCTACCTGGCTGCCCCAATCTTGTCACTTCTACTTCCCTATCTCTTTCATCTCTTGACAAACAAGCCACCACTGGAGTTTAGGCCCTAATCATCTTTCAGTAGGACTATAAGGGCAGCTTCCTAATTGGTTTTCCTGCTTCAAAGTCTAGCCTTACTACAATCCATCTTCCTAAAAGAAGTAATTTTTACTAGTAATTTTTCTGAAACACAGGCCTGACCATGTCACTTCCTCAATCAATAAACTCCAAACACTTGTGATTGTCTTTAAGATCAAATATAAATTCTTCTGGTTTTTAAAGCCTAACACAACCTGTCCCCTCCCCTGTCTACCTTTCCGAAGTCTTCTAGCACTGTAGCCAGACTGGCTTTCCTAGTACTCCTCACACACAAAGTGCTATGTCTGTTTTTGCACTTGGCAGTCTCCCATGTGCACTCTTCCATGACTAGAATGTCCCATTTAGATCCCTTTTTCCTTCAAAATTGAACTCAAGAAAAAGAACTACATACAACATCTTTCCAGATCCCCCAGCTTCTAATGTCCTTCCCTCCAAAATTACCTTATATATATATATATATTTATATTTATATATACACATATGTTGTTTCTTCCAAGAGAATGCAAGCTCCTTGATGAAAGGGACTTTTTCATTTTTGTTTTTATATTCCCAGGGGCCTGGGTCATAATAGGTGCTTATTAAGGAAGGAGAAGGGAATATGCATTTATATTGCTTATTCTATGTGCCAAGCTCTTTGGGAAACATTTTTTTTGCAAATATTATCTAATTTGATCTTTACAACAACCCTATAAGGTAGGTGCTTAATAAATGCTTGTTGATTGATACTTAGGCATCAATTATATGCCATCAAAAGGACATAGAGAAAAACATATGGCTGACTTTCCAGATACCAGTTCTCTAATTCAGTTCTCAATCACACCAAGATTCTCTCACTACATCCTCCATGGAAATCAGAAAGGTACAGTGGAAAGGGTACGGGCTTTGAAGTTAGATGGCTTGGGTTTAAATCCTAACTCTGTTACTTAATGATCTTGGCAAAGTCATCTTATATCTCTGAGGTTCAGTTTTCCTCATCTGTAAAATGAGGTTAGATTGCTTCTAAAGTTCCTTCCAACTCTAAATCTATACTCCTATGATCCTAAGTGAATAGTCCCTTTTATTACAGAAATTGCAACCTGATCCAAACCTGCCCATATTACACATACCTATATGTATGGTGATGGGCATGCCAATATCAAACACTCAGTGGGGGTCTCCCTCTAGCCCCCTTGACATGGCATGGTTCATACAACTCCAGATCATCCTTTTTTTCTAGTTAGGAATTTCTCTGATGACATCTTTTATAACACCTCTCCAGCATAATTCCTCTTTCATAATGCACTGAACCTGTTTATATCAACCATTAATTTTTTTAATTCTTTTCTTAACACACAAGAAAGAGCATTTTCATATACAATGGATACAATAAGAGGATTCTATGTAAAAACTTGAATCTCTAATTCACACTGCTTGCTTTTTTAAAGTACAGAGTAAATTCTATCCATATATTTCAAAACTCCTGTGCTTATGCTTACTTTTGAACTTCTTGCATTTAAAAAAGTAATTCACTAGCCCTCCCCATCAGTGCTAATCCTACTCTCCCTTAACACTGTCCCTTGTCCTCCTCCCCCTCAATTTACTGAAAGGTGAAAAAAATCCTTATAAAAAATAAGCCTAGTCAAACAGAATGAATCCACAAGGAGCCATGTTTAAAAATGTGTGTCTCTGTACTTTAAGTCTATCCCTCTCTATCAGGAGGTAGGTAACATGAGTCTTCTGATGACATAGATAGTCATTACTTTGATCAGAATTTTAATTCTTTCAAAGCTGTTTCTCTTTACAATATTGTTGGTAACGTATAATTTGTTCTTCTGGTTCTGATAATTTCACTCTGTGTAAATTCATAACCCAGAAGTCTCTGGAATCATGTCTTTATCAATTCTTAAAGTACAATCGTATTCCACTAAATTCATTTGTTAAATATTTTTTAACTTTTTTAACTCTTGCTTCAGCTCTTCCAGGAATTCTAGTTGAACTTGTACCCAACCTGTGTTTTTATTATAAGGTTTGCTTGTAGTCATTTTGTTCTTCTGAAATGTGTCTTGAGCAATTATGTCTGAATACTAGCTTTTTATGGTAGGATTTTTTGTTGCTGTTGTTTTCTCATTCTTCCAGCCTTCTTCCTGACTTTGGAGTTGATATTAGGGCCAGACTCTATGTACTTCTAGAGGGGAAATCCTACTGCTGGAGCCAAGCTATTCCAGGATCTCAGAGACTGCTGAGGTTGGGAACCTACAAACTTTCAGGCCTCCCAAAGTGGTCCCATCCAGGCAATATATGATTTCCAATCTCCTAGCTTTACAAGTTCCTGACCTAGGTTTGTGTCTAAGCAACACCCCCGTATGCTTGTACCTGGAGCTCCAGTAGACTGACAATGAATTCAGTCACTATCAGTCAGGTGGAAAGCTCTGCTTATTGGCAGAACTAAAGGCTCCCTTTTAGTCTGTGATTAACACCCTAGTGATTCCATTACAAGCCTCAGAATAGGCTAGAATGGAGATCCTGCTCCACTCCTGGGGTCAGAACTATTCAGCTGCTGCTTGCTTCTGAATTCGTTCCTTGGTCAGAGCAGTCTAGCTCCTACAAAGCCTACAGCTCACAACCACTCTTCACCTTGGAGTGCTACCACTAGACAAAGGTCCCCTCCTCACTCTGTCAGCTCTGAATCTGTGACCTCAATCTGCACAGTAAGCAAGAAAGCTGCCAATTGGCACCTATTACTATCTATGCCCTACATAAAGTTAAGGACCTGACCCCTCATGCCGGATTGGGACTTCATCTTGCCCTAGTACACTGACTCTCCCCACTCTAGAATAGAATATTCCATGCAGTTGTTCCTGGCTTGACCCAGTACCCAAGGTATGAAGACATCTCTATCATTCAAGAAACATTTATTAAGCAGCTACTATGTGCCAGTCTCTCAAGAAGTTTATAGGGGAGACAACATGCAACCAATTATCTTCAAGATAATCAAGAGAGGAGGAAAAGAAGGATCTAGGAACTAGAACTAAAAAAAAAGATTAGAAAAGACTTCATGTGGAAGGTGGGATTTTAACCAGGACTTGAAAGAATCCAGGGAAGCCAAGAAGCAGAGATGATAGCAGGCTCGGGGAGGGGCCTCTAAAAATAAAATGCCAAGAAGTCAAGAGATAGCGCATGTTGTGAGAAACAGGAAAGAGGTTAAGTGCCACTGGATCACAGAAGGTGAAGGGAAGGGCACGGGACCACAGAGAAGGGGACAGATAAGATGTAAGGTAACTGGAAAGTTGGGGGGAGTTCTGGGGGAAGAGAGAGAAGCAGGTTATAAAGGAGTCTGAATACCAGAGTATTTCATATTTTATGCTGAAGGTGACAGGAAGTTTTTTAAGAGTTTATTAAGGAGATAGAGGGGTGTAACAAGGTCAAACTTGAACTTTAGGAAGATTATGATCTTTGAACAGAAGGTGTACTGGAGTGGGGAAAGAAGCATAGCAGGCAACCAACCAGAAGGCTATTGCAGTAGTACAGATTATTCCAGGCATGAGGTGATGAGGGCCTACACCAGAAAGATGACAAAGCCAGAGGAGATAAGGGGAAGTACATGAGAAATGTTACCAAGGTAAAATCAATAGGTCTTAGAAGCAGATTAGATATGGGGCATGAAAAAGAATGAAAAGTTTAAAATGTCTATCTCCCTTCACATACCAGTGATGGAAAAAATGATTCAGTGTACTTATTTCTTGTATTTCATGATCAGAACTAGGTCTGATCATTTTCTAGATCTATTTGGAAGAGTTGTGAAGTATAGCTAGATTATACTTCTTCCTGCTACTCTCTTCCTTAATTTCTTTTCCAAGAAGAATGAAGATTCTTTAGAGTTTAAAAGGTTTTGGTTCCTCTCATTTCTTAATCTTAAATCATATTTCCAATAGATTTTTTCATTGTCCTCGTCTTTGCTGACCTCTGCACTAACATCATCAAATATCAAAATATTATACACTGATATAATTTGGGACATCTTAGAAAGTACTCCATAGAATTTCCCTACTTTATCCTCTGCTACTGCAAAACTTCTTGGGGAAAAAAAAAGTCTTCACATCCCTCACTCCCTCACCACCCATTCTTTGCTAATTACAAAAGAAGGCTTCCATTCTCACCACTCTACTGAACTTGTTTTCTCACTGATTTCCAATAACTTCCTAACTGGGCCCTCAGTGCTGCTAGGCAATCCTACTAGACCTCCCTTATCAACTCACTATCCCATTCTCCACAGTGGCTCTTCCAAACCCTTTTAGTACCTCCACTGGCTTCCTCTCCCCCTTCTTTCTCAGTTCTGAGATCTTTGTCCCCATTTTATTAAAAAAAAAAAAATGAAGCTATTCACCATGAACTCCCTCTTCTCTCTCCTTCCTCATCTCCTATGACTCAGGTGCCTGCTGTCACTTTCTCCTCCTTCACCCCTTTCTCACATGATGAAATGGCTTACTCCTTACCATGGCTAACCCATCCCTTTATTTATTCAAGTGATATCCTGTCTCCTCCAACAAACTGTCCCCTCTGTCCTCCCCTACCCCTTGACCTCTTTTCAATTTCTCCTTCTCCAATGATTATTACCTATTACCTACAATAATGCCCATGTCTCCTCTATCCTGAAAAAACCCTCATTTGATCCTTCCATCGCTGCTAACTATCATCCTATATGTCTTCTGCCCTTTGTAGCTAAATTTCTCAAAAAGACTGTCTTACAATAGGAGTTTCCTCTTTCTTTCCTCCTACCTTCTTCTTATCCCCTTACAATTCTCCTGGTTTCTGACTATCATTCCACCAAAACTCATCTCTCCAAAATTACTAATGATCTCTTAGTTGCCAAATCCAATGAACTTTTCTCCATCTTTATTCTCCCTGACTTCTCTATAGCCTTTGACACTGTTGATCACTCTCTCCTCTCTTTTCTTCACATATTCAGGACAACATTCTCTCCTGGTTTTCCTTTGATCAGATCACTCCTGTCTCCTTTGCTGGATCCTCCTCCAAATAGCACCCTTTTAACTGCAGGCATCTCTCAAGGTTCTGTCTTGGGCCCTTTTCTCTTTTCCCCCTATACTACTTCACACTGACTAGCTCCCATAGATTTAATTGCCATCTCTATGCATTAGATTCTCAAATCTACCTTTCTTGCTCCAATCTTGAATCTCCAACTGCCTTACAGAAATTCCAAAGTGGATGTACAGTAGACATCTTAAACACAATATGTTCAAAACAGAACTCATGATTTTTTCCCCTAAATCTTATCCCTGCAACTGCCTTCCCTATTACTGTCCTCTCCTCTACCTACATAGGGTATCATACTCTTACCTAAAGGCACTCAGTCCAAAGGAAAGTAAATTTTGAAGGCTGAAGCCTACCTTGATACACCTTGGGGTTTACTGGCTAGATTTCTTAAAGACCATGCCTGAAATCCAATTTGTTCTAGATCTCATTGATTAGTCAAAAATAAGTTCCTACTCAAGCATCACTTGAAGGTTATCTTTTGGGCCTGAATGGCTGTATCAGCAAGCACCCCAGCATCCCCAGGGTGGGCTGCCAACACAGGTTCTTGGATCTGCTTTGATAAAGGAAAGCAACTCAAAATGGGTTAACAAGCTTACTAATCAGTCAAATATGTATCGTTTACCTAGTTCAGGGGAAAAAGGTCAGCACCCCGAACTTCAGAATATACAGACAGAATTATCAAGACAGAGAAACAGATCAAGTAGACAGTTTCCAAACTGTCCAACCATTACATCCATACCAAATCAACATCTGGGTTTTTCAAAGCTGGGGGACTCTCAACAACGGCTTCCCAGAGTTTCATCTGATCAAATCACAGAACACTTCTCAAAGTGAGCCCCAAAACAAAGCTACACATCAGGGCTTATATAGCCTTCTCCTGGCTCAGAGAATGTAACAACCTTACTCAAAAATCAAAAAGTATCTACAAGCCTCCCACCCCAGGGTCCAGGTGCACTTTAGTCTAGGGGCAGGGAAGATCTTTAAAATTTACATCCCCATTACAATGGCTCAAGTGAACATAAATAGTAATTGTCCCAGTTTGATTTTTTTTTTTAATTAAAGGGGACATCCCTTGGCTCACTTCTTAAACAGCATAATCAGCAAATGGGCATTGCCTCAGGCAGTGAGAACTTGGAAAGACCTTAGCTTAAAAAGGCCAAGGTTTCCCACTGCATCTTGGGTCATGTCCATTTTGTATGATCTATATCTGGTTATAGGAAACAGATGGCTCTGGAGGAGAAAGTGAGGCTGGTGACTGCACAGCCCTCCCTCACTGTAATTCAATTTACTTTGCAAGTCATGGCATCATCTTCCTGATTTCAAGATCCTCCCTTTCTCTCCTCTGACACTGTTGTGATAGAGATGGGCTCTGCATCCCTAAGAGGAAAAGACCAACCATGTCTTTGAAAGCAACCCAGTCCCTGAATTTTCCCAAACATTTCAGTAACCCAGATCACTGGTGCCTCCACCCAAGGCATCTGGCCCACCCCAGCCCACCTTGATTTACCCAACACTCCTTAATCCCATCCAGACCTTTTTATATAAAAGTACTAATCTTACCCCCATTAAATTGGGCAGATTAAGAATCTCACCAGCCTAGCTGGTGTTACAGTAAAACCTCATACTATTCTGACTGAAAGAAGGCTTCGGTGGTCAAATTCTTTAGAGGCAGATCCACCCTGTTGCCTTGCATCTCAGGGTTCCTAGCAACCCAAACCACATCACTATCTCTCACCACCTCATGCCTGGATTACTACAACAGTCTGCTGGTGATTCTGCCTGCCTCAAGTCTCTCCCCATTCCAATCTATTCAGCCACTAAAGTGATTCCAATCATGTCACTCCCCTACTCAATAAACTCCAGTGGTTTCTTATTACCTCCAGGAACAAATACAAAATGCTTGTTTGACAATCAAAGTCCTATATAACTTAGCACTCTCCTACTTTTCCTGGCTTCTTACATCTTAATCCCCAACTGGTACTCTTAAATTCAGTGATGATGGGCTTGACTCCCAGCATTTTCCCTGGCTCTCCCCCATGTCTGAAATGCTCTCCCTCCTCCATACCAACTACTGACCTGGCTTTCTTTAAGTCCCAACTAAAATCCCAACTTCTACAGAAAGCCTTCCCCAACCATTTTTAATTCCAGAGCCTTCCCTCTTTTAATTATTTCCTATAAAACTTGTATATAGTTTGCTTTGTATATTTTTCTTGCATTTGGTCTCCTCAAGGGCAGGGCCTGTCTTTTGTCTCTTATTTTACCCCCAGCACTTGGCACAGTGCCTGGCAGAGAGTGGTGTCTAATAAATGTTGACTGATAATATGCTTTATCAAGAATACCCTCAAAGAACCTAGACATTAACTAGCTAAAAGAAAATCTCAAGTAATAAGCTTTTAAAATATTTAACAACTTTTTTATTATGAATACAGAATTAAGAACACCTTTATAAATAAGTATAAAAATGGTACAGTAGAAAGGTATTACTGCAAACAAGAACACCCAGGTTCTAATCTAATATCTTACTGCCAAAGTTCAAATTCATCTAATTCATATACAAAACTATTCACAATATTGTACTCCCCTATCCTTTCAACCTTGAGTTAATCCACTCCATATGGCTCCAAACTATATTATTCTCAGTCCCACATACTTGTCCTATGCTTTCCAATCCTCTAGTCTTTCTTCATGTTATTCACAATGCCTAGAATGTGCTCTTTATTCCTACCCATCTTTTAAACTTCTACAAAAGGCTAAGAAATGTCTGGAAAAACACAGAGTATTATGTACAATTTAGAAGAAAGAATAGCAGGAAAGTGCTACTAATTCAAAAGAGATAATATCCAGGAAGAAATTTGGCTATTAGACCCCCAATCTCATATGTCTATTAAACACACACACACACACATACACAGAGTTAATAAACAGGATAAACTTGATATCCTAATGCAAACAAGTACATCTGACTTCAAAGAGTGAGAAGGGACTTGTGACTGAACTACATACACAGCTCCTTACATAGCCCTGTAAGAACCATTCTGGGTTCCTGATGTTAAGAAAAGAGTGGAAGCTACTGATAAGGATGATAAGGAAGAGGAGGAGGTAGAGGAGGAGAATGATGACAACTGCAATTTATATAGAAGACAAAGTTTTCAAAATTCTTTACATAATATCTCAATTGAAACTCATAACAGTTTTTTACAGACAAGGAAACAAACTCTGAGTGGACTGACTTGTCAAAGGTTAGTATCAGAAGCAGAACTTGAATCCAAAGGTTCCTGATTCCAAGTCCAGCACCATACCACCATACCTTGCTGTTTCTAATAAAAAGAAATGGGTAATGGCATGTTTTACCTATGTTGGGGACAACAAAAGGATGGGGGAGGGGGAAGGGAGGAGAAGGATAAGTTCATCTTTAAGGACAAATGAGATAATGGATGACAATGGAAAAAGTGAAGTTTTTCAGCTCTTATTTTGCTTCTGTGTTCTCTTCCCAAGAATGGACTTTGGACTGAGGACAGAAAAGCAGGTAAGAGAAGTACAAAATAGTGAAGACAGGCAACACATATAGCTACTCTCAATGAGTTCAACTCACCAAGGCAGGAAAACTACCTCTTAGAGCAATTTTGTGCTGAGTTTTCCTTTTATGCTATGAATTGTACAAAACCTACACTTGGAATCACAATACCATATTCATTCTTGAGTCTTCTGGAAACTACATGGTACTTATATTTTAATTTGCCTGTTCATCACAAGTCTCCTAATTCTCCACAATTACTACAAAGAATATTGTGCATTGAATTAAAAAAAAATTTTGAGAAACAATGTCTTAAGAGTGTTGAAAGAATTAGTAGATGTAAGTATTAAGCCATTGTCCATGTTGTTTGAAAACTACTGGAGAAATCAAAGGTACCAATGTTTTTGGGGCACCCAGGTGGCTCAGCGAGTAAGAGCACCAGCCCCAGTGTCGGGATGACCTGGGGATCGAATCGGGGCTCAGATACTTAGCACCACACCCAGAAATAACTGGCCGTGTTGAGCAAGTTACTTAACCCCAATTGCTTAAAAAAAAAAATTTTTGAAAAAAAGAACCAATGTTCACAGAGCTACAAATATGGCTAACTTTGTAGCAAAATTCTATAGCACACTGTTAAGAAAATGGTTACTGAGCACTTAGGGAAGTAGTAATCACTAAAAGTCAGCATGGCTTCACCAAGAACCAGTCTTTCCAAGTTAATCTCATTTCCATTTTTGACAGGTTAGTGGCAACATGGAATAGTGGGCATAGTGAAGGCCTGGCTCCAAGTCCTGACTGATATGTGCTAGCTATGTGATCACAGGTTAAGTCATTGAGCTTTTCAGGGCCGCAGGCAACTAAGACTCTAAGTGATATGTGCCAATCTGCATTAATAGAGACAGTCTTCACACTGACAGTATCTCCACACTGATGAAATCTGAGTTCACCAAAACAAAAAACCCAGACAAAACACTAGACTGGTAGCTCATAGTGGTGTAGGCATAGAACAAGCAAACTATGCTTATGAATAAGATGGAAAAATATGAACTCTGTGTGAGTACAATCAGATTTTGAAGTAAATGAATGACTAGACCCAAAGAATAGTCATTTGTGGCTCAATCAACTGATTAACAAGCATTCGTTAAATGCCTACTTACTATATTGTTAGCAACATGCTAGATGCTGGAGACGGAAAAACAAAAATTAAACTGACCCTGTTGTCAAGAGGCTTACATTCTAAAAGAAGAAGCAGCTTACATTCGATTAGAAAATACAACATATACATCAACAAGTATGTACAGTACAAATAAAAATAACTACAAAGCAGTTTAAATAGGGAAGAGCTTTAAAACTTGGGAGGCTTAGAGAGGTCACTAAAAGAGTGCCCCAGAGATCTGTTCTTGACCCATTTCTAACAATGAGTTAAGGTGACATAGCACAGATAAAGCATTTTAAGGAATGAAAATAGTCTAATGGCTCACTAGATACCTATATCAAACCACTACTTAAAAGCAGCTATTACATATTTACAAAGGAATTAATATGGAAATAAGAAGTGAAAAGATATAATTTAAGAGAAAAAGAGAAAACCATACCTGAAACTGATTACTTAAATACTTTTTTTTACTTTTTGCCTTTTTAAGGCAGGGCAAAATGGGGTTAAGTGACTTGCCCAAGGTGACAGGGCCAGTAAGTGTTAAGTGCCTGAGGCCAGATTTGATATCAGGTCCTGCAGACTCCAGGGCCTGTGCTCTATTCACTGTGCCACCTAGCTGCCCCAAATACCTTTTTTAGCTTCAAATTCTATCCCTACATTATCCCCCTCCAAAACAAACAAACAACAAAAAAAACCCCACAAAACTAGACCTTGGTAAGAAAAACTGTAGGGGCCGCTATGTGGCGCAGTGAATAGAGCACCAGCCTTGGTCAGGAGGACCTGAGTTCAAATTCAGCCTGAGACACTTGACACACTAGCCCTGTGACTTTGGGAAAGTCACTTAACCCCAATTGCCCTCCAAAAAGCAAAATTAAATAAATAAATAAACAACCTTTAAAAAAAAAACAACTGTGAAGTTGAGATTTACTTTACAAATGAGACGGAAAAAAGAAACCAATTTTATCCAGGATGTTTTCTAAATAAAGTAAATTCAATAATGTTTTTCAGTTACAAACTATAAAACAATGAACCAAAATTTCTTCAGATAGTAAACTTGTGTAATAAATGGAGGTGGAGAGGTAGTGGGAGGGAGAGTTATTCTATTCTTTTGTGACATGGCAAAGATTGAATTTAAAGTTAAAAAGCACACAGCAAATACATCCTCATAAGATCCTACTAGGTGGCTCAGTAGATACAGTGAGGGGCCTAGTACCAGGAAGACCTGAGTTCCAATAGAGCCTCTGTACACTCACTCTGGGAGTCATTTAAACCTATTTGCCTTAATCCACTGGAGAAGGAAACTACCAAGAAAACTCCATACTTGGTCACTAAGAGTAGGACACAACTGAATACAACAAACGTTCCTAAGTATAAGGTGATTTGATGTTCAAATGTATATGAAGCATTACATACTGTAAATCAAACTGAAATGTACCCGAAAACTGGAACATCTGTTTTTATGGTCTATTCTTTAAAAAGAGCTCTATACTATCTACACAACTTGCTAACTCAGACGGCTTAAAAAGGAATAATCAAGTCTTGCAAAAAATAATCACAGTAAAAAAAATTCTAGTTGAGGATTCTGTTAACAGCCAAGAACGTCTGTCAACCTAAATAACGTGGGTTAGTTTTTTTGTCTGTCTATAATGTTAGCCTTCTACTCACAAAGTAAGGAAAAGCTGATCAATCATCTTTGAACCTATTTCCATGATACCTTGTATCCAAAAATACAAAATATCTAAACTCTTTATTTTACCAATATTAATCCCAAGTTCTTAGTGAAATACTCTTCCTATAGTGTGGAATACATTACAACATGAAGCAAAGAGAATGTATACAATTTTTGGTTTAAATTTTTAAGCAGTCATTCAGACAAGGAAAAAATGATTTAAGAAGTGGGGGGGGGTGGTCTGAGGGGTGGCTAGGTGGTGCAGTGAATAGATCACCCGCCCTGGAGTCAGGAGGACCCCAGTTCAAATCCGACCTCAGACACTTAACACAAAAACTAGCCATGTGGTTTCTGGAGTTGAATTGGCAATTCATAGTTGACCTTGTCCCAAGAAAGACTCACCATCTGGGCGGCTAGGTGGCGCAGTGAATAAAGCACCAGCCCTGGAGTCAGGAGGACTGGAGTTCAAATTTGACCTCAGACCTTGGGTAAGTCACTTAACCCCACCAAATGCCCTCCAAAGAGCAAAAAAGAAAGAAAGAAAGGGGTCTGCAAATTACCCAACCGATTCCTTTTTAACCCTACCATTTTCTGCCTTTGGGGGTGCGGCAAAGAGAGGAAGAGGATAAGACTTCCTAACCTGTCACTAGAAACCCATGTCACAGCACAGTTCGCCAGTGGCTCTTACCCATTTGTCCAAGGGGACCTGCCAGAGGGATCCAGTCCCTTGGTAGAGATCCAGGCTGAGCTGCTCTAAGCTCAGTTTCTCCTGCAGGAAGTGGCCCAGGTACCTCTGCAGCAGGTACCTGCAGGCCCTTTTCTTGATGGACTCCGAAAAAGGCCAAGGCATAATGGCTGGCTGCAGGTGGCTACTGCCTCGGGGGTCAGCAACTTTCCGGCTCCAGAGTAATGCTGGCAGGGAGCGGGGAAGAGGGGACGCGGACGCGGCACGGCGTCGGAGCCTCGACCCAGCGACCACAAGTCCCCTGCTTCCGTCCCCTCCGGCCCGGCCCCTCTGGCGTCTCCCCTAGCTCAGGGGCCGACCCGGCGTCCCCATGGCCCGGGACGCAGCGTGCTCCCCGCCAGCTGCTCTAGGCCCCGTCCCCGCGGACGCTGAGGAAGGCCCCTAACCCCGAACGCCAGACAAAAGTCGAGGCTGCCGACGAGAGAGCGAAGCAGAGACAGCGAGCCCGGGGCTGGGAAGACAGAGGGCGAGCAGCCCCAGGAGCGAAGGAGATCGATCACCACAGCGACGACCCAGAAGCGACTTTGTTGTCATCCGCCGCGGCTGCGGCTCCCCCTCCCGGGCGTTCGCACCGCACACCCTCTCGGGAAGCGCCGCCACCGGAAGTGACGACACAGAGGCGGGCAAGAGGGAGGTGGAGGGGTGGGGAGAACGAGAACGCCTGCGGCGCTTCCGGATTCGATCGGGCGGGACGGGGCGGGGCGGAGGTGGGAGGGGAATGGGAAGCGCGAGAGTTCGCCGGCTGCTGCTCAGAGCGCGGAGGAGGGAGGGAGCGGAGGTCTCGCGCTTTGAAGCGCAGGTAAGTCTGTGCTCTGCCCGACAGGCCTAGCCCTGGAGGGGAACGCGAAGGAGGGGTTGGGCGCTCCGGGTGAGAGGCCGGAGGAGGACAGCCCCTTTCCTGGAGCCTTAGGTGCTTTAAGGGAAAGAGAGGATCCGGCCTGGGCCCGCTTCTCCCACCCTGGCCGCGGCGCCCACGGGGGAAATAATTAAAACTACGCACAGTTGGCATTTAAAGCCTTTGATAAACCGGGTTCCAGCCCGATTCTCTTATGCCCTCCACTGACCTACTTGCTGTTCCTCTTACATAGCTCCATCTCCTTCCTCTGTACCTTTGCTCGGCTTACCCCCATGCTTGCCGTGTTCTCCCTCCTCACTTCTGGCTGTTATGAATCCCTATTCCCCTTCAAGACCCAGATGCCAGCTCCTACGGGAGCCCCTCACTAATTACCCTTTCTTCCCGCCCGCGCCCCCAAGTTGTTATTGCTCTCCCCTCCCCACCCCCAAAACACTTGGTACTTTGTTTTGCTGTGTAGGTGTTGTTTTTTTGCCTTTTTAGAATGAAAGCTCCTTGGGAGCTAGGACTGTTTCCTTTTATCCTTGTATTCTGTGTGTGGCACGTGGCCCAGTACTTACTTAGGAACTGCTTAATAATGTATTGTTGGGTTGAATTGAATATAATTGCATTTTTAGGTTTGCAAACGTCTGTCTCCGAACTTCTTCCCAGGCAGAAGGATTTCCCTTGTCCGAAAGTTTGTCCCCTTTTTGTCTTCCTGTTCTTCATCCAACATTTGTTGCTTACCCTGTGCACCTGCATTCCCACAGCAGAGAAAAGCCCCTTGCTCCTCAAAAAAGCCGGGAGGAGCTTTGTGTTTCTTGCAAAGTAGTGATTTGCTTAACCTTGGAACTATCTGATGTTGAGCCCTTGTGGGTTTGTTTTACACCAAAGATCGGGAGAGCCAAGCCTTAGTTATGTAAATAACAGCTGCTCTCCTTTGTTGATAGGTTTAAGATTACGAAAGCGACCCCTCACAGCAGGTCTTGCACCCTTCCACACCGGAGGAAACTGAAATGTGTAATAAAACACTTGCCCACTAGTCAGTGGCAGAGCTAGGACTCGAGTCTTAAGATAGCTAGTTGCATCACTGTTGTGTGGTTTACTGAGGACTGAGTTATGGAGGCAGGAGCCTTGGGTATAGAAAGTCCTGCCTCAGACCCTCAAGCTGTGGAACCATGGGAAAATCACCCAATGAGCGTGATAACAAAGGAAAGAGTGGATCCAGAATGCTTTAGTTTAAGTCGAGACCCTTTTAGTTAATAGCCATATATTTCGGGGCAAGTTGCTTAAACTTTCTAGGCCTTAGATTCCTCAACTATAAAGTGAGGGGAATTAGAGATGACCACGGAGGTCAATTGTACTACTGAATGTGCATGGGATACCTTTGATCAGAGCTTCTCTTTCCTCATCTGTAAAGTTGTTGACAGGAAGATGCTTTGTGGGTCAGCAAACATTTATGAAGTGCCTGCTGTGTACCAAGTGCTGGGGATTCAAAGAAAGTCAAAAACAGTCCTTAACTTGGAGGAGTTTACATTCTAATGGGAGGGAATGGGGAGAGAAAAATGCGAAAAAAAATTAGGTATGCAAAACATACACAGACTAGGGGAAGGCACTAGTAAATGGAGGGGACATAGCAAAGCCTCTTGCAGAACATGGAATTTTAAGCTGTCTTGAAGGAAAACTAGAAGGCAGAAATGAAGGAGGGAGCTTGACAGTTGTTTTTAGGTAATTTACATGTGGTATTTTTAGAAACTATGTATGTATAAGATGATACAATTTACCAGAATGATTAACTTATGGTTGTATTCCCATTGATTGAATACTAATTGCTAAATGAGTTTAGGAATGTGACAGAGCCAATTTTGAATAGTTCAAATGATGAAATGATTTTTATATTTCCAAGGAATTGGTTTCTTTTATCCAGTTTTTAGGCATTAAAAGACTGAATGATAATGGATGGACTACTGAGCTTACATTCTAAGATACTGGAATTCAGATCCGGAGGAAGGCACTTATTAACTATTGTGACCTTGAGCCACTTAACCTGAGTGCCTCCAACAACTTTGTACTGGGTCTTTGATCTATTTCACTGTCTGGGTGCTGGTGAAATTACAGAACCTGAGATTATATACACCATTTAAATTTGATAAGAGGATAACTGTCTAGGGACTCATCCTGGTGCAGTAGAAAAAGCACTGACTGGAGTTAGGAGAGTAGAATAGAAAGTAGACTGATTCTGGAGGCCAGAGATCTGATTTCTAATCCCACCCCTATCTTATTTGTGTGAGCTGGGCCTCAGTTTTCTCTGCAAAGGAAAATGACCTTTATATTAGAAAAGGGGGTGGGGTGGGTATGGCAAACCAGAACAAACATAAATAAGAAGATAATGGGAGAGTACCTCACGCCCCTTGAAAAATTCAAGTCAGCTGACCCAAATGAGCCCCATCCTTGGATCCTGAAAGGTCTAATAGATGTGATTACTGAACCATTGTTAACTGTGTTTAAAATATCATGGAAATGGAAAAAGTCACACAAGATTGGAGAAAGGCAAATGTCCCAATTTTCAAAAAGGGGATGAGAACAGATTCTGCAAAATATAGGCCACAAATCACTAAAGAGGTGATTGGCAAACATCTAGATTGGGATGTAGTGATTACAGAGACTACTTGGCTTCATTAAAAGCAAGTGATGCTGAACTAATTTCTTTTCCTTTATTTTGAAAGGCTCACTAAACTAGTAAATGAAGAGAATATTGTGAATAGTGTTTACCTAGATTTTAGTAATGCTTTTCCTAAAATATCGAACTAGTCTTGTGGAGAATTGGAGAGTATAGATTAGACATAATCGATTGAAATATTCATAACTCACAGTGAATAAAGCGCCGGCCCCGGAGTCAGGAGGACCCAAGTTCCATTCCAGCCTCAGATACTTAACATCCACACAAAAAAACTAGCTGTGTAACCTTGGGCAAGTTACTTAACCCCAATTGCCCTCCAAAAGGCAAAAAAAAAAAATATATTCATAACTGATTGGATGGCTAGACTCAAAAGTAATTGTTGATGGTTTAATATCAACTTGGCAAGAGTTTTCCAGTAAAGTGTGCCCCAAGGTATCTGTGCTTGGATAGCCCTGTGTTGTTTGTTGGGGCTTGGGGGGGGGGGGGGTATTTCGATCATAACTTGGATAAAGGCATTGGGACTATATATTCATCTCATCTGTAGATTCCAGAAAGCTGAGAGGAATAGTTGACATATTGGATGACAGAGTTAGTATCCAAAAGAATCTTGATTGGCTAAACCCCTGAGCTGAATCTAACAAAATGAAATTCCATAGGGATAAATGTAAAGTCTTAAATTTGTACAAAACCTCAAACTCGCAGGTTAAGATGAGGCATGGCTAGATAACAGGTGTTCCGAAAAAATATTGGACATTTCAGTGGATTGCAAACTGGATATGAATCAGCAGTGTAATATAGCAGCCAAGAAAGCAAATAGGATCTTGGGCTGCATTAAGAGGAGCATAGTTTCCAGGGAAAGGTGAAGTGAAGTATCACTGTACTTTGATCCTATCACATAAGCTGGAGATGTCCAAAGGAGAGTGACCATGATGGTGAAAGGCCTTGTTGAAGGAACTGGGAGTATGTGAAGAATAGGGAAACATGTTAGCTTTCTTCAGGAATATGAAGGATTGTCATGTGCAAGAAGGGTTAGATTTGTACTATTTCAGCCAAGAGAGAAGCAAAATCAGGAGCAGTAGGTAGAAGGTACAAAGTTAGGCTTGACGTTTCGAAAAACTTCCTAACAATTACACATATCCAAAAGTGAACTGGACTCCATGATAGGTTTCTTCACTTTGAACATCTTCAAGTAAAGTTATATCATGGTTGAAATTCCTTCTGTATAGTTATTGGACCTAATGACCTCTGACATCCCTTTCAGCTGAAGAAACTAAAAATTGCCAACTCCTATAAAAGTATTGTATTTAAAAGCTGGAAAACACATACAGATCATTTAATTTAACCCCTTCATTCGGGTAGAAACAGTAAAATAAACTAGAAGAAAAAGGACCCATAAGAACTTAGGATATGGGACATCCCATGGATAGGTAGCCCTATCTAAAAACGTCTCCTTCATTTGCCTGTTACAAGAAATCCCCATCATTTGGGGTAAGGTTTGACAGACTTCAGGAGATAGTGGAAGATAGGGAATCACAAAAAGTCAGACACAACTGAAAGACTAAACAAAAAATTGTCTGTAGTTGTTCCCTATTAAAATATGTATGTGGTACCTAATAAACATAACAATACACTCTTGAAAACAGTGCAGAAGTTTTTCAAATTAACCACTTGTCAGTTAATAGATCAGACATAAAGCAACTAACAGTACTTTATACGTAGTCATTGTTTAAAAAATTATTGTTAAATTCAATAGGGCAAAGTACACATAACTTATGATGGGAGCAAGAATTTGGAAATCATGAGGATACTCTTTTTTTTTTTACTTTATCAAATGTTTCATCAACTTCTAGTTTACATCATTCATTTCTGCAAGATTTTGAGTTGCAAATTTTCTCCCCATTTTTCCCCTATCCACCACCCCCCAAATATTGATCCCATTGGCTATCCCCCTCCTCCAATCTGCTCTCTCCATATCTTCCCCCATGCTCCCTCCAACTTTCCAGTGGGGTATGGTGGACCTCTATGCCCCAGTGCCTGTATATTTTATTTCCCAGTTACATGTAAAATAATATTAATAATAGTGTATATATATATTTTTTAAACATTTGATTTTAAAACTTTGAATTACAGATTCATTCCCTTCCTCCCTTGACACCCACCCTTATTGGGAAAATAAGCGATTCAATGTAGATTGTACATGTGTAGCTATGCAAAACATTTCCATAGTGGATATATTGTAAAAGACTATATTTCCCTCCATCCTATCCCACCTCCCACTTGTTCCATTCTCTACTTTGATCCTGTCCCTTTTCAAAAGTGCGTGCTTCCAACTTCCCTCCCCCCCCCAGCCTACCCTCCCTTCCATCATCCCTCCTCTCATCCCCTTCCCCCCCTATTCTCCTATAGGATGAGATACCCTATTTAGTATGTATGTCATTCCCTCTCTAAGCCAAATTCAATGAGAATAATGTTGACCCGTTCCCTTTTGCCTTCCTGTTCTTCCCCTCCATTATAACCATTTTCCCTTGCCTCTTCTATATGAGATAGTTTCTCCCAATCTCCTATCATTATATTCCTTTCTCACCCCTTGATTTCACCTTTTAAGTATCATCCCTTCCCATTAAATTGGTCCTGTTCCCTCTATCTATGTATAACTGTACACATATATACACACACTCACATATGTATTCATATACCCATATACCCTCCTATATAGACATATGTATATATACATATATGTGTGTATACATATACACATATATGCATATATATACATTTCTATGCCCTTCAACTGTTTTCATACTGAGAAAAGTTTCATAAGTTACAATTATTGTTTTTCTTGTAGGAATGTAAATAGTTCAACTTTGATAAGTTCCTTATGATTTCTTTTCCCTGTTTACCTTCTCATGCTTCCCTTGCTTCTTGTATCTGAATGTCAGATTTTCTGGTTTTTTCATCAAGAATGCTTGAAAATCCTCTATTCCATTGAATGACCATATTTTCCCCTGAAACATGATACTCAGTTTTGCTGGGTAAGTGATCCTTGGTTTTAACCCAGCTCCTTTGACCTCCAGAATATCATATTCCAAGCCCTTTGATCCCTCAGTGTAGAAGCTGCCAGATCCTATGTTATCCTGATCGTGTTTTCTTTGAGAACCTCCTGGAGGATGATTTCTAGGTTCTTTCTGTGATCATGGCTTTCAGGTGGTCCAATAATTTTTAAATTATCTCTCCTAGATCTATTTTCTAGGTCAGTGGTTTTTCCCATGAGATATATTTCACATTGCCTTCTATTCTTTCATTTGTTTGGATCTGTTTAACAGCATCTTGATTTCTCATAAAGTCATTAGCTTCCATTTGCTCCAATCTAATTCTGAAGCAATGATTCTCCTCATTGAGCTTTTGAGATTCTTTTTCCATATGGCAAATTCGGCTTTTTAAGGCATTCTCCTCATTGCCTTTTCGAGCCTCTTTTGCCATTTGAGTTAGTCTATTTTTCAAAGTGCTATTTTCTTCAGTCAGGTTATTGACTCTCATTTCATAATTTTCTTGCATCATTCTCATTTCTCTTCCCAATTTTTCCTCCACTTCTCTTATTTGGTTTTCAAAATCCTCCTTAAGCTCCTCTATGGCTGTAAGCAGCTTATTCTTTTCTTGGAAGCTTCTGGTGCAGGAGTTCTGACTTCTCTGTCTTCCTCCTCCTGTTCCATGCTTTGATCCTTTTTGTCTCCTAAATAGGAGTGTAAAGTCACATTGCTGTGCTTGCTTTGCTTCCTTTCCTTGCTCATGTTGCCACTCAATTACTTGACTTTTGAGCTTTTTGCCACAGTAGGACTGTGCTACCAGAGAGGGGAGCTTTGCCCCAATTGCTGCGGTTTTGCAGCTGCTGGAGTTATTAGTTGGGTTCCCTCTCTGAGCCTCCACAAGCTCTGGCAAGCTGGTCACACACCCCAGGACCTCCACCCTAGACAGTGGTCCAGATCCAAGTAGGTTAAAGCAAGAGTGATTGCCCCTCAGACTTGTGGCTTGGTCCTCCTACAGTCTGCAAGCCAGGAGCTTAAGCTGCCACATGACAGCGATTGCACGGCTGAGGCACCTCAGCAGCTTCTCCCTCCAAGGGGTAAAGGCTGGACCACACTCCCAAACTCCCGGTTCACAAAGTTCACACTGCACTGACCTCTCACTTTGTCCTTAGTATCTGTGTGTTGATAATTCTGGAAACTGCTACAACTGCTGGTGATCTGAAGTCCCTCCAGGTGGTGGCTGGTTGTGGCCAAACTTATAGGAAGTTTGAGGCTAAAACTTCAAGCTCTAGAGGGGCTGGGCTCAGGTCCCAGAGGGCTGTGCTGGCCCCTTACTGCCAGCCTGTTGGACTGTCTCCAGTGGCTAGTTTCTCTCTTGTCATTTTGTGGGTTCTGTAGCTCCAGAGTTTGTCTAGAGTCATTTTTTATATGAATTGGAGGAGGTGGAAGCCGGAGCCGAGTGCAAGTCCTATTTCTACTCTGCCATCTTGACTCCACCCCCCATGAGGACTCTTCTTAAAAAGGAAATGAGTACAGCAAAGAGTCAACATGACACTGGGTTAGAGAAAGATAAGGGGAATAGGGTGTGGGGTAGATGGGGCAGAAAGAAAACCAGGAGCAAGAACCAAAGGCGTATTTCAAGCATAGACTGAGATAACAAGCTGTGTCTTGAGATGATATGTCTTATCCCTTACCATCTTAAATTGTGCCTGATGTTGCATGTCATTTTAGTCTCATACCTAAGGACCCAGACTACCAACTCAAATTCCCTTCCAATAATATCCCTAGCCTTCCCAGTGTATGACAAGGAAATATTGTCACTAATGCCACCCTCTGTCATCACAGGACCAAGGTAGAGACCCCCCTCATACTTTTCTACTCACCTGACTAGGAAATTCATACCTCCACCTCTCAAAATCTCTGTTATTCAGAGTAGCAGTTTGCTGATATGAAAAACTTCTCTGAAAGCTCTGCTTATATTCTTCCCACCCTAGAAGCAGATAGGTGGTACAGTGGATAGAGCACTGGACCTAGAATTGGGATGACCCAAATTCAAATCCAGCCTCAGACACTTAGCTGTGTGACCCTAGGTAAATCACTTAATCATCTGACTAGCTCAGTTACCTCAGCTGTAAAATGGAAATAATAATAGCTCCTGCCTTGTAGAGATTTTTGTGATCAAATGAAATATTATTTATGAATTGCTTAGCACAGTGCCTGGCACATAGGCACTAAATAAATTCTTATTCCTGCCTTCCTGCTTAACTGTGTCATTCCCCAGTACTTTTTCTTTTCTCCTATTGTGCCATCTGGAACAAACTTCCTTTCATAATTTACATCTTCATGTGTTCACAAAAATTTGGATTCAAATGACATTGCATCTCTGACCACCCTTTCCAGGGCTAATTAATCTTTCATTCTATCGTGTCTTCTGACACACTGGCCAGGAGGAGGAGATGGCATACTACTTTTCCCCTGCTGACATTTCCTCATCCTCATCACCACTCAGCAGCCATGCCTCCTGTTTATTACATCCACCCACATCATCATTTCTGACATTTATTTGCCTCCTTGTCACTCTTTTTTGTCCTTTCTCAAAGAGTTCAGTACTTGGACCACAGTGTTTCTCTTCCTCAAACCCCTAGATTCATATTTGGAAATATCATTATACAAACTGCTGTTCTCTATAAACTCTGACACCTGTGGTTTATCAACCTCTAACTTTCATGACCTACCATCTTTGTTCTTACTTTGCTGTGCCACTATGATTTTGAAGTGTTTAATGATAATCTCATCTCTTTCCATTCATTCATCTTCACTGTGATCTCTAACCTTTTTTTGTTGCAGTTGACTATCTCTCACCTGACCTCATTTTTTCCCTTTAAAATCATGACCTTTTTAACTTGACTAATTCACCTATACGTGCCTTATGTGCTGTATCTACATGCCATGTTATTCATATTACTCTTTAACCCAGGGTCACCTCCAATATCCATATACTCCACAGGAATTGATGTTCTTGGAGGAAATCCCACCACACTGCAAATTCATGTTATTGTTAAGTCATGTCCAACTGTTTGTGACCCCATTTGGAGTTTTCTTGATAAAGATACTGGAATGGTTTGCCATTTCCTTCTCCAACTCATTTGTCAGATGAGGAAACTGAGACAAATGGGGTTAAGTGACGTGTCCAGGGTTACATAGCTAGTAAGTGTCTGAGGTCATTTGAACTTGGGGAGATGAAGACTTGTCTTCCTGACTACCCAGCGTAGCACTTTATCCATTGAGTTATCTAGCTGCCCCCAAATTCATGTTATCTAATCTCAATTGACTCTTCATTGATGCATACGAATCTTTTTATTCTTACTGGATTGACTAGTCCACTCCCCTTAACTGCTGCTCCAAACTTCTTTACTCCTCAAGTTCCTAGTGCTGTGCCAACTCCCTTTCTCAAATCAAACAAACTCTCTTGCCACTTTGAAGAAAATCCAGAACCCCTTCATCTCCTCTACTCCATATTTTAAAACTCCTCTACAGGTTTATAATTCCTTTCCTGTGTCTGAGGAAGAGGTGGTCATCTCCTGTATGTGCCATTGGTCCAGTCTTTTCCCTTCTCCTCCAGTAGCCTGCTCCTTTAATAAATCCTTTTCTCTATTCCTGATCTACTAAATCATTCTGTGATGTATTCAAACAGACTTAGATTTACCTTATCTTTAAAAAAATCTTTAGCTGTTCAGATTGTAGTGTGGGAGACTGAGGCTAGTGAATTACTTAGTTTTGAGCTGTAATAAGGTTGAAGCAAATTGGGTGTCCACACTAAGTCAAGTAGCAGTCTGGTGAGTCTCTGCAAATGGAGGTTCATCTTAAGGAGGGGCAAACCAACCAAGGTGAAAAAAGCAACAGATTTGCATTCCATTTAGTATTGGGATCAGGCCCATACATGTGTAGGTGATGCACTTTCAACCTGGACAAGATAAGGAGATCTAATCTTCCCTATGTTCTATCCCTTCTTAAAAACACACACACACACACACACACACACACACACACACGGCAGCTAGGTGGCACAGTGAATTAGAGCACCAGCCCTAGTGTCAGGAAGATCTGAGTTCAAATCCAGCTTCAGACACTTGACACATTTACTAGCGGGGTGACTTTGGGCAAGTCACTTAACCCCAATTGCCCTCCAAAAAATAGCAAGAAAATTTTTAAAAATCCTTCATTTGAATCTTTCAACTCTTCAGGCTATTTATTGTCCTTCACCCAAACTTCACAATAATTAGCACTCTGAAGGTCAGTGATAAAGAAAAAGAACTGTGGGGCGGAGTCAAGATGGTGGAGTAGAAGGAGGACCTCCAAGCAATTCCACCTTCTGCCTTCCCCAATCCATGTAAAAAGGGGACTCTGAACAAACTTTGGAGGTGCAGAACCCATAAAATGACACAGAGAAGCTAACCTCCCGCTGAGGACAGCCCAGCAGGCCAGCAGTAATCAGCCAGGGCTGTGCTCTGGGAGCCGAGCCCAGGCCCATGTGAGCCGGACGTTTTAGCCCCAAGGCGGATCTGACCAGCAGCCTGCCGGAGGGACTCCAGATCACCAGCAGCTGTGGCCGTTTCCAGATTCATCAATACATAGACACAAAGGACAAAGTGAGAGGTCAGTGCAGTCTGGACTTTGAGACCCAGTAAGTGGGGGTGCATCAGCTTTTGCCCCTGGGGCGATAAGCGACTCAGAAGCCCAGCACAGCCAGCCAGCGCCATGTGGCACCTTCAGCTCCTGGCCTGCAGAGTGTAGGGAGACCAAGCACCAGTCTGAGGGATAATCGCTCTTGCTTTAACCTGCTTGGATCTGGATTGCAGTCTAGGGTGGAGGTCCTGGGTTATGTGACCAGCTTGCCAGAATGTGTGGAGGCCTCAGAGAGGGCACCTATCTAATACCCCCAGCAGCTCAGAAAACCCCAGCTTTTGGGACGAAAGCTCCCCTGTCTGGTGGCAGAGTCCTACTGTGGCAAAAAGCCCAGAGGTCAAGTGACTGAGGGGCGACATGACCAGGCAAAGGAAACAAAGCAGACAGAAGATTCCAACATTAGACTCCTATTTTGGGGACAAAAAGGAGTAAAGCATGGAACAGGAGGAAGACACTGAAGTCAGAACTCCTGCACCAAAAGTTTCAAAGGAAAATACGAGTTGGTTACAGGCCATAGAGGACCTTAAGAAGCACATAAGAGAAGTGGAGGAAAAATTGGGAAGAGAAATGAGAACAATGCAAGAAAATTATGAAATGAGAGTCAACAGCCTGACTGAGGAAAATAACACCTTAAAAAATAGACTAACTCAAATAGCAAAAGAGGCTTAAAAAGGCAATGAGGAGAAGAATGCCTTAAGAAGCTGAATTTGCCAGATGGAAAAAGAATCTCAAAAGCTCAATGAGGAGAATCATTGCTTCAGAATTAGATTGAAGCACATGGAAGCCAATGACTATGAGAAATCAAGATGCTGTTAAACAGATCCAAACAAATGAAAGAATAGAAGGCAATGTGAAATATCTCATGGGAAAAACCACTGACCTAGAAAATAGATCCAGGAGAGATAATTTAAAAATTATTGGACCACCTGAAAGCCATGATCACAGAAAGAACCTAGAAATCATCCTCCAGGAATTTCTCAAAGAAAACTGCCCAGATATTTTAGAACCAGAGGGCAAAATAGAGGTTGAAAGAATCCACCGATCACCTCCTGAAAAAGATCCCAAAAAGAAAACTAGGAATATTATAGCCAGGTTCCAGAATTCCCAGATTAAGGAGAGAATATTACAAGCAGCCAGGAAGAAACAATTTGAATATTGTGGAAACACAATCAGGATAACCCAGGATCTGGCAGCTTCTACACTGAGGGATCAAAGGGCTTGGAATATGATATTCCGGAGGTCAAAGGAGCTGGGATTAAAACCAAGAATCACCTACCCAGCAAAACTGAGTATTATGTTTCAGGGGAAAATATGGTAATTCAGTGGAGTAGAGGACTTTCAAGCATTCTTGATGAAAAAAACAGAGTTGAACAGAAAATTTGACATTGACAAGAAGCAAGAGAAGCATGAGAAGGTAAACAGGGAAAAGAAATCACAAGGAGCTTATCAAAGTTGAACTATTAACATTCCTACATGGAAAAACGATAATTGTAACTGATGAAACTTTTCTCAGTATGAAAATAGTTGAAGAGGATAGAAATATATATGTCTATATATGAGGGTATATGGGCATATGAATACATGTGTAAATGTGTGTGTGTGTATATATATGTGTGTGTGTTTACAGATATACATAGAGGACACAGGACCAATTTAATAGGAAGGGATGATACTTAAAAGGCGAAATTAAGAGGTGAGAGAGGAATATAATGAGAGGAGATGGGGAGAGACAGAATGGGGTAAACTATCTCATATAGAAGAGGCAAGGGAAAATGGTTACAATGGAGGGGAAGAACAGGAAGGCAAAAGGGAACCGGGTCAACCTTATTCTCATTGAATTTGGCTTAGAGAGGGAATGACATACACACTGCATAGGGTATCTCATCCTATAGGAGAATAGAGGGGAAGGGGATGAGAGGGGGTATGATAGAGGGGAGAGCTGGCTGGGAGAGAGGGAAGTTGGAAGCACACACTTTTGAAAAGGGACGGGATCAAAGTAGAGAATAGTACAAGTGGGAGGTGGGATAGGAGGGAGGGAAATGTAGTCAGTTTTTTACAATATATCTACTATGTTATTGTATTGCTACATGTATAGCTATTAGCTACACATGTACAACCTGTATTGAACTGCTTATCTTCCCAGTAAGGGTGGGTGACAAGGGAGGAAGGGAATGGATCTGGAAATCAAAGTTTTAAAATAAAATGTTTATATGTGTGTGTGTATACTGTTATTAATATTATTTTACATGTAATTAGGAAATAAGATATACAGGCACTGGGGCATAGATATCTACCATGCCCTACTGGAAAAGTCGAAAGGGGTATGGGAGAAAATATGGGAGAGAGCAGATTGGAGGAGGGGATATCCTGTGGGACTGCTGTTTGGGGTGGTGGGTAGGGGAAAAACAGGGAGAAAATTTGTAACTCAATCTGGCGGAAATAAAGGATGTAAATCAGAAATTAATAAAGCATTTGAAAAATGGAAAAAAAAAAGAAAAAGAACAAAGGAAATTCCTTTAAGAAAATAAATAGCCCGCTTCTATAAGTCTTGAAGCAGTCTCTTACTCTTCTGGCATAGTAACTAGTTTCTATTAGTTTTGAGCTAATCAACCTTGATGCAGATCTTTTTTCATTATTAGCCCAAAATAAAATCACATCATCTTATCAGCCTAGAAGCAAGGACATAGAGGGGTTATAGGAACTCCTAATGGAAAGGAAAATGTAACTTTTCACTTTCGCTTAAAGGAGACCAGGTTTTTTATTTGAAGTTACTCATGTCAGAAAAGCAGGATATAGAGCCCTGTCTTTGCTTGTACACTTTCACTTCCAAACTCCTAGAAAGAACCTTTGTGCTCACCTATACCACACACTCAACCCCTTGTGATCTCCTTTCTTTAAGGTCACAACCTCTGAAGTGATAAATATGATGGGATTTTTTTTAAGTTCTCATGATTGCCTATTGCAGGTTTTAACATTATTGACAGCTCCCATTTTATTTTGTGTAGATATATAATTCTGTAGAATAATTGATATGTGGAAGAGACGTGAGAAATATGGAAGGGGGTTTAAGATTTCTGCTGCAGTTTCAAGGGGAGCCAATGATTCATTCCCTCAAGCCTAGGCAATATCTCCCAAATCAGACTGAAAGTGGAAGAGGTGGAAAAACCAATTACAATAAAAACACCACAACAAAAAACGTACAGAATATCTGAGTTAACATTCATTACTAAATTTAATTTCAGCATCAGTCTGAAATGGGCCTTAATCCTGCTGATAAAGCACCAAAAGCAGCTCAAGAAATGTTTAAGGGATTAACTAGTATGGACACTAGAATACTCCAAATGAATTGAAAGAAGACATGCTTTTAGTCAAAGAAATTTGTAAGGACATAAGAGGAAATTATACAAAAATGAGCACCACTATAGACAAAATATTGCCAGAAATAGCAAAAAATGAGAAATGATACAGTAAAACAAAAAATTGATGGTGCAAAGTGGAAGAACAAGCCCAGAGTATAAAAGACCTAAAAAAATTTTGATAGCAGCACATGAAGAAGTGACCATCCTGGAGATCAAGTTTCATGATGATTATCACTCTGTAGGGCAAAATGCTCAAAATAATAACACACTTCAGGTTTTTTGTTTTGGTTTTTTTTTTTTTTTTGCTTTTTGGAGGGGGGAAGGTAGGACAGTTGGGGTTAAGTGACTTGCCCAAGGTCACACAGCTAGTTTTTGTGTTGTGTGTCTGAGATCGGATTTGAACTCGGATCCTCCTGACTCTAGGGCCTTCACTCTAGTCACTGCACCACCTAGCTGTCCCATAAAAAATGTTTTTGACTAACAAGAAGAAACCTTCAATTCAAATCTCTAAAATACATTATCATCAAACTCCAGAAGTAGAGAGGTGAAGAAAAATAACTCAAGTTTCAAAGGACAATAAACTATGTGAGAAAGCACCATTCAGAATTGCATCAGACTTCTTGATTCAAACAATGGAAGAATAGGGCAGTTGGTTAAATTATATACATACACACTTAAGAGACACAGGCTTGGTTCCTAGAGTCTGCTGTCCTGCAAACCTAAGTATTTGTCTTGAAGGCAGAAGAATAACACTTAAAAACTTAGAAGCTTTCAAAGAATTCCTTGACAAAAAGACTCCCCAGTAATAATAACTTCAGTCAGAGAAGTGCAGCATTTCCTTCAGGTGGAGAAATCAGGGGTTCCAAAAAAAAAAAAGTGTTGATAACTAGAGTTGTGATTGATTATAAGGTAAAATTCACAAACCTCTTTTATGAAAGAGAAATTTAACAGTGTTGCATTGACTTCAGGTTAGTAAGCATTAAACACCTTAAAAAAATGTGAAAGAGATGTTAAGAGTATCTAGTCCAGATGTCATGCAGAAGTTAAATGACTAGTTTAGTTTCAGACACCTTTATTAGTGACAGGGAGAGGACTAGAGCAATCCATTTCACTCTTACTGTTAATTGAGATATAACTGCCCTCAAGTAACTTAGATGCTATTGGGAAAATACAACTTTAATACAAGGCTATTTGAGGAGGAAGAAAGCATTAACAACTAGGTAGTTCAAGGAAGGCTTCTTGAAGGAGGAAGTGACTATCAACAAGCATTTTTAATTAATCAATAAATATTTATTAAGGGCCTACAACATGGCAGACATTGTGGCATGCAAGTACAAAAAGAATGAAATAATCCCTGTATGCAGTTCTTGCAGTCTAATGGGGAGACAAGTATATATAAAAATGTGTGTATAGCATGAATTTAATACTGATAAACACACATATACAAAATAGCTATATATGAAATAGTTTAAGAGGGCATTCACTAACAGGTGGAGATACAAAAAACCCTTTATGGTTCCTATGTTGCATCTTAAAGACAGGGATCCTCTGAGGTGGTGGTAAGGAAGATATGCATTCCAGACATGGAGGAGGGAGATGGAGTGTCCTGAGTACAGAACAGAGAGGACAGTTTGGCTGGATTGCAGAGTGCAGGAGGAAAAAGTAATGTCCACGTGAACTGGAAAGGTAGGTTGGAGCCCAGTTATATAAGACTTTAAAACCTGAGCAGAAGAGTTTGCATTTTAGCCTAAAGGCCTTAAGAAACCCTGGTCAGATTTGTGCTGAAGGAAATAGTTTTGGCATTCAGTGTATAGGATGGACTGGCATGATGAGAGGCTGCCACCTGGAGACCATTTTAGAGGCTATTGTAGTAATCTAGGCAAGAGATACTGAAGGCCTGAAATAAGGATGCAGTTGTATGAGTGGAGAGAAGGGATCAGATGTGAAAGACGTTGTGAAGGTAGAAACAGCAGTAAGAGTCAGTGTTCAAGAGCTTTGCTAGGTGCTGGGGGAATGATACAGAGATAAGAATGAAACAGTCTTCTCTCAAGCTGCTTCTCCTTGTAGAAGAGAGAACAAGTACATAGATATATAAATATTAGGAGAATAAATACACAGGGCATTTGGGAAAGGAGGGCACTCCCCATTTGGGCATCAGGAAAGCCAGCCTTCACATAGAAGGTGGTATTTAAATTATATCTTGAAGGAAGAGAGGGAGAATGTTACATGGAGGTGAGGAAAAGTATGCCTTCTAGGCATCTGAGATGGCCAGTGCATAGTCACAGACTTAGGAAAACATGGGTAGAGACATGGGAAAAAAAAAGAGGACAGTATGATGGGATTTCAGAGTGGTATAAGGTCCAGTGAGCTTAGAAAGATGGCTTGGGGCCAAGTTGTAAAAGATAGGAAGAATAAAAGCATTACCAGACTGAAGTGAGGGCCCATTTGAGTTTACCATGCATTTATAATGGACCCCTTCAAAATTTTTTCCTTCAGCGGCAATGAGCAGTTCAGGAATAAGTACAGAGACGGTATATAGTTTTGTCCCAGGGTTTAGGATTAGCAGAGAACATAAATGTAGGTAAGGTAAGGGATTCAACAATAGAAAATATTGCGGGGATGAACTAGTTAATTATAGCGTCAAGACTATCAAGGAACAAAACAACTCTGAGGACAGAAAGAAGATGAGGAACTAGGCAGACTGAAAGTTGCAAAGAGGACAAATTAAAAAACATTTATTAGAAATGGAAAGACAGGTAATTATGATCAGTTGGAAATTTTAGACTTCAAAATCAGAGTGGTACAGTTTGGGCTCCTGGTAAAATCCAAGATGTGATGACTCCAGTGCCTGACTGAAGCAAGATGGAGATTGTAAGTAATGAGAATCAAGGAGGTTGGTTAATTAGGAAGCCAGAATGTAGTAGTGTACCTCATGGTGAGTATTAAAGACCCCAAATATGAGGCAAGGACAGAGAGTAATAGAGAGAGATTGTAACACATACTAGAGAGGGTCTGACAGGAGCCATGGGGAGCAGGGAGTAATCTGTCTTTCCCTTCTGACCACTTGTGTTAGGAAGCATGAGAAAAGCAGCCAGCACTGGAAAAGAATCTTATAGAGAAATTCAGGTTCTATCAAGAAGGTGAAAAGAAGAAAGCAAGAATGAAGGAAAATTGATGATAAAGAGGGGATTAGTACAGAGGAGCTTAGGCACTGAGAAGAAAGAGGACTAAGGCTAAATTGAATGGGTATCAAGATGTGGGAAAAGGGAGCAGGACAAAGATGTTTTCAGGTAACTGAGATTAGAGGGGCACAAATTTGCCAGGCAGTAGGATGGGGCAAATGCCTGAATATAAAACTCCTTGAGAGCAAAAAACAGTCTCTTTTTTTGGTCTTTGTATCTCCTTAATAAATGCTTGTTAATTGAGCACTAGGTTGAAGTTGCTTAAGATACTTACTAGTTGTGTGACCTTGGGCAAGTCACTTAACCTCTGCCCCTAGTTTCCTCATCTGTAAAACAAGGATAATAATAGCCCTTACTTCCCAGGATTGTTGTGACCATAAAGTAAGTTAATATTTGCAAAATTTTTTGCAAACATTAAAACACTGTTTAAATGCTAACTGTTATTGATTATACTTATTTGTATATATTGAACCCTCCTACTAGATTGTAAACTCCATGAGGATGAGGGCCACATCTTCTAATTTAATCTTTGTGTGCCCCACCCTTCAAGCAAATAGCAAGCATAATGTTATGCATATAAAAGGTGTTAAATCTTTTAAGTTGAGTAATATAATATTAAAGTTCATTTACATAAATTACTTTGCACACAGATTAGGCAAGTTAACCTAGGTATAGTACCAAAGAACACTGAGAGATAGACAGAAGGTAATGTGTGCCATGTAAGTCAGGTCACATGTAAGTCAAGTAACACTTAGACTACCATCTCCCCTCAAACCCTGATTGAGACAGCCCAGAGCATTGGGAATAGCAGTGTCCACCAAACCACCAAACCAGACCTGTCTCCAGGCCTGCCCCCACAGCTATTGAGAGGAGAAATCACTGTGGAAAGTAATTTCCCAGCAATGCCTGCTGACCAACTGCCACCAGTGGGTATAGGAATCCCAAGGTGACCACTGGCCCTGCTGCTACCCTGTCCCTTAGAACCATTATCCAGGCAGAAAACTCCTATAGAGAAGGGACCAGCCATACCAACAGCTGCCAACCCATCGCGACCCAAGATGTGGACAGGCCAGCCTAGCTGAAATAGAAAGGTGCTTGGCACCATGAGGGAGAGAAGGCAGGCAGCACATGCTGGGCACATCAGGCCGTCACCACCACCGCTTATTCTGGAGACAGCCTTGGAATGACGATGCTTCTGGGAAGTAAATCTGTGGACATGAGATCTGGCAGCTGCTCCAGCAGGTGCTGTAGCCAGATGTGTGGGAGACTCCAAAAAGAATGCCATTGTCACCCAAGCCCTTGTCACTGTCAGATGGCTTAACATCAGAAACTGATAAGATTTCGTCACATTTAAAGGAGCAGCTTATTACCATGTGCTTGGTTGCTGCTCCCTTAGAACCAGAAGATCTTTCACATCTGTGCTGAAGCTGAAACTTTCCAGACTTTCCATGTGTGTTGTCTCCACCATTGTTAGACTGTGACCTCCTTGGAGCAGGGACTGGTTTTTTTTTTTTTTTACCTTTCTTTGTACCCTCAGCATTTAGCACAGTGCCTGGAAAATTGTTGTTTAGTCACGCAGTCATGTCTGACCCCTTGTGAAGTTTTCTTAGCAAAGATACTGGAGTGTTTGCCCTTTCCTTCTCTGATGTATTAAGGCAAACAGAGGTTGTGACTTACCCAAGGTCATAGCTAGTGAGTGTCAGAGGCCAGATTTGAACTAAGTTCTTTTTGACTCCAAACCCAGCACTCTAGTAACTGGGCCATCTAGCTGCCTCACCTAAAATATAGTAGATGCTTAATAAATGCTTGCTGACTGACTCTTATTTCTCCCATTAGAATATGTCCTCCTTGAGAGCAAGAATTATTTTTTTTTCTCTTGGGGTCCGCAGTGCTTAGCATAGTGCTTTGAACATAAGCTCCAAATAAATGCTGCTTCCTTCCTTTGTTTATTCCTTATTGGTTAGGTACTAGAGATATTATCCTCATTTTACAAATGAAGAAACCAAGGACTAACCCTCAGGTTAAATGAATTATGTCAGATAGGTAATGGTCTCATAGGTAGAATTCAAACCCAACTCCCTCTTGACCTCGAGTCTACTATACTTTCCACTACACCACACTGCAGATCTTCAAAGACAATTCATTATCAATGCCCCATTCCCTTTTCGTATCTCCTTGTTTGGAGTTAGAAAGAGATGAGACTTAAAAAACCTATGATCTTGGATGTCACCTGTACCTCTGTGTACCTCAGTTTCCTCATCTGTAAAACAATGTGGGTAAACTTAATAATCTCTAAATGCCTTTTGGAGACCAGTATTCTTAAACTCTTTTTGAGAATTATATTCTCTACTTTGTGCAGTTGTGGATTACAAAAGGATAAATTGAAAGTATACTTCAAATTTTGACTTTTTTAATAATTATGGTTTGTCATTTTCACTCCTGTGCAGTTTATAAAGTCTTTTACCTGAACTATACAAAGAAAATAGACAAGCAACTTCTGCCCTCTAACATAGTCTTTCCTTGAAACTCCTGATACTAATAATTAGTATACAATCATTTGATTATCTGGTTTGCTGACCTATAAATATTTTTCTCATCTCTGCAGGTTTGTTCATCTTTTAATCATCACAGATCTTTAGTTTCACTAAATAGAATTCTAATTAACGTTACCTTACACAATAATAGTAGTTTTCAAGATTTATATATGATTTTAATTTTATAGTTTTATTTCCTTTTATAATTTTTTTCAAATAAAGGTTAATTAGGAAAGAAAATGCTAGGATATCCATAATGCTTAAGATAATCACTCCTAAGATTACTAAAATAATGTAAAGTCTTACACTTTACAAATAGAAGCAAAAAGCACAAACAAATTTGTAAAAGATCTGGGAGTTTTAGTGGACTGCAGGCTCATAATGACCCAAAAGTGTGATATGACAGCCAAAATTACTACTGTGTTCTTAGGCTGCATTAAGCGATGCATAACTTCTAGGAATAAGAAGATGATTATCATATTCCTGCTGTACTCCCTACACATAGGAGACCACATCTGAAATAGAATCTCTAGATGCCTCGGTTTCAGAACACCATTGATAAGCTAGCTTGGAAAAGTATCCAGAGTAAGATAACCAAGTTTAGTGAAGGACTGTGAGTCCATACTATAAGGAAGAATTATTTGAAGGAAGTGGGGAAGTATCCCCCACCCATGTTTACAGTTTATAAAGTATAACTAAAAGTTCTGGCCCCTTTAAGGTTGAAAGATTTTTTAAAACTTGTACAAATAGTACATGATCTACTTTAGAAAAATAGATAGGAGTAGCTAGGTGTCACAGTGAATAGAGCACTGGCTCCGGAGTCAGGAGGACCCGAGTTCAAATTTGGCCTTAGACACTTAACACTAGCCATGTGACCCTGGACAAGTCACTTAACCCCAATTGCCCTGCCTTTCTCCCCTCCAAAAAGCAAAAAAAAAAAAAAAAACCGTGGAATTTGTTGAGAAGTAGACTTGGGATGTAAACCTTAGCCATGAGTTAGTTGCATAGGACAGTCCTCATATTCAGAAAAGGCTCTCATCTCTATTCAGAGATTTATTTTAAGCTCATTGTTTTGTAACAGTCTTATTAGTCTACTTTAAAAGTTAGTGCCCTAAATTGGGAAAGCCTTGTTAGAACAAATTACCAATGGACATAGAATCCTCATTTTCACAAATTTTTTAGATTAGCTAGCAAAAATCCTTTGTCTATGAAATGTCCACTTTAATGACCTCACACAGGACGACCAAACCCTGGTCATTTCATTGAGAAACAGAATCCCCACCAGTTTGTGTTTAGTATATAAATTCCCTTCCAGAAAGAGCCCTATGTCTGTGGATCCCTTTGTAGAATAAAGCCTAGTTATTGTTTATGTCTCTTTGTGTAGTGTTTATGTTTTCTTCTAGCATTTCTCTTAACCCTCCACCAAATCCAGCTCTAATGCCCCATTGTGGCATGGAGGTGCTGCTAGATTCTCAGACTACTCCCAGCATAGCTGGAGCTTTAAGAGGTTCTCCTTGTGCTGGAAATACTTTATATTTTTTACAGTTTATAAATTATAACTGCCTGTCAAGGGCCAAACTTAATACAGAGAAGTACAAGCAATAGCCTGAACACTCAGTCATGAATTCTTTGGCCAGGACAGTCCTTGGAAAAAGAAAAAGAAAAAAAACGAAAAATGACTTTTTTTTTTAGTCCTCTTTTGTTTTTTGTAGTGATTGATGATAAGACTTAGAGAAAAAGAGACACAGGTGCTGAGTCATACGGTTTGGAAACTATAAACATTAATTGAACAGCAAACACTATGAGAAATATTTAAAAAGAAAGAAAATTACCCCTAAGAAGCAGAGGGCTGTCATGGATAGAGCATAGTCTTTGGGCTCAAGACCAGAGGTCATATCCTGGTTCTTACACTTACCACCTCTGTGACCTGGATCAAGTCATTTAGCATTTGGGGGCCTCAGTGTCCTCATTGCTAAAGTGAAGAGGTTGAACTAAATGAGCTCAAAGATACTCTCCAGTCCTAAATCCACAATCCTTCAATGAATCATCTTTAGACCAGGTTAGTTTTGCTCTATCCTTCACTAAGTTATGCATTCACTTCACTTTCCCTTTTAATGGCATGTTGATGATGCTTAGTATATAACCATTTTCTTCAAAGAGACATTTCTGTATTTCTGTACTCTCGAATAATTTGACTCCCACCTACAACAGCATGAATGTCCCCCAGTTTTCTCTGTTCTCTACGTTCTTATCTATTCACCATAGAATCAGTTATCTCTATGTAAATACCTTTCAAATCCATATATCTAACTCCCTTTCTCCCAAGTGCTAGTTCTGCATTGAAGAATAGATATCTCCACCTCTTTATCCTGTGGGCATCTCAGACTCAAGGGCCATTTGGAATGCTTCTGCTCTACCCTTCAAATTAGACCACCAGAGACCATGCTCAAGTGAAGCTAAGCCACTAAGTTCTACATTCCCTGAGACATCCTCATCTTCACACCCAGGCATTTTTTGCCTTTTGCTACTGCTCTACTCTCAAGACAGACCGACCAGAGACTATTCCTGGAATCATGCACATATCTTTCTGCACCCGCAGCCATTTTGCACAAAGCCTTTTGAATGAGAACCATAATTGATTAAAAGTTTGGCCTTACTATTCACATTGAAAAAACCAGGTGGATAAAAAGTGCCTGTCATGCATACTTTGCTATTGTCTGCTTTTGAATCTACACTGTCAGTATGGTATAGATATATGGATTTATACCTTGGCCTAATAGTACTGATGAGTAGTGAGCTGAGCCTATAATTAAATAAAAAGCTAGGTTGTATTTGGGAAGCTCCCTAGTCCTTTTAATATCTCCAAAACTTCTTGAAATAAAGGCCTGTGTTTTTAACACCACTATTCTTTTGGGGATTCCATCATTACTACAAACAGTTTCTAAAGAATTCAGATTTGTATGAAATATATTTGGACATGAGTAAACTACTTCCTATTACCTATAAGGGATCACTGAAGAAAATTGGCCAAAAAAGTATTGTCAAAGGAATGTATGACCAGAAAATGAGAGGAAATGTTTTCATAACAATAAAGTTGAAGAATATTTAACATTCTTTGTGTTCCATTGGAAACCCATGCAACATTAGAAGATCCAGAGTAGAGGTTCTTGGACCTTCTCAGAATCATGTTTTTAAATATATGAAATTAAAATATGAATCAATCATATTGGAATATATTTACCAGAATATTTTTTTAAGTTCCCATACCGCAAGTTAGCAATGGAGGAAGGCCCCTCTGTATGTAAGTTATACAGAATGAGGAGGTATAGATGGGTTGCTGTCTGTTCTATTGAATGGAACATCCATATCAATGAGATCACAGATCTACTGAAATATTAATTCTCCTAATGCTCCATTTTCTGAAACAAATTTTGTGTCTTAACAGAATTAACAGATACAGATATGTATTCTGGTCTTTTCTTACTAATTTGGCTTTAAGATTTTATTCTCTTGTATTTGATGAGATCATGGCATGATGGTTCATTTTTTTCAGTCTAAATATAAAAAGTAATGCTTATAAGAGATTCTGCGGCCACTTTCAGCAACAATCATTACAATTTCGCTGCACTTTTTATGACTAGAGGAATGGTTTGACATTTTCAGGTTAGGTGTTTCAAAAGTAAGCGATCTTGTGTGCCTGCACAGGGTCAGGAGCTTCCTAAAAAGGGCCAAAGTAATTTCTTTTGTCCCACTCTGTATATGATTTGGCTCATGGAATAATCAGTTGTAATTAACTCATATCAATCTGTTTGCTTGACAGCAGTGGGCAGTGTTGCTCTCCTTAGCATCACAGGAGCTTAGCACCTTAGCACCCTCTACCTGATTGTTCATTTTCTCCATTGTCGGCCTTTCCCTCCAACCTCACCTCCCCCCTCCAGATTACTTTTGTGTGAGCCACATCATGACCTCTGGTCAAGCTTTCATTCATTCAACACATATTAATTAAACTCCCACTATATACATTAAAGGCAACTAGGTGACGCAGAGGATAGAGCCATGGGCCCTGGAGTCAGGAAGACTCATCTTCATGAGTTCAAATCCAGCCTTATAGTTACTAGCTGTGTGACCCTGGGCAAGTCACTTCACCCTGTTTGCCTCAGTTCCTCATCTGTAAAATGAACTGGAGAAGGATATGGCAAAACTGTTGCAGTGTCTTTGCTGAGAAAACCCCAAATGGAGTCCCAAGGAGTCAGACAGAACTGAAGCAACCTATATCCTAGGTGCTGGTGGGTAGACAACATAATGTGGCCTCAAGCTGCCTCCCTACTCCACTACTGCAGGCCCTTCTCTCAATTCTGAGGAAAGGCTCAGACCAACCATCCCTCATTCTTTAGACTTAGCCACTGGACTTCCATTCTGCCACCACTGCTACCCCTTTTCAATTCCTTGTTTCTGGATTGTCTTTCTTCATTAGAATGTAAGCTCCTCGAGGGCAGGAACTGTCTTTCTTTTGCTTATATTTGCATCCCCATCACTTAGCACATTGCCTACACACAGTAAGCTTGGTGACTGAGTGGAAAAAAGTATTAAGGATAAAAAACTACTTGTACAGATTGCTTTGAAAAATAAACTGAGTTACTTTTAGAAAAAATTTTAAATTGTTTTTGTGAATTTTGTATTGTGTTAAGAAATTATTTTGGATTTATAGTAGTTTTGTCAGAACATTAAAGGTATTTGTATTTGTTTTCAAAGAAAATAAGCAGGTTTTATTCTTTTATTTTTTTACAGAATGGAAACAGACTGTAGTCACATGGAGCTTAGCAGTAACATAGAAATTGAAGAAGATTCTGAATTTCAAGATTTTGAAAGAACAGATGTAAAAGACATGAGACTAGAAGCCGAAGCTGTTGTGAATGATGTTCTTTTTGCTGTTAGCAACATGTTTGTCTCCAAAAGCCTGCCTTGTTCAGATGATGTTGCATATATAAATGTGGAAACAAGAGAAAGGAACAAATACTGCTTGGAGCTCTCAGAAGCAGGGCTTAGGGTAACTCATTCTTCTTTCTAGGAAAAAAAATTATTTGGATAAGATTTTATCATTTTATAAGACTACAGAGAAATTATGAGCACTGGATGTAATTGTTTTTAAAGATTTGTTACTGTTTTCAAAAACCTTTGGGTAAATACAGGGAAACTTAAGACTTTGAAGGAACTTTTGGTTTTAGGTTTGCTGTCGTTGCCTATCATTTTTTTCAGGTCCCTTTTTCACTCAATTAAATGGTCTTCAAGATTGCATTAATAATCCTGCTTATTAAATAAGTTTTTTTTTTTTATTGAGAAAAAATGCCAGTGACACCTTGTATACCTAGGTTCAGACTCTTAACTTTAATTAAATCACAAGGCAGAGTCAAGTCTCTAAATTTCTAAGAGGCCTCCTGTTGATCTAGACCAACGCTCTTTGTCTTAGGAGACCTTAGCAAGAGGAGATACTACTACAGACTAAGTGGGGTGAGAAGAATCTGAAAGGTGAGATTTCATACAATAAGAAAGTTCATAGATGTTGGAATTATCTCTATCACGTCAATGATTACACCTCAGAACGTTTAATATAGTTCTCTTCAATAACGAAATTAATTTCTTTATGAGCACTGATATACTCATCTAAGTTTCCTAATTTTATAGTCAAAATCATGAGTTAAAAATATATGGTGATAAAAGGATGTCTATTTTTAAAATGAGTTATCATTTGTTAAGCATGTGCCATGTGCTGGGCACTGGACAAGATGTTGGCAATACAAATACAAAAATAAGATAATCCCTGCCTTCAAGGGGCTTATAATCTACTGAAATTGTCATCATTATAATTATTATCACAATTATATTGCCATTATTACAAAATTTCTCGTTTCAATTAGAGTTACAGTTAAATAAACCCTTGATTTAATGAGCAGTGGACTAGCTATGAGAACCATGAACTGAATCAGAGGTAGCTACAGTCTTAGTAATTTCTTGAATTTTCCTTTGCACTCATCTCTTTTGTTTAAATAGTAATTCCTGTAAAGGTATATGTTGTAGCCAAAAACAGACTATTGTTAAGTTGCAGTGCATGTCATTTATCTTGGTGCTCTATGGACACGTAAGTCCTTTTTTATTGATATGACGATACAAATTGCAGAGATACATCTAGTTTGCCAAGTGAGATATAGAAATCATATATACTATATAGTTCTTACTAGATTAACTTATATTTGGAGCAGATTCAGAGGGAAAGGATTTCTTAATTCACTAAGGTTTAATGTAGACATACTTTATGACTTTAGAGATGCTGCATAGTATTTGTAATATCCAGTCAGTGGAGTATATAACATAAAGCCCTAAAATTATATCAAGTAGATGACACTTACAAATGCAAATTAATTAGACATTATGATTTCCATCCAGTGAATTAATTTCTAAATGCCATCATTTACAAATGCAACTTGAAATAGACAAGAAATAAATATAAGTATTCCATATCTAAGTATCTAGACAATACCAAGAACTTTATGTGGTTGAATATTAATTTTAAGTCTACACTAATTTAGTATTGCTTTAATTAATAGAGGTATATGACAAGCCCTGGTTCAATGTCTGTAACTGATTGTCTTAGTATAGGAAGTTAGTAATCATTAACATTTAGTATTTATTGAGAGAAATTAAAAGAACTATTCCTAAGCACTGAGGGAAGATAAGAAGATAAAGAGCCCTGCCCAGAGGAAGTTCATAAACCAATTGGGGAGTTAAAGTACACATAATTAAGTGAGCCTTAGTACAATCTTCTTTCTTTCCAGCATTATTATAGGAAGCACAATATAAGAAAGGAAAAAAAAAACTGATGATATAAGATCATGTGACAAATTATCCAGCTTGACTGTAGTGTAGTGTGAGACAGCAGACAACAGTGAATTTGAACCTTACCTCCTTTGAAGGATGATATGAAGTCTAGTGTCATAAGAATAAAAGATTAATTTGAATTTTAAAAAAAAGTCAAAAATTTTTTAAAGTTTTTGCAAATATTTTTCCAGTATTATGCCATATAGCTATGAGGGATACAAGAGAGATAGATTCATCCATTGTGGATGGGATAAAGAACTTATACCTGATACCTAAAACTAGCTAACAGTGTTCCCTATAATAGCACAGAGTTGGATTTTACTAAACAGGTGCACAGAACCAAAAAACATATAAATGGTCTTTAATGTTGCAGTTTCTAAAGGCAGAATTGATTCTCTAATTCCTTATCTCCTTTGTCATGATAAAGAAACCAAAAATCAAACTGGAAAAGGGAAAAAAAGGTATTAATTATTAGCACCATACTTTGTCCTAGTTAGGTATTCAATAAATAAATTTTGATGACTGTAATAAGGGACTGGTGTTAGCTGTTGAAATGAAGCTCAGCTTTTGTTCAATTCAGCTATTTGTCCTACCTTTTTAGCTTTTTCTCAGGTTTTTTTTAGGGGAGAGGAAGAGCTGAAAAGTTAGACCTCATTGTTCTTGAAGATTAAGATGGTGCTAGAAAGAAAATTTTGTTTACACTATCTAAAGGTCTAGGTCATTGGTGTCAAACCCAAATAGAATGGGATCCCTTTGGCTAGCATATTCACTTAAAATAACACAAAGTAACATAGTCTAACATTTACCAATTACATTTTAATCTGGTTTGGAAGTTTTGCTGGTGCTTGAACCCCTACAAGTTTCTCACCTTCAGTCTGGATTATATTTTTCTTAAATACTGAATAAAGGTTTTCAGTCATTTCAGTTGTGTCTTCATGATCCCCACTTGGGGTTTTCTTGGCAAAGATACTGGAGAATCTTGCTAATTCCTTTTCCAGCTCATTTGACAGATAAGGAAACTGAGACAAACAGGGTTAAATGACTTGCCCAGGGTTACATAACTAGTAACTGTATAAGGGTGGATTTGACCTCATGAAGATGAGTCTTACTGACTCCAGGGCCCATACTCCATCTGCTGCACTACCTCGCTACCCTTAAAACCTTTTAGAGAATTGGAGATTCTCTCATAGAAGATCTCATAGGCCTCTTTTAGCTAAAAATTGTATTATCCTATTTTTCAAGAGCATTCTTTGTAAGTGCCTTTCAGTACTGTATTATTTACTTGTGAATATTTTCATTTCCAGTCAAAATGATTCTTACAGGTTTTACCGATAAAGACACTGATATTTAATAAAACAAAAAACAAAACTAAAGTCCTTCATAAGAAACATAAATATTGTTATGCCATTCACTGTTGGCTCAGAAATTAATTCTATATAAATTTATATAAAACAAGCAGGGGCAGCTAGGTGGCTCAGTGACTAGAGCACCAGCCCTGGAGTCAGGAGGACCTGAGTTCAAATCCGGCCTCAGACACTTAACACAAAAACTAGCTGTGTGACCTTGGGCAAGTTACTTAACCCCATTGCCCTCCAAAAAGAAAAAAGAAAAAAAAATTATAAAACAAGCAAAGAAATCACAATTGTATCTAATAATTTGATTAATTATTGGCATTTCTCTCGTAGGTGGTGGGTTATGCTTTTGACCGGGTAGATGATAATATACAAACTCCCTACCATGAGACAATATACTCTTTGTTGGATACTGTTAGTCCAGCATACCGAGAAGCATTTGGAAATGCACTCCTAAGAAGACTGGAAGCTTTGAAACAGGATGGACAGTCATAATTTATTCTACATTATAAACTTATTTTCTGTTAGGCTTGCTGCTGGAAACTTTTTAAATTTAAAACCTAGATTCTTGCTAATGAATATAATATAAAAGCATTTTGTTTTGTTTTGTTTTTCAGTATAGTAACTGCTTGCTTCAGATAGAGGCTTCTCACTCCAAGCAGTATTAATAATAAACTGTTCTTGTTATTTCTCTGAGACCTAGGGAATTTGGCAGTCCTTGTTTTGTGATATAGATCATGAATATGTTTAGATTTCTTTGGAATACTACTTCTGCATTTTGAAAACAAAACAGTATTTTACTATAAAAATGCAGGGCTTTAATGCATCTAGTAGTACTACATATGAAATTCTAGGCTTGCCTAATAAAATTGGCATTCTAATTAATTCTCTGCAATTTTAATCCAGCTTGCTAAATCAGGGGTTCGATATTAGCTTGGACTGAATTTGTAGTGATTATTTTGCTACTAGCCTTACAGGGAACAAATCATCGACTAGTTTCCCCTGCACAAACTTTTAAATTGCTTAAACTATTTATACTAGTGCGAATTGATAAAAATGTATTAACTGTATATAATTTATCTAGTATTATTGTGCTAAATGACACAGGGATTAGAATAGTTTTATGTATCCTATTTGCAACAGTCAGCCAGTTAAATAAAGGATAAACCTTTAGCCTATGAATGTAAAAATTACTATCTAATCTCCAAGATACCTAAGCACAGAATATAAAAATAGGCTCCATCTTTTTTTCTTAATAAAGAACATCATAAAATTGCATTGTTAAAAAGATATTATAATCTGTTTTCCTAGGAAACAATATTTTGGCCCATGTTGATTCTTATTTTTCTGAATGTTTGTTTACATAATGTACAGTGTTTATATATTCAAAAGTATTTTTGCTTCAATGTTTGCTTTCTAAAATGTAGTCCTTTGGTATCCTGTGATGTTTTCCTCTTTCCCTTCAAAATGTACAATGTTTTGTCTCAATGCTAAATCTACAATGTAATAATGCATTGTATGGGTTTGAAACCAAAGGACATATGAAGCATTCAAAGACTAATATTTGAAAAAAGGATACTCTGTATTTTGTATTTTATTACAGGTACTAATATTTGTAAGTTTATTTAACTGAATCATGCTGCTATGTGTTTTCAGGTATATGTTGGATGGGAACAATGGGGGTTGGTTTTTAAATAATCAGCTAACACTGTAGAAGTAAAATTCAATACCTGGATATGCTTCCTAAGTCTGCTGAATTTACAAAATGTTATTCTTTGTTTAATAATAAAAAATATTCATTTTTGTTCTGACTAAATATTAATTTGCATAAGTCAGAACAAACTAAACATTAATTTGGATTTTGTAGTCAAGCCTTATTGGAATTCTTTCAATAAATTTCAGAAGACAAATATTTGTAGCTTTGTTTTCAGTGCTTAACAGTAAAAACAACTTGTATTTGAATTGAAATTTCTCATGCTCATTCTCAGGCTAAATGTAAAAAAAAAATCTGTCAAGTCTGAATAAATTTTTCCTCATTTTTAGTTAAGTATGAAGAAAAATTGCTTTTTTGCTTGGAGAAAATTGAAATTGCTGATTTTATCATTTGTTTCAGGGTTCATTAGTTCTCATTTAACAATTCCACATTTCCTTAATTATGTATTAGAAGGATTAATTTTGTTACTCATCCTTGAGAAAGAGGAGATTGATTTATTCAATTTATAGGCACTTCAGTGTTGATTTTAATTTAAAATTGAATTGGATCTGTAAAATGTGAGTTGCACTTCCTGTCTCACAGAAGTTGTGAGGAAAGCACTTTGTAAACCTTAGAACTCTATGACATGTTAGTAGCCTTTGTTGGTGTACATTGCAATTTTAGTCATTATAGATTTCAGCTTTGCCTTAGCTATTTGAAAATTAAGTCAGAAAGATTCTAAAGGAGGTCTTGTTCTCTTGGGTTTTTAAAAGAGCTATATTTAATTAAAAAAATAAACTTGGTAGTTTTAAGATTGAACAGGTACTATGACTAGTCTTAACCGGCATCTAGAATTTTCCAACATCACATAGTGGTAACCTTATCTTTTTTAAGGCACTTACCCTTATAATTAATACAGTGTTTGCTCTACATATGACTCTTATTTTTATTTCTTTTTCTGGGTAGCTTGGGAGAACCATTGGTAAATATAAGTATATGTGTAAATGAAGACGTTTTGGAGTTTCTCTTGATGGCATTTTCTCTTTTTACAAGAGTCCCATTATTTCCAGTTAGATTGTCTCCAAAAACCAAGATACTAGTTATTTCAATGTGGCATCACAAGGGGACGTGTCATCATACCTTTCACATGCAGGTCCAGCTACATCCCCCATTCCTTCTGTCTTCATCTGTGTTGGGATGAAAGGGTAGGAAGTTGAAGGGACATCTAAATTACAGAGCTAAAAGAGCTGTATGTATATAAACAAAAACCCCAAGACTTCCACCCTAAAAGTTGTAGGAAGGTCATCTAAGCACTGAAGTTCATACAGGGCAGAACAGTTGGGATGATGAGGGGACTGGACACTGTACCATCCAAAGCTATGAACTTGGTAGACTGAAAAAGAAAAGTTGTAAGGAAGGGACAGGTGCAGTGATAGTACAGGAATAGTAGTGTGCCTGCATATCTTAGGAAAGTTGAGATTCATTTTGTTTTCTGCTTGACTCTAGACACAATGAGAGGAAGTTTCATAAAGGGTAAAGCCTCCCACTAAAAGAAAAGTTTCCCCAAATTATAATTGTCTGAAAAGTGAGATAGAATGCTTCTTATTCCAGAAATGTGGCAAGCTATGAGGACTTGTTTTTTATTTTCCTTGAGGAAGCAAAACATCCAAGAAAGCATCAAGAAGGAAGAAAAGAAAGATACATATTTTGTAGGGAGGGACAATGGAGCTAAAATTTCACTTTGAGGGAAATGGAAAGGATCAGAGTTCTAGAGGTAGGAGGGGCTTCAGAGGCCTTATGGTTTAGCCCTTAGTTTACTGAAAGAAAAACATGTCCCTTCCATAAGGCCATAAGTTGCAAAACCTTCAATTCTTCTGAATACTGCTCCTGAGACAGGCCAGGAGTAGAAGGAAGACAAGGGAGGAAGTCTCCAGCCAATACAAAGGAATCCTAGTAGAATTTCCCACCAGCAAGCAAAGAGTTGCCTGTGAGAGAATAGATGAACTGAGACATTGCTGTGCTGACAGCGATTGGATATAATGTGAACTAAGGAAACAGCTAAGGGTGTTGGGTGCTGTGTTCTTGGAGCTATGGAGAATTTTGAGCTTGAAGAATTAATAAACTTAATCTAATTAGGAGACCATAAAAACCTCCACAGGGATTGTATAGTAGACAAATGCTTCAAGACAACAGCTAGTTATAGATGCTGCTCATTGATGGACATTGTTATTTTTAAGGGGCTCTGATATGAATATTTGCTTTTTGTGCCATAATAAATCTTTGTTCATTAAGCCTTGTGAACTTGTCCTTATAAGGGAAGGTGGTAAGCCCTAGTTTCCAGGTATCCTGGTGATTGATGGAACCAGGTAAGCAGAAGACTACCTGGGCCCTTATATCAGGGCTTTTGGCGTGATAAAGAGAAGGCATGATGGAATGGAAGGTGAATTGCTGTTAAAACCAGCAGACCTGGGTTTTAATTCAAACTCTGATATTCGCAAGCCATGGGACCTTTCTTAGGTCACTGAAGCTCTCTTAAACCACAGATTCTGGAATTATAAGCCTTTTTGGAATATGTCCCTTTATTAATGCCCTCAGTAATCTTCAGTCTTTCCTTGCAGCCTACCAACAGGTCCACATCTTTAAAAAAAGAAAAAGAAAAAACTATGCTTCGACTTACTGCCACCTTAAGCTTTTCTTTATCTTTTTTTTGTTCATGGCCACACTCCCAGGAAAAAAGGAACCTCAATTTTCCTCCAATTCATTTCATTTTACATCTCTGTTCAATCTGACTTCCAACTTCACTAAAAACCACTCATTTGAAACCCATCATATAATAAGCCTATGGGTAATCCATCTATCAAAACCTAAACTTTTAAGTAAAATATTTTGCCATCCCACAAATTTATATTAAAGTATATGTATATACATGATATACATATGCCATATGCATACGTTTATATGAAGGGATGATGAGTGTCCTTGTGGACATTACAAGAATCAGTATTCCCTAAATATCCTGGGCCTTTCTCCATGATTTCATAAATTTTCATGGGTTCAGTTATCTGTACATGTGACTCAGATCTACACATCCTGCTCTAGTCTCCTAAGATTAAGTTGACTTAGCCAACTGCCTGTTGAACATCAGTGAAAAGACTGCCAGATTAGGCATCAGAAATTTAAGATTAAGCTTTAAGATTCCGGGCTTCCTCTCTTGTATACATCTCTCATATATAGATAGCCACTGCAAAGTTCAGGACTTTATCACTACAATCAGGGCTATTTCTCTAAGTGTACAGGATTT
>NW_027186454.1:20849-21833 GCF_028583685.1 Petaurus breviceps papuanus | reverse complement strand
CATCAACTGAGGAATGGCTAAACAAGTTCTGCTATATGAATGTAACAGAATACTATTGTGGTATAAGAAATGATGAACAGGCAGCCTTCAGAGAAATCTGGAAAGACTTATATGAACTGATGTTAGGTTAGGAGAGCAGAACCAGGAGAACATTGTACACAGTAACAACCACAGTGTGTGAGGACTGATTTTGATAGGCTTACCCTTTCTCAGCAATGCAAGGACCTAAAACATTTCTAATAGACTTATGATGGAAAATATCAGTCACATCCAGAGAATGAACCATGGAGTCAGCAGGCTGACTTTTGTTTTATTTTGCTTTCTTTTTTATTTCTACTGGTTTTCCCCATTCATTATAATTTTTCCATGCAACACAATTGATGTGAAAATATGTAAAACAGAAATATATGTCTAGAGCCCATTTCCGATTGAAAGTTGTCTTGGGGAGGGAGGAGGAGGGAGAAGGAGAAAATTTAAAACTTATGGGAGTGAATGCTGAAAACTAAAAATAAATATTTTAATTAATTGAATAAAAAGAATCTTCCATGTCCAAGGTCTTATACTAAGCAGTGGGCAAACAAAGTTGAAAAGCACAACAATCCCTTCTCTCAAGGTACTCAGTCTTATTTTCTTGGTGCGAATCAATATTTAGAAAGATGTGTAAACTGAAGGTTATTAGACAAGGGTGAGAAAACCAGCCGGGAAAGGTTTAGTAAAAGGAAGACTACACAAACTGTTAAGGAAGAGGAAGATGTCAGTATATGGTAATGGGAAGCATTTTGTTGTAGCCATGAAGCAGAGCCTCTGGAAACTTACAGAGGCAAAAGTTGGTGAGTGTTATTTGGATACAGTCAATAGTCCAGTTTGGAAGAAAAGGAGAACTCTGGAAGTGAACTAATATGACATAGGTCTTGAGGAGTAGGCTGGGTCTGAATTGTAAGAGAATGTGGAACAACAAATAACCAAGGGTGAATAACAACTTAG
>NW_027186454.1:20265-20839 GCF_028583685.1 Petaurus breviceps papuanus | reverse complement strand
ACAGGGAGCAATGCAGAATTAAAGTTAAGAAAAGTAATTAGGAATAAAGAAAGAGATCTGGAAACCTAAATAGACATTTTCCTAGAGCTTGTGGGAGCTGATTAGGGTCTCAAGGGAGAGTGTATGGGGAAAAGTTTCGGGGCCAGAAGAGAATTTTTAGGAATCTATATCCTGCTGGAATTGCAGATGGATTATAAACCATTGGGCTCTTGAAGTTAGTGTTTATTTTCCCAAGTGCTGAACATAGTACCTAGCATATCCTGAGTACTTAATAAATGCTGGTTGAATTGACTTGAACTTGGCAAAAGAGTTTTAAAAGGAGTATTTAATCGGATAAAAGGTGAACTAGAAAGAAGCAGTGCTACAGTAACAGAATACAATGGTCGTGACAATTTTCTAGGAGGTTTGGGATTGGAGGTCAAATTTCCAAAATTGCAGAAAGATCAAGAAGAATCCATATGGATTAAACTATAATACTACAGTTAGCATTAAAATCATAATCTCACATTCTGTGGTTCCCTTGGGAACATAGATCCAGGTAAGTGAATTCTTTCTGGTCACATTTTAAGTGAAA
>NW_027186454.1:19725-20255 GCF_028583685.1 Petaurus breviceps papuanus | reverse complement strand
TGAGAGAAATGATTTTGGGTCTCTGAAGAATAGAACAAGGAGGATGAGTGGGAATTTGAAGCTTTAGATAAATAAACAGTTGTTGAAAGAATACCCTGTTACCCTCAGGGAGTTAAAGACACCAAACATGCATGAGCAACATCTTAATGATGTTAGAAAGACTGAGATATGTGACTGCTGAGTCATTGTTGTCATTCACTGAAAGATCATTGGGCATGAGGGTGGTGCTTCAAGTCTGAAGGGAAAAGTTTCCATTTTTGTAAAGGAAAGCAGGTTTGGTCTGTAAATTATATGCTGGGGAGCTTAATTTTGTTCCATTGCAAAATTCCAAAACATGTTATTAAAGGATTGTGTTGTTCACTACAAAGCATCTCGGTTTCATCAACTGTTACATTTGGATTAAAAAGATATCTAAACTGGAAGTGCAAGTTGGGTGAGCAGTGGCATCCATCACAAACATTGACTTGAAAATAATTTGAGGCTGAGCATGATATACAGAGAGTGCTTGCACTGGGTTTATTTAGGATATC
>NW_027186454.1:17820-19715 GCF_028583685.1 Petaurus breviceps papuanus | reverse complement strand
AATGAAGCAAACAAAATGGCTCACTGAGTGTGAGCCTAGGCTACTTTAAGAGTAGGGCACACTGTGTCTAGAAGGCTTCCAGGAAGTGAAAGAAATATCTGCATCCATGGTTCACTGCAGTAAAAATATTCAAACATGTAAGCTAATGAATAATTAACCTCATGTTAGCTTCCAGGGACATTGAGCCAATTTAGGAGAACAAATCCATTCAATCCCTCCTAAATTCTACATTAATTCCTGAGCACAAGATCAGACCTTCTCACTGTGATTATCTTTATCTTGTATATGTCTTGATTATTTGTCTTTGTCAGCACAATTTCATGTGCTTGAGATTGTGTGTTAATCCTCTTCCTCCTCGTTAATGCAAATGCATTATATTTTGTATAGCAGTTCTTTTGTACACATTGAGGAAGGGGGAAATGGATGGACCAAATCTGTGTTTTCACTTTTATAGGAAAACCTAGTAAAGAAATTCCAGCAGCGTATAGATTGGCATCACATCAACAGACTTAGAGCTGTCTGGAGGACCAAGAAGTTAAGTGACTAGCCCAGAGTCTCAGAGCCAGCTGATGTCAAGGAATCAACCTGAACCTTCATTTTTTTTTCTGATATCTATGCCAAGTCTCTATCCTCTCCCCCAGGGCTACCTCAAAAGTTCTTCTTATTTTGCCCTTTGGACTAATGCTAGTTACCAAACATCATCTCATTTACAAATGTACTTGGTTTATTTTTATTTAAAATAAGAATAATTTGTTCCTTTTTATTCCCAGGAAGATAAAGAAAAAAATAGTTTGGGGTAGAGTAGGGTAGGTTGAAAAATGAATAAAGATTTAAATGAATTAAAGTGCCTGGAAATATCTAAAGGCATCTCGTTTTGGTACATACCTTGAAATCAATCCTAGCTTGATATAAATCCTTCTCAGAAATGGTGAAATTTTGACCAAGTGGAGAATGGGGGACAAACTGTCCCACTTTCACAAGGAATTCAACATCGTTAGACAGAGCTCCAAAGTTCATGATATCATAGTTAGCCACAGGATTCTTTTCTGCATCCAAAACCACTTGGTCCCCAGCAGAGTTGTTAAAGGAAATATTCCTCAGAGATGAGTGAAGCTAGGTAGGGAAAGAACTGAGTAACCCATTCATGTTCACAGACAGGGATAAATAGGGTCAAGATCAATGGTCGAGGCTGGAAGTCTACAAGCACAAATTGATTTATCTATTCACTCAATCATTCATTGCTCACACAACAAATATTTTCTAAGCACATCATTGACAGAAAGCATCATTGCAGGTATAGAAATCTCAAGGCCTGAGTATTGTTTTATTGTGATAGAATTCATTTTTGAAAAGTTCTGCTTTTTACTAGCATTTAGATAAGAAGGAAACTCAAAAGATTGGTGGTGAACAAAACTGCTACCGTCCCTTTCATGCTGTCTGGAACACATTAAATGCTAACTTGGGAGTTCAATGAGATAACCCATATAAAGTACTTGGCAAACTTTAGAGTGCTATGTAAAAGGTAGCTGCTGCTGCTGCTGCTGCTACATCTAAAAACTTAAAAGTTAGATTAATTAAATCATATCCCAGCAGGAATTATTCAAGCACTCATCCATTTGGTGATACTGAAGGTGTCCGGGTAAATGGGCAAAAGGAAAACTGGTTAAACCTTTCTCATTCAAATCCCTCATCACTCCTGTTCCCCAAGGCTCACTCTCACATCAATTGGTACCAAGCATTCTTGGCTCTCCCTCCTGTGAGCAGTGAGTGCCTCTGAACTCCTTTGACTTGTAATGAGGGAGAGGCATGGAGAACGCAAAGTTCAATAAGCACCAGTAGATGCTTTTTGTAGAGCTTGATTTGCTTCAAAAGCAGTGGCCATCCAGGGATCCAAG
>NW_027186454.1:17065-17810 GCF_028583685.1 Petaurus breviceps papuanus | reverse complement strand
AGTTCCCCTTCATCTCTCACAGTTTCTATTTCAGATTTGGCATAGAGTATTTCCTGAAGAGCCCAGGCCACAGCATACACAGCATTGTAGAGCAAATAACTGAGGCTAGACATGGGCATGTCAAAATAGTGCAAAGGCAGCATCTCCAAGGAAGCGTTCGGGGAACAGTCATCTCTCTCCAGTTTGGTTGGCTCATCTGGGCATCCAAACGCTGACACCCAGAAACTCTTAAGGAAAATGTCTCCTGGGTATTTGTTTGGGGTGATTGTCCTGAGAAATTCTTTGAAACCAGGAATCTCACTTGTCTGATGTGAAAATATGAGAGCTCCATAAAAAGGATAAGCATAATGACTATAGGGTTTCATGGTGACATCCCAGTGTGATGTGATAATCCAAACCTTCCAAATTCCAAAAAACGGGTGCTGAGAATATCTCAGGATCATCAGGGAGTCTGGGTCTCCATGGACAATGATCACCATGGCTGATGATGCCATAATTCTGGGCATGAAATCCACCTGGGATTCAGCATGGCGTCTCTCACTGACAGGGATCTTCTCTGTGAAGGCCACACAGGCCTTGTTCCTTCTTATCTCTTCTCCCATGTCCCAGAGGAACTTCTCACCTCTCATGTCATTTGTAACAACCAATCCTACCCAGGTCCAGCCAAAATGTAATAGCAGCTGGACAACGCCCAAGTGCAGGGAGGAGTCCTGAGGGGCCATCTGATAGAGGGAAGGAAACTGGG
>NW_027186454.1:16732-17055 GCF_028583685.1 Petaurus breviceps papuanus | reverse complement strand
CTCATAATCTGGTCTAGAAGATATACACATCAATAAACCCATTTTCAGGCAGACTCTGATAAATGCAACAATCCCAGTACTACACATCCTAGCAGTTCAGGAAAAAGAAATGTACCTTCTGGCTCAGTGTCTTCTCTCAAGAGGACAAGAGGTCACTTTAACACCTGAAGGGAAATCCTCGCAGGTGAAGGTGAGTCACTGCAAATGTGTCTCCTCCTACCTCGCGACAACCTGGCTCATTCCACAAAGTGACTTTGGCAGTTTTATGCTTTGAAGGAAATTAGAATGGTAATAGGGGCTCAGGGTAGAAGCAGGCAAAGGGC
>NW_027186454.1:15982-16722 GCF_028583685.1 Petaurus breviceps papuanus | reverse complement strand
TACTTGTCTGCATCTCTTACGCATCTATCATCTCTAAACATTAAAGTACATAGTCCTGTAAATGTAACGGAGAACTTAATACAGATATGGAACAATAACAAAAAAACAAGTAAATGGTGGAAAGTTGGCCAGAATAAAGACAACATTTCTCAACAAATAAAAAAATCTGCTACATATCAGGACCTATGAGAATAGAAAGGGTTGATAGTAAATATCATTTTTGTTTGACCACTTTTCATAGTTTAGATATGAATTATTAGGAGAAATTTATTTCTTGGTAGGCCACAAAAACAACCATAGAAAGTAAAATGTCAGAAGAAATATGAAAATATAATTTGTTAAAAATATATGAATGGTTAAGATTCTCCTACCGAAAAAGATTTTACAGAATGCATAATGAAACAATACATATCAATATGTGACTCACAGAAGATATTTAATTTTTAAAATATATTTAAGTTAAGATGCTATTTCAAATAAATCATTCAAGTCCATGTACTTTTAAACATAAATGGCAATATTCAGAAATTGAGCAGTTTGGATTGAAAAGAGACCTCAACGTGAATTTTGTGCAAACCATATATAAAAGTCTCCTCTCCAACATCCCTAATTAGTGATAATCCAATATGGGCTTGAATGCCTCCAATTTATGGGAAGTCACCATCTCTCTTTACATTCCTAAAGTTTATTAATTTATTCCTTATCTCAGAACTCAAATTTCCCTTTGGAACCAAACAGGA
>NW_027186454.1:0-15972 GCF_028583685.1 Petaurus breviceps papuanus | reverse complement strand
CCCCCACCCACTCCTTCCAGAAGCCAGGGCTAGTGGTGCTGATCCGAAGTGATCCTGAGCTGTGGCTGTGGGCAAGAAGTAGGGGGCACACGTCTGCTGAGCGTGGACCTGCAGGGAGCAAGAATATTTTCTGTACACCACGCCCAGGGCCCTAACTGTGGCTTAGGGGAGAAGGAGAGGAGTCTCTGAGTTTGAGACCCCAGACAAAATTCAGAAAACAACAGGAAATAGGATCTGAAGCCTAGGGCAGCGTTGCCTACAGATTGTAAAGATTATGAAAGAACGAGAAAAATAGGAGAGTCACAGACAAGAGGATAGGGAAAGTCTCCAGAAGCTGGTGACTGAATCCTCAGGTTTGCTCCTCTGTTCCCTAAATTGTAAGGCCAGGCACCTCTCCACTTACTGGTGTGGATTACAGGCCTTGTCTGGATGCTCGGTTCCTGTGAAACTCTTCACTCCCATTAAATAAAGGGGGAAAAACCCACCAATGACCAGGTCTCCATCTCTGTGGACTTGTGGCCTAATTTGTTCAAAGCAGGGGAACTTTTCTTCCCTGACTAAAGAAGAAGGAATGTTGAGGAGCAAGAAGAGGGTCATCACAAGGAACATTGGGTGATGTATCCTGAGCAGCGCCCCAAACTCTGAGCCGATGAGCAGACAAGACAGCCACAGCTCCTGGCTGAGTCACACTTTCATGGGAAAATCTTCCCTTGTCTGATGGACGCCTCCTTGAGTTAGATTCCCTGACACTGGTCTGTTTCTGGCACTGGAGGCAGCACAGCAGAATTCCAGCTCCTGTCCAGGAGTCAAGCTGCAGGAACCAGGGGCCATTTCTAGTCCTATTAAGAGGGGAGGGGATGTAGGCCCTAGTTGGTGAAGGTGTGTGTGTCAAGAAAGAGCTCTAGGGAGCTTCACTGCCTGGGGTTCTGCACCTGCATCTCAGCATCCAAAGAAAACTAAAAAGAAAAATATGTTTGATCATCGTTCTTCCCCTTCTCAGCAAATTCCCATGGTAATCAGGCAGCCTGCTGCCTCAAGATCCTTTGCTGAGCCTTGGAAACTTGTGTACAGCTGACCCAGCAAAACTCCCAGGACTCAGGGGGAACATGAGTTAGATCAGGTGTGATCAGCCCTGATTGACTGAGAAGTGGGGAGAATGGGCTGATGTCAGTGGGGCTGCCAGCCATCAGCATCAGGTACTCGCCATCTATAAGTTGGGCAGAACATGTCTTTTGACTTCAGGGACTCAAATAAAAACCCATCTTCCAGATCCTGTATGTGAATAGGCTACTCACACTTGGTCCCAGGTCTCCCACATTGCTGCCTGAGCCACACAGAGACGTGAATAGTGCTTCACGGTGCTTGGCCATACTGATAATTTCTTGGGGTCACTGTCATTTTCCCTCCCAAAATGGAAAATCCTTGAGAGCATAGTCTTTCATTTGTTTTTGTTTTGTTTTTTAAACCCACCACTCAGGCCATTGTGTGGCTACAGCAGACATTTAATCAATGCTTATTGATTAAGCTACTTTAGGCAGCCGTTTCTGGTCCCCATTCCTGACTTTGTTTTGCTTTTTGGATGGGGAAGGGCAGGGAAATTGGGGTTAAGTGACTTGCCCAAGGTCACATGGCTAGTAAGTGTGAAGTGTCTGAAGCCAGATTTGAAGTCAGGTCCTCCTGACTCCAGGGCCAGTGCTCTATTCACTGCGCCACCTAGCTGCCCCCATTCCTTACTTTCTGTAGATGGTATCTTCCCCTCTTAAAGGCCCTTCATATACTTCAAGGACCCCGTATAGATTTGGCATTGACCTCATTCCTGTTTCTCCTCTGTTAGAATGTGCTTGGACTTTTCTTTATGGGCCTTGAGCTTGTTTGGCAGTGTCTGGCACACAGTAAGGTCGTGCTTGCTGGCTGTTTCATTTCTGCCCTTGTGTCCCCAGGATCCAGTCCAGCGCCTGGCAGACTGGATGATTATTTTGTTGCCCTCAGTAACTACTGAGTAAGCCTTCAACCAGAACAGTCTCTGACTTCTAGGAGCCTCAATGTAAGAAGGATAGTGCTAAACCAGAGTGTCCAGAGGATGTTTGGGATGAGTGTGTTTGGTTTTGTCATGAGCATCAATCACACAAAGTCTATAAGTTGAACCTGTAGAGGCGTCGGGTGGTCATGGCCACTCAATACAAGCATTGAAGGTCTGTCGCTGGGGGGGCATTCAGGTTAGTTTTCTTGGATACACATAGTTCAACTAGGTCAAATGGATAGAAGGTAGACAGAAGGCAATGGAAGCTTCGTGAAAGGGTGGGCGGGAATCTATTATTATATTATTATTATTCAGAATCATTGTTACTCAGAATGGGTGGAGTCACCTTCAGGTAGGAGTGGGTCCCTGCTCTTTGGAGGTCTCCATGCAGATGCTGGCCAACCATTACTGGGAAGAGTATAGAGGGACTTCAGAAGGTGACAATTTAGCTTTGAAAACCACAGCGGACTCAGACTACCTTTAACCAGAAGTACGCTCCGAAAAGTTTCCCAAAGAGTAAAAGGTCACAGCTATCAAGTGGCAGCGTTTCTTATGGAATGGTTTATTAAATTTCCAATGGGAGAAATAAGTAAAATATCAAAATAAAATAATACCATGGATTTAAAGCCTAGATCCCAAATAAAGGTTTTTGTTAATCAAATCATATTAATCGAGTAGAGAATGTATTTCTCAATGAATCTTACGTGGATAAGTCATTTAATCTATTGATTTTGCTTTGAGAGAACAATATAAAGTAATGAAAAAGAATAATTTTGCTTTCACTATTTTTACTTTTTTTTAGCTTTAACTTTCTGAGGAAGAAAGGGAATTTCTAGAAGCTAAGTTCTCAAATTTTCAGAAGAGGAAGTCTTCCTATTCTGTTGCTATCTAAAGGATATCTAATGCTTCTTCATACTTTTTCTGTAATATTCTCCTCAATCTTAGGGTTTCTTTTTGACCTATACTAGATATTTTGATAAATTACAAGAATTAGGCCTTTATTGTTCCAATTGGATTAAAATGAGCAGTTCTTTCCTTGACTAAGCTTGAAATTTCCAAGGTGTACAGAAATCTTGTCATTTTGTCAAATGAAACTTTGTCAATTCGATTTCTAAAGAACTTAAAATATATGATCTATTCAAATTCCTTGAAGTGATTTTGCTTCTAATTCAACCAGGCAATCAAGTTCCAAATCACTCACAACAGATATATCTAGGTGGATAATAAGCTTTAGGCTTCCAAATGAAAAACTACTTTTTCCCTGTTTAGAAGATAGATAGAATTTTATACTTCTTTCAGTTTTTTTCAGAACTAAGTATTTTCTTCTCTGTTCAGGCAAGGCATAAATTATAGGAAGATGCTACTTAGGTGAAAATTTCACAATGCTTGGGATTTGTAACTCATAAAACCTCCAAGGATGTCGCCTTATTTACTAAAAAAAATTCTTGGGGCAGCTAGGTGGCAGTGAGTAAAGCACTGATCCTGGAGTCGGGAGAACCTGAGTTCGGTTCTGGCCTCAGACACTTAATACGCACACACAAAAAAACTAGCTCTGTAACCTTGGCAAGTTACTTAACCCCAATTGCCTTCGGAAAAAAAAAAGATCCCTGGAGAAATGTCGGGGCGGCCAGGTAGCAAAGTGAGTAAGAGCACCGACCCCAGAGTCGGGATGACCTGGGATCGAATTTGGGCTCAGCCACATAGCACCCACCCAGAAACACCTGGCTGTGTAACCTTGAGCGAGTTACTTAACCCCAATTGCGTAGGGGCAGCCAGGTGGCTCAGAGAGTAAGAGCACAGGCCCCAGAGTTGGGATGACCTGGGATCGAATCCTGGCTCAGATACTCAGCACCAAACTCAGAAATAACTGGCCGTGTAACCTTCAGCAAGTTACTTAACCCCGATTGCTTTAAAAAAAATTCTTGGGGCAGCTAGGTGGTGCAGTGAATAGAGCACCAGCCCTGGAGTCAAGAGGACTTGAGTTCAAATGTGGCCTCAGATACTTAACACTTACTAGCTGTGTGACCTTGGACAAGTCATTTAATCCCAACTGCCCTGCCTTCCCCCTTTCAAAAAGACAAAAAGAAATTCTTTTTATCTGTATATTTGCTTTCCTCACTTGGTCAGAAGTGGGAATTAAAAGATACTGTTGTTCAGTAGTGTCAGACGCTTTGTGAGTCCCCATTTTGGATTTTCTTGGCAAAAAAAATATTGAGTCATTTGCCATTTGCTTGTTCAGCTCATTTTAAGAGGAAAATATGGCCATTCAATGGAATAGAGGACTTTCAAGCATTCTTGATGAAAATACCAGAGTTGAACAGAAAATTTAACATTCAGATCCAAGAAATAAGTGTGAGAAGCACCAGGGGCACCCATTGCGTTGAAAGTGATTTTGAAGATATCATTTAGGGCATGCTCGAGATCAAAAGATGCTTCTTTCAATCCTCCTTGAAATGGGTCTACCTCTGAAATGGTGGAATAAGAGTAAGAGTAAGTGGCAGGTCTAATCTGAACTCACTTCTTCCTGACTCCATGCTTGTCACTCTTTCTAAACACCACGTAGCTAGCTGCTCTTCTGCCCCCAAAAAGCAAACTAAAACAACCAAAAAATTTTGGTCAATAACTATTTGCTATGTAACTACCATGTACATTGGGGCATCTAGATACCTCAGTGGACAGAGTCCTGCATCTGGAAACAGGAAGACCAGCATTTAAATTCAGCCTCAGTTACTATGTGATCCAGGCTAAATCATGTAACCACTCAAACTACCTCAGGATCCTTGCCAAAGAAATGTTCATATGGTCCATAGGACCACAAAATGTTGGACATATCTCAACAATTACAATAGCCACAACTACCATATACAAGGCATTGTGCTAAGCAATGGAGATACAAAAAGAAGCAATTTCAGCCCTACCTTCAAGGAGTTCACAATACAATGGAAGTAATCACAACTTTGAAATTTTGGACAGAAAAATCCCCTTGTTTCCTGCCTGATTTTTAAATTTGTTCTCCCACCAAACGTTTGGTCAAAGGGTTAGGAGAAATTCCTATTTATTGGGAAAGAGAGTTTAGTGTGAGAACTGATGATTTAATTCTGTAGAATGTGTAAGAGGTATCATTTGGTGGCCAAGACTGTTAGTAATTTAGATTGACCAGAAGCAACAATATGGACTCAGACAAATGGGTCCTTCCTGGGACTTTTTTCAATTTCCCAACAGAAGTCCAACAGGACTTTGTTCCAACTGAGACTGATACCATAATTGACACTGACCAGTCCATTCATGTCAGAATTATGTCATTTTTGGCAAGGAAATATAAAGTATCTCATTATGAAGATCAACTAGTCATGTCAGAATTGACCATTTAAATCTACTTTATATCATTAGTAATAGGAATCCTGCTAAGTGCTTGAGCTTTATGTTACCTTAGAAACCAAACAAGAAATTTAGACAGGAAGGCTAGTCAAGACCATAAAATAGTCACAAATAACAGAATGAGAATCAGACAGATAGTTTTGTTGATTAACTATCTATAGAAAAAAGGTGAAGGGAAACAGGGTTTAAAAAAAAATCCTGCTCCTGAACCCAGGCATTTGCCCCAAAATAGATGAGGTCCTCCCAATGAACAGTCTCAGGCACAAGTGATAACATTTAGACAGAAAATATAGAAGCACACATTTCTAAATGATCTCAGAAGGATTTTTCCCTTCCGTTTAGAGCATAAATTGGTGGGCTCTCCAAGTTCCTCTTCTCTTGAATTTCCCAAATTGGGGAAGTCATCTTTCATTTGTCTGCTGGAAGTTGAAAGTGAGAATAAGAAATTCCAATCCAGCAATCTCTTCATTGGTCACCAAAATTGGTTGTCAGTATTTTCAAGGTCCTTGATTTTTAGGATTTTCGACTTGGTAGATTTAGTTTGTTCTTTTTCTAAATTTTTAGTTGCATGACTATTTCATTGACCTGTTCCTTCTCAATTTTATTGATGTAAGTGATCAAAAATACAAATTTTCCCTACTTCAGTTGCATACCATAAAATTTACTGTGCTTTCAAATTGTAATTATTCTCTTCAATGAAATTATTGATTGCTTCTATAATTTCTTCCTTGACCCACTCTTTCTTTTGGATTACAATAGTTAGCTTGCAAATAATTTAATCCATATTTACATGGCCCTTTATTGAATGTAATGGTTATTGTATTATGGTCTAAGAATGATGCATTTAATATTTCTGCTTTCTGAATTTGAGGATGAGGATTTTTTGCCTTAATACATGGTCACTTTTTATGTTGTTGCTATGTTGAGTTGAGGATAATGGTATATTCATTTTCATCCCTAATCATTTTTCTCTTATAATATACATATTATAGATCTATCTAATTTTTCTAAAATTTTGTTTAACCCATTAATTTCTTTCTTGTTTATTTTCTGGTTAGATTCACCTAGATCTAAAAGGGAAATTCTGAATTCCCCCACTAATTTAGTATTACTATTTCCTCTTATTACTCTTTTAGCTTCTTTTTTTGGAAAACCCCTCTTAGTTTATTAGCAATGCTACTCAAGGGCAGAATTCTTTGCAAGCCATTCCAAGCATGAGACTGACACTGCTCCTAGGGACATGCCTGTGTTGATGATTAGCATCTTTACACAGCCCCCTCCATGATTCGTGTGCCTTGAACCCACCATTTTCAAAAATTGGCTTTGTCTCTGAAGGTGAAGTCATCCCTCAAAATAGAGAACTAATGCTTCAAAGTCCAGTTGAACACAAAGAATATGTATATAAAGAATATATATATACAGAAATATATTCTGTATATTAAAGCCAATGATAGCAATTCCATTCAACCAGCATGTATTGAGTACCTACTATATGTCAGGCACTGTGCCAAGCAGTGAGGACAAAAAGACAGAAGCAGTGCCATCCCCAGCCTTAGGAATCTCCATTTTCTGGCTTCGCTGGCTTCTTTCAAGTTCTGGGTAAAATCCCACCTTCTGCTTGAAGCCTTTTCCAATGTCCTTTACTTCTAGTTCCTTCCCTCTTTTGAGTATTTCCTCTTTATTCTATATGTAGTTTGCACATAGATGTTTTCCTATCGTCTCTTCACATTAGACTGTGCACTCCTTGATAGCAGGGATTACCTTTTGCCTCTTTGTGTATCCCCAGTGCTTAGCACAGTGTTTGGTTGTTTGGTCACTTATTTTCTTCCACTTTTAGTGACCCCAATTGGGGTTTTCTTGGCAAAGATACTAGAGTGGTTGGCCAGGGTCACATAGCTAGTATCTGAGGTCAGATTTGAACTCAGAAATTAGTCTTTCTGACTTTAAGCCTGGCAGTGTATCTACTACACTACCTAGCCACCCAGCCTAATACATAGTAGGTATTTAATCAGAGCTAGTTGACTGACTGACATATTCTCATAATAGAATTGATGGGAATTGACAGGGAGTTTCTCCCTGGGATCCTAGAGTAACCAATCTCTCTCTCTCTCTCTGTGTTTCTCATTTTGGGGGGAAGAAATAATTAATTTCTGTCAGTTAATTGGCAGCTCAGTGACTCCATTTACTATCTATGTGACCTTAGGCAAGTTGGGTTTTTTTTGTTTGTTTGTTTTTTTGGAGGGAGGAAGGCAGGACAATTGCTGTTAAGTGACTTGCCGAAGGTCATATGGCTAATAAGTGTTAAATGTCTGAGGTCAGATTTGAATTCAGGTCCTCCTGACTCTAGGGACTCACCGTGCCCCCTAACTGACCCTAGGCAAGATTTTCTTCCTCTGCAAATTAGGGTTTTGCAAAAGATGGTCCCTAATGCCCCCTCCAGTTCAAACTTCTGTGATAATGTTAATAACACCTGGCCCCCTAGATTCCCGGGGCAACGAAAAGCTTGGAGTCAGACAGAGGAGGGGAACCTGAGGCCTCTCAGGTTCCCCATCCCTGGACTAGAATTTGCTCTGTTTTCAACCGTTTTGAACTTGTAGAATTTCCTCTGTTTTCAACACTCTTACTGCCTGCCTCAGCTGCGTGGCCTTCCTGTTGGAAACTATGAAAAATCAGTCATGTAGAGAGGTCATAGAGAGATGTGAACAGCATGGCTCACTATGTTCCTATCAGAGAATCACCATAAGATGACCTCTTGTCCACACACAAGCCAGCAAGAAGACTTAGCACCCTCTGACCTCCTTCAGGGGAGAGTGATTTGGAGGTGGGCACAGAAGCAGGCACTGAGCCTGCAAGCCAGTTTCTCTCTCACAACAGATAAGTCAGAGACTCATCAATTTTTCAAGGACTGGATTTCGCTAAATCTTCAAGAAACGGGTTGAAGTTGTGTCCAGATTGATGAATTTCGCCATTTCAGAGGCAGACCCATTTCAAGGAAGATTGAAGCATCTTTTGACCTTGAGCACGCTGTAAATGACATCTTGAAAATCACTTTCAACGCAATGGGTGCCCCTGGCGCTCCTCATGCTTCTCTTATTTCTGGAATCTGAATGTCACATTTTGTATTCAACTCTGCTTTTTTTTCATCAAGAATGCCTGAAAGTCCTCTATTCCATTGAATGACCATATTTTCCCCTGAAACATGATACTCAGTTTTGCTGGGTAGGTGATTCTGGGTTTTAATCCCAGCTCCTTTGACCTCCGGAACATCATATTCCCAGCCCTTCAATCCCTCAGTGTAGAAGCTGCCAGATCCTGTGTTATGCTGATTGTGTTTCCACAATGTTTGAATTGTTGACTGCTTGTAATATTTTCTCCTTGATCTGGGAACTCTGGGACCTGGCTACAATATTCCTAGGAATTTTCTTTGGGGATCTTTTTCATTAGGTGACCAGTGGATTCTTTCAACCTCTAGTTTGCCCTCTGGTTCTGAAATATCAGGGCAGGTTTCCTTGAGAATTTCTTGAAGGATGATTTCTAGGTTCTTTTTTTGATTACGGCTTTCAGGGAGTCCAATAATTATTAAATTATCTCTCCCGGATCTATTTTCCAGGTCAGTGGTTTTTCAAATGAGATATTTCACATTGCTTCTGTTTTGTCATTTGTTTGTATCTGTTTGTATCTTGATTTCTCATAAAGTCACCAGTTTCCATTTGCTCCAACCTAATTCTGAAGGAATTATTCTCTTCAGGGAGCTTTTCTAATTCTTTTTCCATCAGGCAAATTCGGCTTTTTAAGGCATTCTTCTCCTCATTGTTTTTTTGAGCCTCTTTTGCTGTTTGAGTTATTCTATTTTTTAAGTGCTATTTTCTTCAGTCAGGTTGTTGACTCTCTTTTCATTATTTTCTTGCATCATTCTCATGTCTCTTCCCAATTTTTCTTCCACTTCTCTTATTTGGTTTTTAAAATCCTTCTTAAGCTCCTTTACAGCCTGTAACCAATTCATATTTCTCTTGAAAGCTTTTGGTACAGGAGTTCTGACTTCATTGTCTTCCTCCTGTTCCATGTTTTGATCTTTTTTTTCCAAATGCTTTATTAACTTCTGATTTACAGCCTTCACTTCCACCAGATTTTGAGTTACAAATTTTCTCCCCGTTTTTCCCCTACCCACCACCCCAAAATAACAGTCCCACAGGATATCCTCTCCTCCAATCTGATCTCTCCCATTTTTTCTCCCATAGGCCTTTCGACTTTTCCAGTGGATCTCTATGCCCCAGTGCCTGTATATCTTATTTCCCAATTACATATAAAATAGTATTAATAATAGTATATATATATGTGTGTGTGTGTGTGTGTGTGTGTGTGTGTGTGTGTATTTTTGAATATTTGATTTTAAAACTTTGAATTCCAGATTCATTCCCTTCCTCCATTGTCACCCACCCTTACTGGGAAGATAAGCAGTTCAGTATACGTTGTACATGTGTGGCTAGTGCAAAACAATAACATAGTAGATATATTATAAAAGACTGACTATATTTCCCTCCCTCCCATCCCACCTCCCACTTGTTCTATTCCCTACTTTGATCCCGTTCCTTTTCAAAAGTGGGTGCTCCCAACTTCCCTCGCCCCCAGCCTGTTCTCCCTTCCATCACCCCCCCTCTGATCCCCTTTCCCCCCTACTCTCCTGGAGGGGGAGATACCCTATTTAGTGTGTATTGCATTGCCTCCTCAAGGCAAATTCAATGGGAATAAGGTTGACCCATTCCCTTTTGCCTTCCTATTCTTCCCCTCGATTGTAACCATTTTCCCTTGCTTCTTCTATATGAGATAGTTTACCCCTTCTTTCTCTCCCCATCTCCTCTCATTATATTCCTCTCTCACCTCTTAATTTCACCTTTTAAGTATCATCCCTTCCTGTTAAATTGGTCCTGTGCCCTCCATCTATGTATACCTGTAACTGTATACACACACATTAACATATGTATTCATATGCCCATATACCCTCATATATAGACTTATATATATCTATATGTATTCCCTTCAACTACTGAGAAAAGTTTCATAAGTTACAATTATTGTTTTTCCATGTCGGAATGTTAATAGTTCAACTTTGATAAGTTCCTTATGATTCCTGTTCCCTGTTTACCTTCTCATCCTTCTTTTGCTTCTTGTATCTGAATGTCAAATTTTCTATTCAACTCTGGTTTTTTCAGCAAGAATAATTGAATGTCCTCTTCCACTGAATGACCATATTTTAGGTGACTCTTGGTTTTAATCCCAGCTCCTTTGACCTCCGGAATATCATATTCCAAACCCTTCGATCCCTCAGTGTAGAAGCTGCCAGATCCTGGGTTATCCTAATTGTGTTTCCACAATATTCAAATTGTTTCTTCCTCGCTCCTTGTAATATTCTCTCCTTAATATTGGAATTCCGGAACCTGGCTATAGTATTCCTAGGAGTTTTCTTTTTGGGATGTTTTTAGGACGTGATCGGTGGATTCCTTCAACCTCTATTTTGCCCTCTGGTTATAAAACATCAGGGCAGTTTTCCTTGAGAACTTCCGGGAGGATGATTTGTAGGTTCTTACTTTGATCATGACTTTCAGGTAGTCCAATAATTTTTAAATTATCTCTCCTGGATCTATTCTCCAGGCTAGTGGTTTTACCCATGAGATATTTCACATTGCCTTCTATTCATTCATTTGTTTGATCTATTTAACAGCATCTTGATTTCTCATAAAGTCACTAGCTTCCTTTTCCTCCAATCTAGTTCTGAAGCAATGATTCTCCTCATTGAGCTTTTGAGATTCTTTTTTCATATGGCAAATTCGGCTTTTTAAGGCATTCTTCTCCTCCTTGCCTTTTTGAGCCTCTTTTGCCATCTGAGTTAGTCTATTTTTGTAAGGTGTGATTTTCCTCAGTCAGGCTGTTGACTCTCATTTCATAACTTTATTGCATCATTCTCATTTCTCTTCCCAATTTTTCCTCCCCTTCTCTTATCTGCTTCTTAAGGTTCTCTATGGTCTATAACCAGCTCGTATTTTCCTTTGAAGCTTTTGGTACAGGAGTTCTGACTTCACTGTCTTCCTCCTGTTCTGTGATTTACTCCTTTTTGTCCCCAAAATAGGAGGCTAATGTTGGAATGTTCTGTCTGCTTTGTTTCCTTTGCCTGGTCATATCTCCCCTCAGTCACTTGACCCCTGGGCTTTTTGCCACAGTAGGACTCTGCAACCACACAGGGGAGCTACCGTCCCAAAAGCTGGGGTTTTCTCAGCTGCTGGAGGTATTAGATGGGTGCCCTCTCTGAGATCTCCACACACTCTGGCAAGCTAGACACACACCCCAGAACCTCCACCCTAGACTGCAACCCAGATCCAAAAAGGTTAAAGCAAGAGCGATTACCCCTCAGAGTGGTGCTTGGTCCTCCTACACTCTACAGGCCAGGAGCTGAAGCTGCCACGTTATGGTGGCTGCACTGCTGCAGCCCTCAGGGGCTTCTGGTCCCTGCAGCAGAGGCTGAAGTGCTCCCAACTACTGAATCCCAAAGTCCGCACTGCACTTTCCTCTCACTTTCTCCTTTGCATCTATGGGTTGATAATTCTGGAAACCACCACAGCTGCTGGTGATCTGAAGTCTCTCCAGCAGGTGGTTGGTCAGGCCTGCCCTGGGGCTAAAACCTCCAGCTCCTGTGGGGCTGGGCTAGGCTCCCAGAATGCTGTGCTGGCCACTTGCTTCTGGCCTGCTGGGCTGTCCTCAGTGGGAGGTTAGCTTCCCTGTGTCATTTTGTGGATTCTGTAGCTCCAAAGTTTGTTCAGAGTCCCCTTTTACATGAATTGGGGGAGGTGAAGGCCAGAGCCCCATAGAAATCCTGTTTCTATTGTTCCATCTTGACTGTGTCCCCACAGTATTTTCTCCTTATTCTGGAAACTCTGGAATGTGGTTGTATTCCTGATAGTTTCTATTTTGGGATTTCTTTTGGGAAATGTTCTTTCTATTCATATTTTACTCTCTGGTTCTAAGATATTGGGTAATTTTCCTGGAAAATGATTTCTAATGAGATGTATATGTTTTTTTTTGTTGCCTCAGTTTTCACCTTATCCAAAAATTATTAAATTTTCCCTTCTGTATCTATTTTCCATATCAATTGTCTTTCAGTGAAACAGACAATATTTTCTTCTATTTTATCATTCTTTTGATTTTGTTTTATTGCTATCTGGTGATGCATGGAGTCATTATAACCCACATCCCCAAACCTATTTTTTGAAGGAATTATTATCCTCAGGAAATATTTATAACTCCTTTTCCAATAGACCCATTCTAAATTTGAAGGAGTTGATTCCTTCAGGCAGTCTTAGTAAATCTTTTTTTCCCTTTTTTAATGCTTCTTTTATTGAGTTATTGAATTTTATTTTTCTTGACTCTCTTGCATCAATCTCATTTTTCCCAATTTTGCTTCTATCTCACTTATATGACTTTTTAAATGCTTTTTATGCTCTTCTAGGAGTTATTTTAGGGTCTGAGACCAACTGACATTTATCTTTAAGACTTTGCATATGGGAATATTGACTCTATTATCCTCTTCTTAATTTGTTTTGACCTTCTCTGTTGCTATTATTAGATTCTGTGGTCAGTTCTTTTTTTTGTTTCTTTGCTCGCTCATTTATCCAGTCTATTTCATGAGTTAAAATTTTATGTTATTAAATTTGGGCTGTGGTCATGTGATAAGAGAGAGAAATGTCTCAAGCTTCTTTCACTGGACATACATAGACACACTGCTGGCCTGCTCCACCAGATGCATGAACCTTTGCAGTTGACCTGCACTGGAATATTTGGCCTTGCCACTAACCTATCTTGAGGGTTGTGGTGTGCCTGCTGATTTGCCCAGAAGCTACCTGTACTGGATTCTGCTCCCATTTTATCATAATGAGATAGACTTGCTGACCTCCTAAGTTGGTTTGGGTGGCAAAATTATTTCAGACCATTTTTATGCTGGTGCTGCTGCTCCAGAATCTTTTTATGTCTGGTGTTCCTATTTTATAGTTGTTTGGAAATGAATTTAGGAGAGTTCAAGTAAGTTCCTCCCTTGCTCCACCATCTTGGCTCAGTCCCTCCTCAACGGCTTATCTCAGTGACCAATGACCCATTTCAAAATGTTCTTACATTTTAATTTTTCCCAATATTTCCTCTAACATTTTAATTTGATTACCAAAAAAATCATTTTTCTATTCTTTGAAAAATCTCTTCCTTAAGTTTTCCTAGGAATTGTTGTAGCACATTTTTATTAAAGATTTTGCTTGTAGGTGTTTTCAAGTCATTACATTTTTCTAAGTTTATGTCATGAGTTTCCCTGCTATCAAAGAAATTTTTGTGTTTAGGTCTCTTATTTTCGGTGTTCATTGTCCAAGGGATTTCTTCACTTTGCACATTTATGTCAGAGTTTGACTACTTATCTTGGGGTAGGGAGGTAACCTAAGCTTCCATAATATGATCTGGGGACCTGTACTTTCAGTGCCTCTAAGGTTCTGTGATCTTGGTAGAGGTCTCATCATTGTCCTGCTGATCCACACTCTTGTCTTTCCCCAGGAAGATACTCATGTCAAGTGTCAGCACAAACTATAAGTGTTACTTCTAATTCTGGAATTAAGATCTAGGACTAGATAATGGGAAAAGGGACTGTGAAAGTGTGCCTTGTCCTGTGCGCACTGCTAAGAAAGTGTACAACTATAGTCTCCTTATAATGATATAAAGATATCTCACTCTATTTCTTGGTTATACTGCTCAGAATTTGATTTGGCACAGTCTAAATGAAAATGTTTAGAGGGTTTTGTTTGTAGACCTAAATATTCATTTCCCTTGGCCATCCTGCCTTGGGCCTCCTAAATCCTTGTATATTGTGCTTCTTCACTGTTGTGAAGGAAGAATATTGTTCTTAGAATTGGTGATTCTTCTTAGAATTCATGCTTTCACAGTCCTCTAGGTCAGACATTTTGAGATACTTATTGAGATACCTGGCCCCTTCTCATGCTGATTCTAGAAGCAGTAACCAGTGAGGTCATTCCATTGAATGAGGTGACAGGTTAAAAACCATAGGCTGTTTGAGTGGAGAGGTGTTAAAATACGATTATTGAATGGTTATAGAGATAAGAATAAGGCAAAGTGCTCCACATACCTTATCTAGTTGTCATGTGACTATGGTTCAGGCTGGGCATATGTTAGGATCAGAATTCAGAAGGCTAATTGCATAGAACAAAGCCCATATGTAGCATGAGATGGATAAGACTTTGGTCCACCAAACAACATGAGATGGAGGAGGTACTCCCTCTGTGGAAAAGGGGTGGGAAGGATATTTTTACTGTGTCACACTGCAGATTTCACGTTTCAGTTTGTCGACCTCTGCCAGCCACACAGAATCAAAGCTTCCTTCTAGCAATGCCCATAGTCCTATCCTCATAAGCCCATCCTAGGGTATGAATTTATTCCTTCTTGTGAAGTATTTTACTTATGTTCAGACTGTTCTGCCAAACTGTGTCCACTACTCTATTCATAATAATAGCAATTTTCCACTCATATTGAAAATTCCTGGTCATGGCTTGGTCACATTTGACATGAACCCTTGATATGGCCTCAAGAATCAATCCTCTAGCCTTCTTAGTTGATCTTGAATGCTACTAAATATATAATAAATGGAATATGAAGAGAATGATCTCCACTAATACCTGGACTAAAACCTCATATCTCATTATGGAAGGTAATTTCCATAGGGTTCCACTTTGAATGAAAGAGAAGATAAAAGAGGACCCTAGACTTAGAGTTTCTGAGGTGTGTGTGACTGAGCAGTGAAAGTATCTGAGTCCTACCAAAAAGTTCATTTTGAGAAATAAGACAATGAAAAAATGAAGTAGTTCATTGTCAAGAAGACAGAAAATGCAAGCCATTCTCACTTCTCATTATAATCGTGCAACTGTGAATTCTAAAGTATAACATAAAAAAGTGAGAGAGTGGTGACATAGTAACCTGAGAAGAATGAGGGTTTTGTTGTGGGAATAACTGAATTGAAATTCTGGCTTTGCCTTGTACTTGGTCGATGACTTTAGGAAAAACCATGCACCTCTCTGGGACTCAGTTTCCTCATTGATAAAATAAAGATCTTGCATTAGATAACCTATTTGTTCCAATCAAGCTCTGTGATCCTATAAGAAAAATCAAGGAAATGTACATATCAGTTAATAAAATATTTGGTAAATGCCCAGTGTGGGCATGATGCTGTGCTTGGTAGTACAGATACAAAGACAAAGGAAAAGGACCCTTTCCTCAAGGAGTTAATATCATAATATTGAATATAAGCCAAGTGCAAATGAAGTCTGATACAAAGCAGAAAATTGTAAGCATCTTGTTTCACTGCAGGGTGCTTCATTAAGACAGTTTCTGTAAGGAGTGTCATTTGCCATCTTTCTTAGGTGATGAGTGGGCTACTAATGGGTTAAGGACAGTGGAGAACTGTACTGGCATTTAGAGATAGGGAGAAGAACAGAAAAATAACTTTTGGACAAAACTGAGTTCTTAAAATGAAGGCAGAT
>NW_027186453.1:24839-27419 GCF_028583685.1 Petaurus breviceps papuanus | reverse complement strand
AAACCTCTTAGAACAGAGAGCTGGGTCAACGGTCAGGAAGACCTGAGCCCAGATCTGGTTTCAGACTCTTACTGGCTAAGTGACCCTGGGTAAGTCACTTAACCTCTGTTTGTCTCAGTTTCCTCACCTGTAAAATGGGGATATAATAACACCTTCCACCTCCCAGGGTTGTTGTGAGGACCCAACGAGATAATATTTCTAAAATACTTAGTACAGTACCTAGCACATAGTAGGCTCTATATAAATGTTACTCACTATTATTATTATTAAGATATCATACTGGCTTTATCCAAAACATACATGGTTCTGTGGTTTTGGGGGGAGAATATGGAAAAGAGGGAAGAGACCAAGAAAGGCCTAATGTAGAAGGTAGTTCTTGAACCAAACTTTATGGGAAGCTCTAAGAGGTGGTCCAACAAATCTTGCACATTGGGATGGGTGCCTGAAACACAGCTGTACAGAAACTCTATATCCCCTGAAGGGTGAAGAGGAAGGGGGGAGGAAACTGGTAAGGTTTTCTCCATGGATTGTAATGGACTAACTCTTCCTCCTCCTTGAAGTTCCTTAATCCCTCACTAAACTTTACTCTGGTCAAGTTCTCTCCCAAACACTTCCTTGACATAGGACTTTGTTCCCTGATGATAACAGTGGTCACTGGTTGACTCTTGTGATAGTAATGGAATATATAGATCCCCCTGCAACAACAGCACTATCCTTAACCAGTGGACAGTATTCACTCTCTGTCTGCAGGACAGTCTCAGGAGCTCTGAACCAACAGAAAGGTTCCCAGACCCCTGCAACAACAGCACTGTCCTTCACCAGTGGACAGTATTCACTTTCTGTCTGCAGGACAGTCTCAGTAGCTCTGAACCAGCAGAAAGGTTCCCAGACCCCTGCAACAACAGCACTGTCCTTCACCAGTGGACAGTATTCACTCTCTGTCTGCAGGACAGTCTCAGGAGCTCTTAGCCAACAGCCAGGTTCCAGGACTTCTTCAACAGGCCTGTCTTTCACCAGTGGACAAATCTGGCAAAACAACATCAAAACAGACAGACAAAGTACCAGCAAAACAGCCATGTCTCCTCAGTCCTTGGCAGTTCCGGGGGCAGGTCTCAAAAGTCCAGGGCGATTCAAAGCGGCCCTGAGCAATCCTCTCAGTCTCTCTCTGCCTCCACGAGGGTGCTGCTTCCAAAAAAGTTCTGCCTCTCTCTTGTCTCTCCAAATCTACAATCACCAGCTCCTCCCAGTTCAGGACTTTCTTTTCACATAAACAAGTCCATCCCACAGGTGGGATTAACAAGCTCTGGGTTTTAACACAATCAGTTTGAAAACCAAGCCAATACAGGGGGATCTATATATTCCATTACTATCACAACTCTCAAACATTGTGACCAGCTCTGGGACTACCTCTCCACTGGGGGAGGTGACCAGGATGCCAGCGAATATGGAGGTGAAGAAGTTGGCAGTGGAAATGACCTCAAATGTCAGAAGAATGGTTTCTGAGATCAAGGTTCTGGAGGACAAAATTGAAGGAACAAAGTCCTTTCTTTGGTAATCATAAGGACTTTTCTTTGTGTCCTAGCAGGGGGAGAGAGGCTATAGGAATATAAAGAAACCTTAATCTGATTTACTTCCTCCCCTCTCACCAACCATTTCTCCCTTTTCCCCGACTTTGAATGAAGCACCCATCACTCTCATAAAAGCTGTACTATGTTTCTGACTTGAGGTGAGAATATTTCAGTCCAGAGAAGTAGGGAAATAAACTCCATGGGCGCTAAAACTTGCAGTGTGTCACCAATTCTCCCTGAGTATTGTGACCATACATTAATCCAGTATTTCTTAAGTACCCATTGTGCACACAGGACAGAACTAACTATTGTGAGGGATACAAGAGGGATACAAGTCTGCCTTCAGCCTTGAGGAGCTAGAAGGAAAGAAATTATTGGCAAATTTTTTAATGGTTAAAATAACTCCATTGTAAACTGTGATACTGCCTATAAAAGTTGAAAGAATTAACCCAGGGCAACTTCTTGAGCACACGAAGTGTCTACTTACTCTGGTCTCTGCATGGAAAAGTCCTTTGACCTCTGTCTGACAAAGGCAGGCCCCAGATAATATATAGGGAAGAGCTCCAAAGGTTCTGTTAAAACCTTCACTCTAACTAGCCTTGACAGAGTCATTTTCTCTCTTTTAGGTCAATTGGTGTCCTCTGATGAAGAACTCGGGCAACATGGATCATGTACTGGCTCAGGAGACTTTCCTAGGGACATACAAAAAATAAAGGATGACAGGTACAGACCCTTAGGGAAACAATCCAAGAATATCCTGGACACCAGAGACTCCACAGGGGCTCTGCTCTGCAGTAAATAGGGCCCCCCAGGCTCACTCCTCCTTTTATACAATCATAGACTTTCAGATTTAGAAGGAGCCTCAATTACCACCTAGACCAAGCCAGACTTGAAGAAGAATCCCAAATGTAATCCACGGACAAGTGGTCATCACCCCTCACTCCTAGCTACTCAGAAATAAGTGGGTAGAACTTGTGTGAAGGATAGAATGTAGTGAGGACAGACTTAAGGC
>NW_027186453.1:19448-24829 GCF_028583685.1 Petaurus breviceps papuanus | reverse complement strand
TGATGACTGTGCTCTCAGGGGCTCTGCCCTCACCACACACTCTGTTTCACTTCCTCTCTCATTGCTACCAGGCAGGGAAAGTTTTGGTCTAGTAACAGATGTCTTAGGTGATGACGCAAGGAGGGCAGTGCCTCAGCAGAGCCAACCCATGCTGGGCTGGGGATGGAGGGGAAAAAGCCATGATATATACATAGGAGGGCTCAGTTACCATTTAGGCACTGCCTGGGATAGAAGACAGAGGACCTAAAGCATCCCCCTTGGGGTGTGGCAGGTAGCCACCTTCTGAAGATCATGGAGTGTCAGAGGAGAAGGAGGTGGACCTCTTCAGCCTGGCTTCTCATCCTGGGGATATTTGCTTTGAGACAGACCCAGGCAGGTAAGTCTAGGGGGAAGAGCTCAGGTAGAGAGGAGAGAGACCATGGAGGTTTGGGTCTGATGGGGAAACTCAGTCACTGTACTCAAGGGGCTTCACATAAGCCAGGAAGTTAGGCAACAAGCATTCGCTAAACAACCTGTATACTCCAGCTACCATTCTGATTGCTAGGGGAAAAAACTAATCCCTGCCTTCAAGGAGCTCACACTCTAATGGTGAAGACAGCAAATGAATTAAAAGATGCATACATCACCGACACATGCACACACACAGACAGAACATAGATGAAAGGTAACTGAGGAGAAGAGAGCTCTGGCAATTGTGAGCACCAGCAAAGGCTTCCTGGAGATGGCGTTTCATCTGAGACTCAAAGGAATCCAGGGAAGCCAGGAGGTGGAGGGAAGGATGGAGATCATTCCAGGCATAGGGAAGAGTCAATAAAAAGGTAGGAGGAGGGAGTATAAAGTGTCACATGTGGGGAACAGCAAGCCAGCTGCTGTAGAGTAGTTGGATGAGTGGGGAAGGGGGAGGACATAAAGTGCAAGACTCAGCTAGAATGGCTGGAAGCATTCATGCTCTGAAAGGCTCTAACTGCCAAACAAAGAACTTTATCCTGAAGGTAAGGGAAAGACATTGGAGTTTATTAACTAGAAGAGTGAGATAGTGAGAATTATGCTTTAGAGGAATCATGTTGGCAGCTGAGGGAATGAGTGATGGAAGAGGGGAGAGTCTTGAGGTGGGGAGACCAGTGAGGGGCTATAACAGGTGAGAGGTAAGAGGGTCCAAACTAGGGTCAGGGCTGTGTGAGTGAAGAGGGCAGAATGTAGAGGAGAACAAGAGGGGACCTGAAAGGTCATATACTCAAATTTTTTCCCTTTACAAATTTGGAAACTGAGGCCTGGAGAGATTTTGTGACTTTCCCAAACTCACACAAATACTATTAGAAATGGAATTCAGGGGTGGCTAGGTGGTGCAGTGAATAGAGCCTGGCCCTGGAATCAGGAGGACCTGAGTTCAAATCTGATCTCAGACACTTGACATACTTACCAGCCATGTGACTTTGGGCAAGTCACTTAACCCCAATTGCCCTCCAAAAAGCAAAAAAAAAAATGGAATTCAAATCTAGTTCTTATGATTCCAAAGTCAATGCTCTTTCCTTCATTTCACATAAATGCCCTATTATGTGCTAGTTATTTTAGCAAGCACTCCCTTCTTCCAAGGGTCTTACAAATGACTGGAAAGAAATAATCATTACATGTTTAAGTAAATACAAATTAATTTCTGATTGGGGCAGGGCATTAGCAGCTGCAGAAATCAGAGGAAACTTTGTAGAAGGCGAACCTAGAACTATAGTTCAGAGAAAGCTGGGGATTCTCGAAATCAGAGGTGATGAGATACCATATTTCAGTCTGAGCAGACAGTCTACATTGGGTATGAAGAATAGTAAGTGAATGAGTTTGGTGGAAATGTTGAATGCATGAAGGAGAAGACTAGGAAATAAACCTCCAAAGGTAAGCTGCACCGGGTTATGAATAGTGCGCAATGCCATTAGCTGGAAAAGTTTATATTATATTCTAGAGACAATAAGGGGCCACTAAAGCTGTTTAGAGAAAGGGAGTGATGAACTTTAGCCATAGAAAATGGGGAGATTGGGGAGGACCGATTAGAGAGGTGAAAGATCTGATGAAGGGAAACCAAACAAGGGGAAATTGTGAAAGTTTAGTTTAGAGGGGAAGAGAGTTAGAGCTAGGGTGTAAATAGAGAGAAAGAACTGGATATGAATGAAACTGGGGAAGTGAAATCAATAGGTCTTGGCCACTGGTCAGATAGGGAGAATAAAAGGAGAGAGAGAAGACTGGAGGAGGAATCTGAGATTAGACACTTGGGTGATGAGTTTTAGTACTGTTCTTGACAAAAATAGAAAGTTAGAAAGAGGAATGGGTTTAGGGGGAAAGATAACGAGTTCTGAGTTTGACATGTTGAGGTGATCTAATTGGAGATGTCTGAAAGAGAGGTGTCCTTTTTTTTCAAATTAGCATTTATTAAGCCCCTACTATGTGCCAAACACTGTGGTAGGTGCTTTATAAATATTTCATTTTATCATTACAAGAACCCTGAGAGGTAGGTGTCATTATTATGCCAATTTCATGGATAAGGAAACAGAAGCTTTAAGAACTTAATTGACTTGCCCAGGGTCACACAGCATAAGTGACTGAAGCTAGATGTGAGCTCAGATCTTCCTGACTACAAACACTGCATTCTATCCACTGCCCCCACATAGCTGGTGATGTTGAGAGAGAGAGAGAGAGAGAGAGAGAGAGAGACAGAGACAGAGACAGAGAGAGACAGAGAGAGAGAGAGAGAGAGAGAGAGAGAGAGAGAGAGAGAGACAGAGAGAGACAGAGACAGAGAGACAGAGAGATAAAGTCAGAGACAGAAAGAGAGAGACAGAGAGAGACAGAGACACAGAGACAGATAGAGGCAGAGGCAATGCTTTGGATATTTATATTTTGGAGTCATTTGTATGGATGTAAGGAAAGGATGAGAGGAAACACTGCTCTTCTGGTAAACCCAAACATGTTCTCTTCTTCCCTTCTTATAATTCAGGACACCACAGGCATGTGGGTCAGTTCACTGCAGTGGGCACAATCCATTCTCTCTTGGAGATAAATGGAATTAGCTTCATGGATGATGTTGAACTGGGAACCTATAACAATCCACCACAGAAAATTAATATCAAGATACCCTGGATCTTCGAAGCAATAGGATTTGATTACATTACCCAAAAGCGTCATTTATTGGTGGAACATGAGCAACATTTCCACTGGTTCATTCAATACCTAGCAAAGAATGACACCAATGATAAAGGCAGTAAGTCAGGTCCCCCGTCCCTCTTTTCATAATACACTGTCTATTTCTCTTCTTAGTTAAATAGATCCATTTCCAGTGGGTCATACCACTAAAATGGGTGTTCATGGTCCCATTCCATTGTTACTTACTAACCTGGAAAAAGGTCTTTAAAGAATCCATCCCTGGGGAGGCCAGGTGGTGCAGTGAGTAAGAGCACCAGCCCCAGCAGCAGCAAACCTGGGATCGGTTGCGACCTCAGATACTTGGCACCCACACAAAAAAAATAAAATAACTGACCATGTAACCTTGAGCAAGTTACTTAACCCCAATTGTTTAAAAAAAAAGAATCCATCCCTGAGTCTTAGGCTTCATCCATTTGTTTAAACATCCTGGGTCACCATCTCTTACTATATATAAAACTTCTAAGACATTTCTGCATTCAGCCCAAGAACTCTCACTCTTTTCCAAACTTTCTTAATCAATAAACCTGAACTCAGAGGTTGGGAGCTCTGTTCCCTTGTTTAAACCCTCAATCTAGGGATGGGCTACAGTTGATGCTAGTTACTGATCCCTCTTCACCAGTCCCAGAGGAGCCCACCCCAATGTCCCTCCACAGGAAACCACACAGTGCAACTACTTGCAGATTGTGAAATAGACAATGACATAAAGATAAAGAGCCATATCCATTTAATTTGGGATGGAGAGGAATATTACAGGATAGAAGAAGAAGATGGGCACTGGGAGAGCTTAAAGCCTGAAGTCAATAAATACCAGCATATTGTGGAGAGTCCCTTCTGGACCGATCTAAGGAAACGCTACATGAATGAATATTGTGTTGGCCTGATGAGGAAAATCACTGGGTACAAAAGATTAAAGGATAATGGTGAGTGTTTGCTTCTTCCCATCTCCCAGAAGGTTCAGGTCACCTCCATCATACTTGGCAGTAACTAGAGCCTTAGAGAAACAGGGAGGATCCTTGGCTTCTGACCATAGCTCCAACAAACAATGGGAAAATCAGAGAAATGTAAGCAAGGTGGAGGTTTTTTCTTTTTTTCCTTCATTCTTCTTTGCTTATATTCTCTTTTCTTTCTTTTTTTCTTTCACTTTCCATTCTTCATTCCTACTTATGTTCTTTTAATTGCTTCAATTTTTTACTCTTTTTTCCTTTCTTTTGTCTCTTTATACCTTTTCTTCTCTCTCTACTCTTTTTTCTTCCTCCCTTCTTACCTATCCTCCTTTCTCTTTCCTTCCTGCTTTTTTTCTTCTATCTTAAATTTTGCATAAGTTAAACTCTTTGTGCCTGCCTCATCAAGGCATGAGAGTGACCCTAGAAGCTCAAAATCTATGAAAGATAAATACATGCCCTTCTGTGTCCTACCGAGAAGGAAAAACTGTATACATCCAAGAATGATGGATTTTAGATATGCTCTCTAGGGAGCCATCTAGCCAAATTTAGAACATCGTTACCAAGAATTTGGTCAACAAATAATGTTTAATTTTTATTTTGTGGGATTTTGGAGGGCGATGAAATAAACGCATGAAGGGTAGTGTTGTAAGCATAGTGGGTCTGCAATCATCATTATTAGAAGGACCTCCACTGATGAAATCGTGAATCATATGGAATATTGGCCTGATGAAGATGATTCTGTTCTTAATCCATCATACCAGACCAAACTACTTGCATGGTTTAGAAAGCTGCTGCTGATGTGGTCATCAACACCATCGGATATGATTCTATGACTAGTGTTTACCCAGCACTCTTTTAGGTGTCTAAGGTGATACAAAGAGGTATTAGCTATCACGTCACTCTCAAGTACCTGATGGGTCCATTGGGGCCAACAGAATAAAAGATTCTGCATTAAGAAGATTAGGAACATCAATGAAAGTAGAGACAAGGAAAGCACCAAACATGCACTGAGATAATGAAATAAGGTCTTCTTTCTTGATCTCTGCTCCCAGTGCCCCCTGAGGTGACTGTATCTCCCCATGTCAACCCAGAAGGCAGCACCATTCTCTCCTGCACAGCCAGAGGCTTCTACCCTCAATCCATCCTGCTGCGTTGGGAGAAGGATGGGAAGCTGGGTGTTTGGGGAAAGGAGACTTCCAGTGGCATCCTGCCCAATATGGATAACACCTTCTACCTCCAAGTTACCTTAGA
>NW_027186453.1:4910-19438 GCF_028583685.1 Petaurus breviceps papuanus | reverse complement strand
ATAATTAAAAATATTTCCCTCCTTTCTATAGCAAGGTGAGGGATTCTGGATACCCTAAATGTAAACATGTTGAAACATCAAGAAAGAAAAGGGTAACAGTGAGGCAGGAATTTCTCATCTGCTCTGATTTTAATAGAAAGATTTCTAACGATTATTCTAAAAAAAGGTCTCCCATCACTAGCATTTCATGACAGTGTGCCAAGTACATGTTAAATTTCTCAAACACATTATCTATTTCCTGTTTCTAGCTATAGGATCTGTACTAGACTCCCACCATGATGGGTGTTTCTTCTGATGTTTCTTCTAGCATTAGTCACAACCCAGATGCTCCCAACTGTGAATTTCACCACAAGACTGCATGTTCGAGATTTGCAGGGCCATAGTACCATCACTTTTCCCTTTTTAAATTAGATTTAGCTTCTATTACAGGTAGGTCTTAGGCATATCATGATATTTATAAGATTCATAGAGATTTTAAAAATAATACAGTACATCCTCACTTTAAATATTGAGTAAATCAAGGCTTAGAAAGAGTAAGTGACTAGTCAAGGAGGAAAATAAGGCAATAAATAACAGATCTAGCATTAGGATGATTTTTTACTCAAAATCCAAAGTTCTTAACAACAAAATGTTGATAAGGTCTTATTTGCCTCCCTGTTAAGACATGGTTTCCTTACATGAGAAATTCCAGAACTCTTATCTCCATTGTCTCCACTTTTCCCATTATCATGGATGGTTAGGTTGGGAATGGAGATATAAAAAAGATTCTCCTACAGACCTTTTCCCACAGGTTTAACAGGTTATTTAGAAGTATCTTCTTCTCTCATACTGCTCCACTGTGCAGCAGTTATATTTACCAATACATTAACATCTCTAATTGCTTATAACTCATATTTAACACACTTGAATGTAGTCATAAGATATTGATGATTCTATTATTTCTTCTCTTCTTTGATAATTACCTCCTAGATCATATCTGCTACTCTTCAGTTTCTGAAAGATTAGGGAAGTATATGTTGGCATTTTTCTCCTTTCTACTCAAATTTCCACTTAAAATGCCTTTGATCTGATCGTCCAAACTCCAAGCAACTTTATTTCACCAGACCCCGTTAGATATAATCCATTCTTAGTCAAGAGCCCATTATTTCTACATCTGAAGACATGGCCCAGAAATATAAATCTTGTTCTGTTTGGTTTTGCTGAGGTCTCCAAAGAGAAATTGTATGACTGCTTGGCAGGAATTTTGTCAAGAGAAATCCAGTTCAGGTGAGGGCTGAGCTAGATGGTCGCTATGGTCCCATTCTTTGGTTTGGAGTCTTCAGTTCCTATCTTAATAAACAGTCTTACGTAGAGCTCAAAATTCTAGCCATGGTGTGATTGATATCATGAGCTAACTAAGCCTTGTGATACTGATATGGGACAATGAGGTTCTACATAAAGTGAGTTATTACTCTTTTTCCATGGAAGTCCTGTTCTCATGTGACACTGGGCTCTGGAAGTGACCCAGAGTTCCTAGAGGTTATTACAGAAGGTTATAAGCTCTGCCACATTCTACTCAGCTGGAAAGGCCTCAAGTATGGCCCCCATGGCATTCTGTGCTTCTGTTCTCTGAGTTCTATTCTAGATAAAAGTAGACTGTCCCATCACCGAGAGACCTGGTGATGATTTCCCTTGACCTCAGCAATTCATAAAAAAATCTACCTACTAAGGCAAGGAGAGACTGTCTTCTCCATGAGGGTGGAGAATATCCTTTTGACTTTAGGGATAATTATTGTTATTTTTCTTGTCTTCTTCAATGAAGATTTTATAAAAAGTAATCTTGGGAACAATTAGTAAGAATATATTATGCTTTAATAATTAACAATATAGAATACTATACATGTGACTAAAATAGCTGCATTTTATAGTTGAATGAAGATATTAGAGTGTCAGTTCATCCCCTGAATGTTCACTGAGTGAATACTTACATGACTCCAATAACAAACAACATGACAGAAATGACAGGCACCTCATCCTGTTCCCACATAATTTCCATCTCCTTTTCTAGCTCTCCATATTTTCATAGCTTCTCATTCCATATAGCTTAGAAGCTATGATGGCATCTAGTAAAATGTATTTAAATTTTTGATGATTCACTGTTCTTTCCAGGCAGTTATGGCCAATCATTTGATCATGCTATAATCGTTCTATTACCATTTGTCAGTTGGGCTCTCAAGGAGGTTTTGAGGTCTCTGCTTTCAGTAGGTGGATTTCTCATTTGTCTGTCCATGACAAAGAGAGAGCTTCCAATGGGCCCATTGCCAGGGTTGTGGTTGTCTTGTAATTCTCACCTTCTCTAGTGGGGCTCAGAGACAGATGGTCTTGAGACAAGTCACTCTCCTACTATCTTCCATTATTACTATTGTTGTTACTGGTGTTATTGTCATTATTATGAGAAAACTGGGGCAAAGGGCACTTTGAGGGAAGTGTTTAAGGGAGAGTTTATTGAACATTTCCCACAGTGACAACAAAATCATAAAAGTAAACGAGGTTTCTGAACCTGAGAAGCCCTGGCCAGATTTAGGAGCTCGGGTTCTGAGGTCAGGAGGGGTCCTGCTTGGAGACAAGACGTCAAGTAAAATGACTTCTCAAGTGTTTCTGCAGACTCTGCATCCTCTGGAAATTTCTCTACTTGTTTGGAAGAATGTATGAACAATGGAAATACAGAGGATGGTGGGGAAGGGTATGGAGTGGGATGTGAAGGAAGAAAATCAATGAAAATCAACTCCTTTGGGAAGCAGCAAGAAAATGTGTTTTTATCTAATAGTAAGAGATTTCAGAACTACAGTCTCTTCTTCACCTTCTCTTATTAGCATGATGGATGGTGTGGTTGGCAAGGGACTCAGAGGGAAGATTAACCTAGAGGCCTTTGTTTACAGGTTCAACAGCTCAGCTAGAAGGATATTTTCCTCCTGCTGCTTCTCCCACTCCTCCATCACAGTAGAGGAATGGAACATACTGAGGACAAGACCCCAGGCAAGTCAATCACTGTCTTCTTTGGGGTTCCCTGAACATTGGTCTTCATGCTGTCCCTGCCTGGTATCTCTCTAAGGGAAAAATTTTGTCCTTTCATGTGGGGGCCAAGCCAGAATTTTTTAAAAAGGAATGAGTTATAAATACCTCATTTTGAAACATTATTATGCATTTCATTTTACATAGCAAGCATAAGCTTGCACTTACAACCATTTATATTTAATAACAAATTCATTTGTATAATATGCCCATAAGAGTGCATTAGTTTATTCCTGATTCATTCAAAGCAACAAACATTTTAAAGGCCCATTTGTAGCATAATTGACAGAGTATTAGGCCTGGAGCTAAGAAAATTAAGTACAGATCCAGCCTCTGACACTTTTGTCTCATTTTCTTTCATTGTGAAGTGGAGATAATAATAGATAGACCATATAGATCAATAAACAGTCAGAAGGACTTGGACTCAAAGCCAGACTCAGACACTTGACAATCGCTAGCTGTGTGATCATGGGCAAGTCACTTCCCCTGACTGCCTTACAAAAACAAATAGGAGGGGCAACTAGGTCGCACAGTGAGTAGAGCACCAGCCCTGGAGTCAGGAGGACGCATGTTCAAATCCGGCCTCAGACACTTTACACAAAAATTAACCATGTGACCTTGGGCAAGTCACTTAACCCCAATCGCCTTCCAAAAAGCAAAAAAACAAATAGAGGAGGACAGAGGGGGCAGGGAGAGTGCAGTGCTCAAGACACCAGGGTACTACCAATGAATCAGTTTAAAACATGGAAGACAGAAGCATGGCAGTGTTCCTGCTGTATTCAATTTCATAATAAGAAACCAGCCACACCTCCCAAACCTACCTCCCAGGTTATTGTGAGTATCAAATGAGAAAATATTTGTAAATGCTTTGAAAACTTTAAAGTATTTTATAAGTGCTAGCTATCATTATCATTATTGTTGGTTATTATATGTGCACTATGTACTAGGAATCTGGAAAATAAATACAAAAAAGGAAAGTCATTGCCTTCAAAAATCTTACTTTCCATGGGGTGGGGGGTTGGGAATAAAATATACATTCAAGATTAAAAGAAAAATTCACACAAAGTATCTCTCTTTTCATCTTTTTAATCTAGGATTGTGTTCTTTCCTTTTGTGCTGTTACCCTCCTTCATTGATGTCCTCTGCTGATGCCTCATCATAGCATTGGTGATCTAGGATTCTCCAAGCTCTGCCAGCAGAGTACAAGCCCTGGCAGGTCCTACCACACTCAAGAAGTCTCATTTATGGAATGAGATGGCTATTGTTCCAACACCAGGCTCCCTGAATTCATAGTCACTAACAGATCATCCAAAGGAATGAGCAAATTTTTACTTATAGAAATCATGAAGATTGCCTATTAATTCATAAGGAAGTTGAGGTTTGTGCCAGTGAAGTAAGTGATATATGCCAAGCATATCACAAACCCTTCAGTTGTTGAAGAATGCTTTAATCCAATGTCCTCTGGTATGCTTTTTTTGAGACTTTTGAAAACTGTTCACCCATTCTAGAGATGTATTGGTGATTGGGCATTGCACTCATACATGTTCCTCATAAATTTTGTATGTTCAGCATTTATCTTTTATATTTAATGCATATTTTTTCAAATCTGAGCTTGATAATTAGTTTATGCTGTGAATAAGTTTGTAATTTTATACAATAAACTCATCAAACTTCACCTGCTCTGATGTACTCTTCAATAATTAACAAGGCATTGGCTTTGTAATAATTGAGATAAATATATTATTCTCTTTTCTTCTAACCTGTTCAAGATTAATTCTTGTACTTTTAATTCAAGATTCATATGGAGTGTGTTGGAGCTTATGGTATAAGGATTAAAATTAATGTTTCACCATGTTCTTCTCCCAACATTAAAAAAGTAAGGAATCTTTTCTCTAATTTTCACTTACATACATTTCTATACAAGGCTAATATTTTGTGTGTATTTGGTTCTATTTCTGGGATTCCACATTAGAAAGAACAACATCCATTGAGTGTATATGGGAATAGGAACTGAACTTGTTTGGGATTTCATTAATATAAGTAACTTCCTTATAAGTAACTATGTCAGCACCTGCTTGGCAGTTTGGTCTTGGAGAGTTGACTTAGAGCAGTAAAAGTTAATTGACTTGTCCAAGAACACTAGACAACATTTTCTAGAGGCTAGACTTGAACCCAAATCTTCTTCACTCTGAGACCATTCCCTATCCATTGTATCACACTGTTCCTGCACTTGTATATAACCCTCCAGTTTCATTATTACATAGAGGCACCCATGGATTCTGGAAGGCTAAGCATGAGAATGCAAGTCCTTCCAAACTATAGAGGCTCCCAGTTTGGCCCAGTGATGGCCTTTACCTGTTTTTGGTCCAACTATGTCCAGAGAGGTTAATCACAAAGTTGAGTGAAGGGATGAATTTTTTGACCAACCAAACTCTGAAAAGCTATCCAGTAAGGCATTCTAGGATTAGACTCTGTGCCACTGGAAAGAAAACCAATATCCATTAGATGATAATCCTTGAAGCACTAAGGAACTCTTCTGAAGTGTGTAAGTCTTCGTAGCCATTATAGAAATGTTAGCACCAGGACAAAAATCAAGAATCAGAGGTCAAGACTGAGAAAGCAAAGTGCACTAATGCAATATTGCTGGAGCTATCAATTGGCCCAACCATTCTAGGAAGCAATATCTCCATAGTCTTTGACACAAAGATCCCCACTGCTATGCATATATGTTCCAAAGTGGTCAAAGACACAAAGAAAGCTTCCATAAGAGAGGAATGGATTCCTTTCCATTGTCAATTACAGCACCTCCTCACACCAGTGTCTCCCCCAACCCCTGCCACAGGTTCTACCTTCTATCAGCCTTCAGTCTCTCCTTCAATCTGGAAAAAAAAAAGAACAAAATATTTATCATCAGTCATCTTACCTATAAAAGGTTTGAATTTTTTTCAGAATCATCTCTGTAAGTGTTGAGACCACACTTGGTTAGGATATTATTTAGCAAAAGACAGGCAAATTCCACATTGGACCAGTTTCACTATCACAGGGTTGATTGAAAAAAAAAAACAGAAAGAACACCAACATATGGGAGAGATGAACTACTTCTGAGAAACTAAAAAGCTATATTAATAATCATAAACTTCTCCCAGAAACAAGGGAATCTTTTCATACCATTCTCCCGCAACTGTTCTATGACTGGGAATCATGAGATGGGACAGTCTCTGAAGAATGAAAACGAATATCACTCATGAAACATGGGGTTCATTCCATGGTGGATGTGAACAGGCTGCGATATGTAATAAATAAGGAACTATGAAAAGTTGCAAAAGGGTAAATATTGTCATCAAGGAGAAGTCCACCAGTAAATATTTATCAAGCACCTACTATGTGTCAGGAACTATGCTAAGGAAATGATCAAAAAAGAAATTGGGCTGGTCACATGATAAAAACTAAGAATATCATTGGAAAGTGTGTGCTCCACTGATAAACTCATTATCAGGTGAAATTAAATATGTGAGGTCAACTCTTGTGACAAACTCCAGGAGGATCTGGACAAGAGTATTAGAAAATTGACAAACCATTCCTCAATTTATAAATGGTCAAAAGATATGAATAGGCAGTTTTTAGAGGAAGAAATTAAAGCTATCCATAGTCATACAAAAAAATGCTTTAAATCACTATTGACTAGAGAAATGAACATCAAAACAAATCTTAGGTACTGCATCACACCTATTAAATTGACATGACAAAATAGGATAATTATAAATGCTGCAGAAGATGTCAGAAAATTAGAACATATTCACTGTTAGTGGAGTTGTGAACTGATCTAACCATTCTGAAGAGCAATTTGAAACTATGTGCAAAGGGCTACAAAAATGTGCATACCCCTTGACCCAGCAATACCACTTCTAAGGCTGTACCCCAAAGAGATCATACAAGTGGGAAAAGGACCTGTATGTACAAAAATATTTATAGCAGCTCTTTTGGTGAACCAAGAACTGGAAATTGAATGGCTGCCCATCAATTGGGGAATGGCTGAACAAGTTGTTGCATATGAATGTAATGGAATACTATTGTGTTATAAGAAATGATGAGCTGGCAGACTTCAGAAAAACCTAGAAAGACTTACATGAACTGATGCTGAGTAAAGTGAGTAGAACCAGGAGAACACTGTACACAGTAACAGCCACATTGTGCAATGGCTGGCTTTAATAGACTTTGCTCTTCTCAGCAATGAAAGGACCTAAAACAACTATAAAAGACTCATGATGGAAAATGCTATCCACATCCAGAGAAAGAACTATGGAGTCTGGATGCAGAGCGAAGCAGACTATTTGTTCTCTTTTTTTGTTTTGTTTTGTTTTGTTTTGTTTTTTCTTTCACATGGCTCCTCCTGTTCATTCCAATTCTTCTATGCAATATAACTAGTGTAAAAATACACTTCAAAGAATGTATATATAGAGCCTGTATCAGGTTGCACACTGTCTTGGGAAGGGGAAAAGGGAGGAAGGTGGAGAAAATTTTAAACTTATGGAAGTGAATATTGCAAATTAACAATAAATAAATTAAAAAGAAAAAAAGAAATGAACAAACATGGTTGGCTCACAATCCATGTCACTAGAAGGAACATCCACCTTAAACAATAGGAGAACTCATTAACTTTATCTCCAAACCCATACCTCTTGTGAATTTTCCTATTACTATCACAGGCACCACCATCTTCCCATTCACCTAGGTCTCTTCCCTCATCCTCATCTCTTCACTTGTGCTTGCCCCATGTATATACAATCAATTGCCAAATCTTGTAATTTCAACCTTCACAGCATCTCTCATATATCACCCATCTTCAATACTCATCAGCACACCAATTCCTGTACCATTTATAATGCCTAAATGGGAAATGATGCTTCTGTATACACAACGGCACCTTACCTTCCACTCATTAACATCTATCATCAGTCAGAACTTGTCCCCACCCTCACCACCATGAGAGGAGAAATGAAATTCAGCTTGTAATGTGAGTAGGAAGAAAAAAGCAATAACTACCAGCAGATGTCAGGGGATACTATGGGGACTGGCATAGTGCCATAAATTTTTTTGGTAAAAATAAATTTTAGCAAAAACTTGTTTAATTGAGTGCTCAGTATGATTAAAAAGAGAGGAGACCCTGGTGTGATTAGAAATATGATGCCCCTACCATTGTAGAACTCCTTTCTAGGGGTTCAAGGAATGCCCCATTCTGCAATCATGGACTCCTCTAGATGGTGGAACCACTCTAACCAACAGAATATACCATCAAGGTGCTTTTAAGTGTGTCCCTATTTTAAAGGCTAATGCTGCAGTAATGGTGTCTAGTGACTACCCACAAGACACAAGGGATGAAAGAAGATTGGGATCATCAAAGGCAAAGATTCCCATTTAGCCATCCCCTGGACTTAGTCTCCTGACTTATATGTGCACTAATATCTCAGAAAGAGGCAAGCTGCATCTCACCCTGAGAGTTGCAGGGGTATTCCCAAGTGACAGTGAGGCTATTCATTTAATGCTATCAGCTTAAGCTTCCATTCCAAGGTGCCCTCTTGTCTTTTACCATGTAATGTTTCCTAATATCATCGATGCCATTGATGTTGTTGTTTAGACGTTCAGTCATGTTCCACTCTTCATTACCCTGTGGACCCTAGCATGCCAAAGCTGTCCATAGAATTTCTTGGCAAAGATACTAGAGTGGTTTGCCATTTCCTTTGGTGGATTAAGGCAAACATGGTTAAGTGACTTGCTCAGGGTCACATAGTCAGTAAGTGTCTGAAGGAAGACTTTAACTTGGGTCTTCCTGATTCAAGGCCCAGAACTCTATCCACTGATTCACCTAACTGCCAGTGATTAGCACTCCAGTATCATTTTGGCCAACTGAAATCTCCTCAATATTATCAATAACAAATTAATATCGATTTGCTTTTACAAGAAGATATTCACAGAAAGCTATAGCAAAAGTCCAAGTACAAAAACATCCCCTTTCATCCAGGCACAGAGTCCCCTCTACACCGTGAGCCTAGGAAAAATAGTTCCAAACCTAAAGAGGCAGTTACAAAGCATTACTTGACACACGAAGTTCACTTCCAGGGGCAACAAAACTCATGCACAAGTTGCCCACTTGCTTGCACCTCATAGCATCTTGGTACTGGGGTCAATTCATTGGAAAAAGGAGGTTACTTCTTGGGAAAATGCTGGTCCTTCACCCAACTTGGATGTGGTGACTACAGCGGAAAAAGAGACAGCAAACAGTCACAGAAATATTGTAAATACTCTTATTTGGGGGGCAATGGCTGGAGAGGCAGCTTTTTCTCCCATTAATTTCTAAGAGTAATATTTCATCTCTTCCCCCCCCCCATATAATTTGCTCTATGCAATCAAAAGAAGTCAACTAAAATGGAAGTGTTTTCTTTATTCCATTTTTTAAATTCCACACCAGGTGAATAACTATCATCTCCATGAGTAGGAATATCTTCCTTTGCCACCATCTTATTGTCCATAACCTAGTGTTCCATTATAGCTTTCCATAACACACCATTGGCCCTGTGATCTTACAGCCAATGGAAAGCACGCTTCTCATGGACAGAATTGTAACAAGCCAATGGGCTTAGGGGTTTAACCTCTGGATGGCATCATAATAGATGTCCATATTTCCCCCTTGAAAGACACCTAACTCACCATCCATAAATCTCAAAGTCCTCTGTGAGACTTTGGCACAACTGCTCCTGCTCTCTCTGGAGTTGGTGTTCTAGGTTGATCTCTTACACTGCAGCTTTTGGAGGGGTTATCCTCAGAGAGAAAGAAAAGAAGATGAGACATCTTCCTGGCAGTTATGGTTTTCTGGTATCCCTAAGCAGACTTCCTCTTAGGTCTACACTTATATCTGTTTCTTTACTGTATATTCCTGGGAAAATATCACATGTTGGGGCCAAATTCTGAGTACAGACAATGTCAAAAGGATTTGGGTAATGATGGCTCTGTGTGACAAGATCAGTGGCAGTTACATCTCTTGAAAGCAGTTCCTTTGCTCCTACTGTCTGGAGGATGACTGTGGTTTCCTTCAGTGACCCAAGTTCATTTTTTGTGCACAAAGGTATTTAAAACAACACACCTTCCAAGCAATTATATTCAGTATCACAAAGTTTAATATTTACCATTGTTTTTAACCATTTCATGTCTTTGAATCTTTTATCCCAACTAAAGTGTAAGCTCCTTGAGGGCAAGGAGTGATTCTTCTTCTTATTCTTCATTTTCTTTGTCTTCTCCTTAATCTTCTTCTTCTCCTCCTGCTCCTCCTCCTCAGTCTTCCACAGTAGTTAATTCAGAGATGGGAACACAGTACTAACTCAGTATCTGCTTCATAAATCATTGTAAGTTAAATGGATAAATGATCTAAGACTTCAGTGACGATTAATCACACACTGTGGAATTTAGAGGTCATGGAAAAATGGTTCAGACAATCCCTATATGCCTTTAATTTTTGTATCTTGGAGGTGACAAGTCCCTCCTAGAGTGTGTAATAAAGGAGGAAAGCAAAGCCGGGTACACTCTGACCCAAACCGTGGATTTAGGATGGACAATTTTCAAAGGCTTTAGAAGAAGAAAGTCCAAGGAAGAAAAATCTACAAGAATATTGCCAGGAGGAAAGGAAATTCTTAAGAATTAAATTAAAATACAGAGTGATATGATTTCAAGAAGGAACAAAAGGGGAAACTGCCAAAAGCCATTCCCAGCAGCAGATGAGAATCAGATACACAATAGAATGTTTCCTTGTCCCTTCCTCCACCAACTCTCATTGAGAGATGTACAGAGACCTCACCAACAAACAGTTTGCTAGAAACATGTATGGAAGGTAAAGGCAAGGGCACATAGGGAGGATGAGCACAAAAATGTAACACCATCTGTAAGAATATTATGTGGAGTGCTAAAGTTCGCAATGAGCTTGGGGGAATACGAGAAACTCCCCTGGAATGGAGAAGGGCAAATATTGTCCTGATTTTCAAAGAAAGAAAATAGAGCGCAAAAACTATAGACAAGTGAACCTGACTTTGATTCCTGGTAGAATTGTAGAACATATTATTAAAGGAACGTGATTAGCCAGAAAAGGAAGCCATTAACAAAAGAACCAGCATGTCTTCAGCAAGAATATTTCATGGCAAGTCGGTGCTATCTTATCCCCACTTTACAAATGAGGAAATTGAAGCAGACAAGTTAAGTGTCCTGCCTAGGGTTACACAGATATTATCTAAGTCCAGCTTTGAACTAGAAGCTTCCTAAGCCCAAATGCAGCACTCAATCCACTGTGCCACTGAATTATACTATTTGGGGGAAGTTTCAATAGGATAATACTGTCCATATCCTCTTACCAAATTTCTCATACCTTAAGTTGAAACCATTGCATTCTGTTATAAAGGGTTTGCCATCTGAGTTGGTGAAGGGAGTTCCTACACCTAGGAAATGGATATATTTGGCTTCCTAAGCAAGTCCAGCAGGCAATCTCTGAGCTAGAAAATTCTGAGTTAGAGAAGAAATGCCTTAGTTACAGCTTCTGTGGGAGTAAGGTTTATGTAACACATTGGACTCACTTTAATAATACTCATGTAACAGGATTTTGGAATGATCTCTGGCTCAGACAAAGGGAGGCTAGAAGCATTTCTCATTTCCCCATTCTCTATAGGCATAGATCCATGAATACTCACACACATACTCAAATGCAGGCACACAGACATATCACAAACACACACACACACACACACACACACACACTTTGTGACTGAACTGAAACACCACTGGCAGATGGCAATCAAAACAAGAAGACAAATGCTGCCATCTGGTGGGAGATCATGAGAACCACAGGCAAGGAGGTGGCACATGGGCCATGATTCGGTTGGAAGACAATTAAAACATTTCCATAGGATGCAAGGGTGGAGAAGCCCCCTAAGAACGCTGCAGTGAATGAGAGTCACCGAGATTATATTGGCCTCTTAACAAAGTTATTCACTGGTAGTTATTTCCCAGGGTCTCTGATCTAAGTAAGTAAATCTGCTCATATTGAACGTTCTGAGTCCATGTACATAAGTAGGTGACCACTACACACTTCTGATCATTCACACAGGCATAAATCATACTGCTGACATGAACCTAGAAAGAATCCACACAGATCATGCGGCTGGCACTGACCTCTTTATTGTTCCTCAAACCTGATATACCCTCTCTCTACTAAAAGCCTATTTTCTGGCTCTCTCCCATGCCTGGATCTCTCTCTCCTTCCTCATGTCCTCTCCCTGTCTGCCTTTGTTTCCTTCAAGTCTCAGTTAAAATCTTACCTTCTACAAGAAGACTTTCCTGGTCCTCTTTACTCTTAGTGATTTCACTTCATTGTAATCTCCATTTTATTTTGTATATATCTTGTTGATACACAGTTGTTTGCATGTTATATCCCCCATTAGACTTGGAGCTCCTTGAGAACAAGTATTGTCCTTTGCCCTTCTGTGCATCCCCAACTCTAAGCATAGTGCCTGGGACAAAGTAGTTGTTTAATAAAGGCCAGTTGATTTGAAAAAGAAGACCTTGGTTGCAAAGGTGGTTTCTTTATCATTGCTACCCATGGAAGGCAAAAGATTCATATGAGAAAAGTAGAGTTGGAAAATAAATAATTTGGCTAAAAAGATGGTATATGAAGAAAGGACCTTTGTCTTTGGACTATTTTAAAATACAAGCTTTGCAGGGAGGAAACCCACCTAATAAAGACTTGTATGAATGAACTTGTCTGGACTTGAAAATCTAATTTAAAAAAAAGACTTTAACAGGAAAAAGAGGGAGAAGAAGAAAACATCTCATATCTATCAACCATACTAGATTCTTTATAAAGTAATTGAAGTGTGGCAAAAGAGGACTAGGTTCACAAAAGACAAAATCCAAAAGAGGAAAACTATTTCCATGATGACCACAATGGCATAAAGGAAAACAACTTTGAAAGACTACAGAAGTCATTGGTGCATTGAGCAACCTTGACTTCAGATGACTAATGATGAGATCTGCTGCCCACTTCTGGGCATGTGATGGCCATCAATGTTTAAAAAGTGACTGAGGTGGTGATAGCTTGGCTTGATTGTGCTTATGTGACACAAGGGAAGACTTCTAGTGGGTGGGACAGGGGAAGAGGAAGAGAGGAGGACAAGTTAATGGGTGGAGATTGGAAAAAAGGAAGAAAGAAAAGAGTATCAATAAGGCATTAAAATACACAGATGAAAACAAAAAAGTTCAAAGACAAATAAATAGTAATTTTGTCATTGCTGGGTGAAATTTAAAATGAACTTTAAAACAAATCATATCTAATAGTTCAGAGGTTCACAATTGTACAGTCATGGGATCAGTGATTTAGAACTGAAGTGGAAGTAGGAGGCTGTCGGTCCAGCCTCCTCCTCATGGATCCTCTTTTTGGTTCTTTACAAACTAAAATGTTCATCCTTGTTGGTGAAAGGGGAAATTTTTTTAAGTTTTTTTTTCATTTTTCAAATACTTTATCAACTTCTCATTTACATCATTCATTTCTGCCAGATTTTGAGTTACAAATTTTCCCCCGTTTTTCCCCTACCCACAGCCCGAAAATAGCAGTCCCACAGGATATCCCCTCCTCCAATCTGCTCTCTCCCATATTTTCTCCCATACCCCTTTTGACTTTTCCAGTGGATCTCTATGCCCCAGTGCCTGTATATCTTATTTCCAATTACATGTAAAATAGTATTAATAATAGTATATATATATTTGATTTTAAAACTTTGAATTCCAGATTCATCCCTTCCTCACTTGTCACCCACCCTTACTGGGAAGATAAGCAGTTCAGTATAGGTTGTATATGTGTAGCTAATGCAAAACATTAACATAGTAGATATATTGTAAAAGATTGGCTATATTTCCCTCCCTCCTATTGTTCTATTCTCTACTTTGATCCCATCCCTTTTCAAAAGTGGGTGCTTCTAACTTCCCTCCCCCCAGCCTGCGCTCCCTTCCATCATCCCCCCTCTCATCCCCTCCCCCCCTACTCTCCTGTAGGGTGAGATAGCCTATTTAGTGTGAATTTCATTCCCTCCAAGAGCCAAATTCAATGAGAATAAGGTTGACCCATTCCCTTTTGCCTTCCTATTCTTCCCCTCCATTGTAACCATTTTCCCTTGCCTCTTCTATAGAGATAGTTTACCCCATTTTGTCTCTCCCCATCTCCTCTCATTATATGCCTCTCTCACCTCTTAATTTCACCTTTTAAGTATCATCCCTTCCTATTAAATTGGTACTGTGTTCTCTATCTATGTATACCTGTGAATATATATATACACATTCACAAATGTATTCATATGCCCATATACCCACTGATATAGACATGTATATGTATATGTGTGTGTGTATATATATATATATATATATATATATATATATATATATATATATAT
>NW_027186453.1:1227-4900 GCF_028583685.1 Petaurus breviceps papuanus | reverse complement strand
TATATATATATATATATATATATATATATATATATATATATATATATTCCCTTAAACTATTTTCATACTGAGAAAAGTTTCATCAGTGACAATTATTGTTTTTCCATGCAGGAATGTTAATAGTTCAACTTTGATAAGTTCCTTATGATTTCTTTTCTCTGTTTACCTTCTCATGTTTCTCTTGCTTCTTGTATCTGAATGTCAAATTTTCTCTTCCATTCTGGTTTTTTCATCAAGAATTCTTGGAAGTCCTCTATTCCACTGAATGACCATATTTTCCCCTGAAATACGATACTCAGTTTTGCTGGGTAGGTGATTCTTGGTTTTAATCCCAGCTCCTTTGACCTCTGGAATATCACATTCCAGGCCCTTCGATCCCTCAGTGTACAAGCTGCCATATCCTGTGTTATCCTGATTATATTTACATAATATTCAAATTGTTTCTTCCTGGCTGCTTGTAATATTTTCTCCTTGATCTGGGAACTCTTGAACCTGGCTTTAATATTCCTAGGAGTTTTCTTTTTGGGATCTTTTTCAGGAGGTGATTGGTGGATTCCTTCAATCTCTATTTTGCCCTCTGGTTCTAAGATCAACTCTGGCCTCAGACACTCACTAGCTTTCTGACCCTGGGTTAGTCACAATTCTGTTTGCCTCAGTTTCCTCATCTGTACAGTGAGCTAGAAAAAGAAATGGCAAACTACTCCAGTATCTCTGCCAAGAAAATCCCAAATGGGGTCATTGAGTTAGAAAATGACTCAACAACAATAAGGATACTTATACATATACATATATATATATAACAAAACAATGTTTAAATATATTAAATTATAATCTTACATATTTATTTTATGCTTTTCAAAACATTATTCTGCTGTAGATTTTACCAGACTGCTGAATGTTAAGAGCCCCTTCTAGAGAATGTTTGGCCCCTAGAAAGAGTACATACCCTAACTATTTGCTACCCATAGGGAAATTAGCTGGGGTCTGGTAAGACAGGGTCAGAAGTGTAGGAAAGCTAAGAACCCAGTCTAGTGTCTTTGCCAAGAATATCACAAATGAGTCCACAAAGAAACAGACACAAGTGAAAAACAATAAACCTCTTAGAACAGAGAGCTGGGTCAACGGTCAGGAAGACCTGAGCCCAGATCTGGTTTCAGACTCTTACTGGCTAAGTGACCCTGGGTAAGTCACTTAACCTCTGTTTGTCTCAGTTTCCTCACCTGTAAAATGGGGATATAATAACACCTTCCACCTCCCAGGGTTGTTGTGAGGACCCAACGAGATAATATTTCTAAAATACTTAGTACAGTACCTAGCACATAGTAGGCTCTATATAAATGTTACTCACTATTATTATTATTAAGATATCATACTGGCTTTATCCAAAACATACATGGTTCTGTGGTTTTGGGGGGAGAATATGGAAAAGAGGGAAGAGACCAAGAAAGGCCTAATGTAGAAGGTAGTTCTTGAACCAAACTTTATGGGAAGCTCTAAGAGGTGGTCCAACAAATCTTGCACATTGGGATGGGTGCCTGAAACACAGCTGTACAGAAACTCTATATCCCCTGAAGGGTGAAGAGGAAGGGGGGAGGAAACTGGTAAGGTTTTCTCCATGGATTGTAATGGACTAACTCTTCCTCCTCCTTGAAGTTCCTTAATCCCTCACTAAACTTTACTCTGGTCAAGTTCTCTCCCAAACACTTCCTTGACATAGGACTTTGTTCCCTGATGATAACAGTGGTCACTGGTTGACTCTTGTGATAGTAATGGAATATATAGATCCCCCTGCAACAACAGCACTATCCTTAACCAGTGGACAGTATTCACTCTCTGTCTGCAGGACAGTCTCAGGAGCTCTGAACCAACAGAAAGGTTCCCAGACCCCTGCAACAACAGCACTGTCCTTCACCAGTGGACAGTATTCACTTTCTGTCTGCAGGACAGTCTCAGTAGCTCTGAACCAGCAGAAAGGTTCCCAGACCCCTGCAACAACAGCACTGTCCTTCACCAGTGGACAGTATTCACTCTCTGTCTGCAGGACAGTCTCAGGAGCTCTTAGCCAACAGCCAGGTTCCAGGACTTCTTCAACAGGCCTGTCTTTCACCAGTGGACAAATCTGGCAAAACAACATCAAAACAGACAGACAAAGTACCAGCAAAACAGCCATGTCTCCTCAGTCCTTGGCAGTTCCGGGGGCAGGTCTCAAAAGTCCAGGGCGATTCAAAGCGGCCCTGAGCAATCCTCTCAGTCTCTCTCTGCCTCCACGAGGGTGCTGCTTCCAAAAAAGTTCTGCCTCTCTCTTGTCTCTCCAAATCTACAATCACCAGCTCCTCCCAGTTCAGGACTTTCTTTTCACATAAACAAGTCCATCCCACAGGTGGGATTAACAAGCTCTGGGTTTTAACACAATCAGTTTGAAAACCAAGCCAATACAGGGGGATCTATATATTCCATTACTATCACAACTCTCAAACATTGTGACCAGCTCTGGGACTACCTCTCCACTGGGGGAGGTGACCAGGATGCCAGCGAATATGGAGGTGAAGAAGTTGGCAGTGGAAATGACCTCAAATGTCAGAAGAATGGTTTCTGAGATCAAGGTTCTGGAGGACAAAATTGAAGGAACAAAGTCCTTTCTTTGGTAATCATAAGGACTTTTCTTTGTGTCCTAGCAGGGGGAGAGAGGCTATAGGAATATAAAGAAACCTTAATCTGATTTACTTCCTCCCCTCTCACCAACCATTTCTCCCTTTTCCCCGACTTTGAATGAAGCACCCATCACTCTCATAAAAGCTGTACTATGTTTCTGACTTGAGGTGAGAATATTTCAGTCCAGAGAAGTAGGGAAATAAACTCCATGGGCGCTAAAACTTGCAGTGTGTCACCAATTCTCCCTGAGTATTGTGACCATACATTAATCCAGTATTTCTTAAGTACCCATTGTGCACACAGGACAGAACTAACTATTGTGAGGGATACAAGAGGGATACAAGTCTGCCTTCAGCCTTGAGGAGCTAGAAGGAAAGAAATTATTGGCAAATTTTTTAATGGTTAAAATAACTCCATTGTAAACTGTGATACTGCCTATAAAAGTTGAAAGAATTAACCCAGGGCAACTTCTTGAGCACACGAAGTGTCTACTTACTCTGGTCTCTGCATGGAAAAGTCCTTTGACCTCTGTCTGACAAAGGCAGGCCCCAGATAATATATAGGGAAGAGCTCCAAAGGTTCTGTTAAAACCTTCACTCTAACTAGCCTTGACAGAGTCATTTTCTCTCTTTTAGGTCAATTGGTGTCCTCTGATGAAGAACTCGGGCAACATGGATCATGTACTGGCTCAGGAGACTTTCCTAGGGACATACAAAAAATAAAGGATGACAGGTACAGACCCTTAGGGAAACAATCCAAGAATATCCTGGACACCAGAGACTCCACAGGGGCTCTGCTCTGCAGTAAATAGGGCCCCCCAGGCTCACTCCTCCTTTTATACAATCATAGACTTTCAGATTTAGAAGGAGCCTCAATTACCACCTAGACCAAGCCAGACTTGAAGAAGAATCCCAAATGTAATCCACGGACAAGTGGTCATCACCCCTCACTCCTAGCTACTCAGAAATAAGTGGGTAGAACTTGTGTGAAGGATAGAATGTAGTGAGGACAGACTTAAGGC
>NW_027186453.1:0-1217 GCF_028583685.1 Petaurus breviceps papuanus | reverse complement strand
TGATGACTGTGCTCTCAGGGGCTCTGCCCTCACCACACACTCTGTTTCACTTCCTCTCTCATTGCTACCAGGCAGGGAAAGTTTTGGTCTAGTAACAGATGTCTTAGGTGATGACGCAAGGAGGGCAGTGCCTCAGCAGAGCCAACCCATGCTGGGCTGGGGATGGAGGGGAAAAAGCCATGATATATACATAGGAGGGCTCAGTTACCATTTAGGCACTGCCTGGGATAGAAGACAGAGGACCTAAAGCATCCCCCTTGGGGTGTGGCAGGTAGCCACCTTCTGAAGATCATGGAGTGTCAGAGGAGAAGGAGGTGGACCTCTTCAGCCTGGCTTCTCATCCTGGGGATATTTGCTTTGAGACAGACCCAGGCAGGTAAGTCTAGGGGGAAGAGCTCAGGTAGAGAGGAGAGAGACCATGGAGGTTTGGGTCTGATGGGGAAACTCAGTCACTGTACTCAAGGGGCTTCACATAAGCCAGGAAGTTAGGCAACAAGCATTCGCTAAACAACCTGTATACTCCAGCTACCATTCTGATTGCTAGGGGAAAAAACTAATCCCTGCCTTCAAGGAGCTCACACTCTAATGGTGAAGACAGCAAATGAATTAAAAGATGCATACATCACCGACACATGCACACACACAGACAGAACATAGATGAAAGGTAACTGAGGAGAAGAGAGCTCTGGCAATTGTGAGCACCAGCAAAGGCTTCCTGGAGATGGCGTTTCATCTGAGACTCAAAGGAATCCAGGGAAGCCAGGAGGTGGAGGGAAGGATGGAGATCATTCCAGGCATAGGGAAGAGTCAATAAAAAGGTAGGAGGAGGGAGTATAAAGTGTCACATGTGGGGAACAGCAAGCCAGCTGCTGTAGAGTAGTTGGATGAGTGGGGAAGGGGGAGGACATAAAGTGCAAGACTCAGCTAGAATGGCTGGAAGCATTCATGCTCTGAAAGGCTCTAACTGCCAAACAAAGAACTTTATCCTGAAGGTAAGGGAAAGACATTGGAGTTTATTAACTAGAAGAGTGAGATAGTGAGAATTATGCTTTAGAGGAATCATGTTGGCAGCTGAGGGAATGAGTGATGGAAGAGGGGAGAGTCTTGAGGTGGGGAGACCAGTGAGGGGCTATAACAGGTGAGAGGTAAGAGGGTCCAAACTAGGGTCAGGGCTGTGTGAGTGAAGAGGGCAGAATGTAGAGGAGAACAAGAGGGGA
>NW_027186452.1:572563-578388 GCF_028583685.1 Petaurus breviceps papuanus | reverse complement strand
TCAGTACCTCAGCTGGTGCCTGCCTCATATTCAGGACACAGTATGCCCACTGATTCCTCAAGAAGCATCCCAGGGCTTCCACTGGTTCCTGGAGCATGTGCTTGCAGCACTCTCAGTGAGGCTGGGCCAGTGCAAGTCTCCCCTCGCCTCCCCTCCCCTCCCCTCCTCTCCCTTCCCCGGCAGGTGGAAATCACCAAACTAGAGAGCTTAGAGCAATGTGTCTATCATGGCAGATCTGTTTTGCAAAGCTGGGTAGAGGCTGAAATGGTTACTAGCTAAGTATGATGAACAAGCAAGGTTCAGGAAAAATGTCTGCTGCTCAGCACAAAGGATAATATTCTGCGTATTCTACTTGTTAAACGAAATAACTGTACATACATGTGTCCATACAGACCCTGGAAAAGCGAGTTTCTGAAACCAGACTGAGCATAAATTGGACAAGAGTTTATAAAGGTTACTGTAATCAGATGCCTTCACTATACTTAGAGAAATACTGGATATTCTCATTGCTCTTCCTAGAATATATGTATATAAATGTGCCACAAAGGAATCAAATCATCTGTCCCATGACCTGTTCTCTGAATGGTGTACTGTTAAAAGAGACACCTGTTTCTTCTACTACAGTGCCTTGGTTCTCACCAAGAAAGATATTCTCGTTTCCTTCCTAGAGACACACTTGGAAAAATGAATTAAAGAATATTTCTTCACTGCAGATGTATAACCTATATTAAATTACTTGCCTTCTCAATGAGGTAAGGGAGAGAATTTGGAACTCAAAATTTTAAAGAAATGTAAGTTAACAAATTTTATATTTAATTGGTAAATAAATATATATATATATATAATCATAAAGGAAAAAAAAGGACCATGCCTTAATGTTTTCTACAGTTCGCTTTAGGTGATTCAGAGTCAGTGGGATGAGATGCAGCCAGTTGGACGCGGTGGTATGGAGAGTGCGCATCCAAGCTGGGCGGCCATCAGAAGTGGAATCTGTCCTTGTCTTCTTCTCAGTTTCTGCATAAGCCAGGTCATCTTCATCCTCCAACATCTGCATCTTCAGCATTTTACTGATCATGTCAATGCCTAAGCCAAACACACATACATTTAAAGGTAGCAATCTCTTTTGTAGCAATTATTTACATACATATTACATAAATAATTTATAATTATTTACATTTCCCCCTATTAGATCATAGACTACTTGAGTGCAAGGAATGCTGCCTTCCAGAGGCATATAGCCAAACCACGACAGAGAACTTCTCAGACCTGTCAGATATGATGACAAGTGACCACTACTGGGGAGTCACACGGTTAACAAATTACACTGTTGGAAGGAATCCAGAAAGAATGGCTCAGATACATAAAGTCTGAGACAAGAAGCTGAAGAAGCTTGGCACAGAGTCAGTTGTTTTCATCACTGTGGTAGATCAAGAAAAATAGATTCAGCAAGTTAAGAGCTGGTTAAAGAGAAAAGATCTGAAGATCCTTTCCAAGCTCTAGAACAGATTCTGCAAGGGAATACTGACCAATAAATTCAACTTATCCTCCTAACAAATCTTTTATGCAGCTATGAGCATGCTGCCAATGTCTACTATTTCAACGGTTTTCTTCCTTCTTTTTACTTGCTATCAGAGGACTAGCAACCAAAAGTAAGAGAAAAAGCAATGAACAGAAAAATCCTTAAACCAGATCATCGTTCAAGCAAAGAGACAGGCTCAAACTAATTGTGATACAGAAGTGACAAGGTACCCTGCGTGGTGAGAAGGACTTTCTCAGCATTATTTGGTAAGCCAAGCCACGAAGGTGTCTGGGTGTCTGGAAGCAGTTCAACCCATTGTACGAATTCTTCTCGTCTGGAAAATAAAACACAGAGATCAAATGCAGAAGTGTCATCTTAGACTATATATGTGATTCCAAGTATTTTATGTAAACTGAGCCAGACCTTGGATGGTGAAAGGTCAAGGCAGATCAAAGGGGAAAAAAAGCTATTCTATGTCAGAAGACAAGTAATACCTGCTACAAATTAAGTCCAAATGAAAGCATTTGAATACCTGATACCATCTGGCATTTGAATGTCTTTGTGCCCATCAACCTTACAGGCCAGTTTAAATTCACTATCAAAGCTTTTAGTTGTAAATAAACGCTCCAGGAAAGTATTCAGCAAACGCTGGTCAAATTCATTATCGACACGCCCTCCATAAATGGACTGTGCCATCAGTGTCTTCAGAGCTGACCACGGGATTTTATCAGGAGAAATGTTCTGTCGGCCCTGGGTGGAGAGAATAGCCTGTGTCACCAATTCAAGAACAAAGGATGGATGGGCAAAGTCTGGATTTCAATTCTAAAGAATCTCAGAAAGTGCCTCTACTGGGTTTTAGTTATTACTAAGGGGCTGCTCATTTCCAGCACACAGAACACCTCCCATTTTCAAAATGTTTCCCAAGGAAGCAGATGATTAAGAGGAAATATGGAATTGACTTGCCTTTGCTGTATCATCAAGCCATGTATCTACTGTATCGCAGGCAGAGCGTAAATCAGATTCTCCAAATTCGTACTTCTTTGACCAGCCCAGGGGTGCATATCTCAAGCGTTCTTGGATGATTGCATGGAACCAGGCCAGCAGAAAATATAAGCGGGCACGCTCATTGGGAGACTAAAGAAATCACCAAGAAGGGAAAAAATATGAGGCCCCAACTTCTAAACAGCATATACAACTAAATCAGAATCAGTGGCTAGGTGGCACAGAGAATAGAGTCAGGAGCCTCAGACACTTAACACTTACTAGCCGTTTGACCTTGGGCAAGTCACTTAACCCCAACTGCCCTGCCTTCTCCCCTCCAAAAAGAAAAAAAATAAGATGAGGCCCAATGACAGCAGGAACCTGGTTACTAATGGTAGAAGAATACAGAAGGCATAACAATATGTCTGAAGTTATTTGAAAGGAGGATTTATGGACAAAGGATGAGCCAGCCTCAGGACCAGGAAGACCTGAGTTCCAGTCCCCTCACTGACATATAACTGGCTAAATGACTTCATCTTTCAGTATTCTAGGACACTCTCCAAGACTATAAGTAACAGAGAAAGTGCCTACCTTGTCTACTTGCCCTGGTAGGGATGGGGTAGGGTGGGGTGTCCCCTTTCCGAGAAGACACCTATTCTAATGAAATCTCAGGCCCAGTCCCTATACTCATACCCTATGGAATGAAAACAACACTAATGAAATTAAGAAACTGGTTACTGAGGCCACTATCTTATTCTCTTTAAAATCTTATAATGATCAATTATTGATTTATTAATACAACTGGACTTTACCATTCATCTGGGCTTCTCAGCTCCAAAAAGAGTGGAATGTTTAAGAAGGCTGAGGCTGACATGGCCAGCAGTTGCTTTCTCTCTTAACAAGGTGACAATCTGGACCAGAGCTTTTCACACACTTGAAGGAAGTTCCCTGCCATTCAGGAATTCCTGTGTCATGATTCAGCTTCCCATCCAGCTGTGTCATCACCCATCAGGGAGGTGATGCTGACACTAAACAAACCACCCCCACCATCTGAGATTAACCTCATGTCACTTTAAAGCATGAGTAAAATATGCAGAGCGATGTTTGTGCACAGCACACAGCACACAAGATATACCCGAATGCCTGCACGGCTAGTTTGAGGTGAGTTCCACTTCTGGGGCATTAATTAATACTTATGGCCATGCGACTTCTCATCTTTCCCAATGAGAGCATAGGCTTGTTCTGACCTTCTCTTAGCCTTCAAATACCTCATCCAGATAACACTGCAGTGCCCATCTCTGCTGGTGCCATGGTTACTTTTATGAACTGAGAAGCTGATGAAAGGAAGCTGTGCAAGAGGGAGAACTAAGTCTTGGGGGTCTCCTACCAGTCAGATACTAGCTTTCTGCCACAAAGATATCTTTGCCACACTCCCCGAATCAACTTCCTTCACTTTGTTATACTGCCTGAAATTTTACCAATTAGAGAGTCCTGGAATTATCAGTCCGGTCACACATTAGTGTGAATTAGGCCACTAAGATGACTTCATCTTAACTAGTGAAGAGTCTATTCTAGACACATTATTTGGATGGGGAGGGGAGAAGATTCTAGAACATGAAATTTAGCAGCTGGGTACTAGGAAGTAGGAGAGGTGGGTGAGTATTTAAGAAATTTGCCTGGTATTCTTTATTCAAGAAAGGGGGCAAGAAACTCTTCATCCTCCTTACACCCAAAATCCTCTCCTCCCAGGACTGACAAGTCAGGCTGAGACCATTAATTCTACAGTTTGGCGACACTAGTTATAAAAAGACTGCAATAAGGGGATCATCACCAACTACCCAGAGCACTTTTTCTATGGAGAATAACTGCCTTAAGAAAGGAACTTTGGGAACACAGCTTGCTCCTAAGCTGGGCATGGCTCATGGTGGGAGACAGGTTACGTCAAGAAGCATTTACCTTTGGAATCTGCACAGCAAAGAGCAGTGTACGTTGTGCTTACCTTGCATATTCTTGACACAGGAATGCTGCTGAAGGTCCTCAGCATGTTGGCTTTTACACCGGGAGGGGGCTCAAACACAAAGATGCGCCCAGCACGGAGCAAGTTCATGGGCACCTGAGGCAAAACGCAGCCCTGTATCAACCCTCATGTCTCCTTGTGCACGACTCACTGAAAGTCCAATGCACCCACCAAGAAGCCCCCAACCTGGCTGTGTGTTTCAGAGCTTGGATGAGGCAGCATTTAAGAAGCACACTGAGACAGGATCTTCACTCGTACCTTAGGATTAATCTCCATTGTGAGGAAGAGCCTGAAGCAAGCGTGGGGCTGCAGAGAATGGAGCTTCTTCTCCAGCTGCATCAGCCAGCCCGGGGCCAGATGGACGTTCTTCAGCATCACCCACCTAGAAAAAGCAAGAGGAGGCACTCCAGCACACTTCACACCCTGACCCATGATGCTTGACTGCTAAGATTTTCACTGAGGAAAAAAATAAAGCCACCATCTACCTGCCAGACTTGACTGCTGTGTTTACTGCCTTGTCTGCTTGGTTAAAGCCTTCAGCAGAGCCTACAGACAGAAAAAGCATGGAAGGTTACACTTGGCTTTCAGTCCCCAAGATGTAGTGCCAGGACTTCTCGAGCAGAGAGCGAAGCATCCTTACCAATCGCAATGGACGTGATCTGTGTGTTCTGTTCAGCTGCAAGATCTTCCACGTGTCCACTGGCATCATAACCAGGCACAGAACACATTAGGACCGGAGTGTTTGGTTTTACCTAGAAAGAAAGTATATCCAATAAGATAAAAACCCAGATAAAAACAGAAACTGCATCTATCTTTCCATACATCCTCATGCCTGTGGGAACAGGAGGAGAAAGGGAATACTGTGAGCTTTTAAGAATATACATTCTTTCTTCATTAGAAATTAAAGCGCTATCAGAACAAGCCCCCACAGGTTTCACAAAGGCCTCTGGCTATCACCTCAGCTGCCAGACTTACAATGCACAAGAGGCCAAAGAAGCACTGAATGGGGCTGGAAGGGAACGTCAGGATGTTTTCTCTTCCCCTCATTTCCCCTCTTCCCTCCAGCCTCTGCTTGTTGTCTCCAGTGATGAGGAGATGCTCCCTCTCTGCTCCCTGAGGCAGCCCCTGCCAGTGTTGGACAGAGCTAACTGGGACTGAAACGTGCCTCCCTGCAACTTTCCCCAACTGGCCCGAGTCCAAAGGCCTTTATATAAGTGACAGCTTACTACAGTCTGCATTCCCACCCAAGTCTCCTCCCAAACTGAGCATCTCTAACTCCTTCAATGGATCTTTCTCATACAGGTTGAA
>NW_027186452.1:564126-572553 GCF_028583685.1 Petaurus breviceps papuanus | reverse complement strand
TAATGTCTGTGTTTTATAAACCTGGTTTGTATTACCTCAGTATCCACAATGTGTGTCAGATCTAATGGCTGTTCCATGATGGACATGAAAGATTCACCGAGATTTGTGGAAACAAACATATGCGCCATGGCTAGAAGGCGATCAGGGCGGAAAGCCTGGATCAGCAGCAGACGGTGGATGGCTTGACCAAGGGGGGGTGAAATGAAGAAGGGTCATTACAAGAATGCAGAAGCACCAAGAATTCAATTTCATTCAATATATTAGAAATCTCTCTCCCCACAGGTTTCCCTTTTGTTTTTCACATTTGATGACACAGCCTGCTTGACTTGGAATAGAAGTCTGGATCTGTTTTCTCCCATTGCTATTAAAATACCTCAGAGTCTCAAAGCTGGAAGAGACCTATGAGCCAGCAGCGTCCAATCAGAATTTTACCAAGAATCCCAGCTGCAATATCCCAGGCAGGTGCTGGCAAGACTTCTGGTATGAGGCAGCCCATCCTGGCGCTGGCAAATCCACCTCGACAACTTCCAGCCAGTGATCTTTCCTTGGTGCCACTCAGAACAAACTGTTTCCTCTTCTAAGTCTTTCAAATCCCTGAAGCCAGTTTCCTTGCATCAACACCCATTCCTACCTCCCCGTGTGCTATCTTCTAAAGTTTCTTTGCCCACCAGGCCGGAGGGCCCTCTAAGGCTGCCTCTTCTAGAGTCCCTCCAGTATATTAATGTTCTTCTTAAAATGTGGCATCCGGGATTCTAACAAAACCTAGGCACATTCTAACTCCAGAGGAGTAAAGTGGCACTCCTGCCCGCCTCATTTGGGATACTGCTGTTCCTTCCTTAGGGCAGCCTAAGGTTGCACTAGCTTTTCTGGGTTTCATATCACATACCTGATCTTTTCAGACAAAAGCTATCCAAGGATGTTCACTTCACTTTATCATGCAAAGCTAATTTCCTTAGATGCAAGTTTAAGATTTTACATTTGCCTCTATTATATTTTCATCTTCATAAATTTTGTTTGTTGGTATAATTTTAGAATCTGACACTATCCTAACAAAATGTGATACCTCTCCCTACTAGTCTTGTGTCAGCTGCAAATCTGAAAAGGCTGCTTTCACCCAAGTTACTGGCCTTGTGTTATTTACATTTTGTAACAAGGATTGGTCCCTGGGGTAGTCTGCTAGAAATTTCTCTCCAAAATGATGTGAACCATTAACATCTACTCTGGGTACAGCCATGCATCTTTTCTGATTCCAGAAAATAGCACTACTATTGAGCCCACAGACTTCCGTTTTTCTCACTAGACCATCAGATAGTAGATTATCTGTCTGAATGAAAAACTGACAATTTCCTAAAATCTAGTTTAACATTTATAACCACAGCATTCCTATGTCCTATCTACCTATCCAGTGACACTGCCACAAAGGGGAAATGAGTTAGTCTGGAGTGATTTGCTCTTAATGAAGCCCAGTCAGCTCTCTGGGATCAGAGCTTCCTGTTCCAGAAGTTCATTAATCATTCATAATATAGTCTATAATTCTGCCAGTAAGAGAAGTAAAATTCAAGTGATAAAAGAAGAAAATGATAAATACTGAAGAGGTTCTTAGAAAATAGGCACATCAATGCACATTCATGATGGAACTGCAAATGGGTTCAGCCATTCTGGACAATCTGGAACTGCTTGAACTGTGCATACCCTTTGATGCAAGGATACCATGACTAGGTCCATATACTCCAAAGAGATCAAAGAAAGAGGAAAAGGACCTACAGCAGGCGTGTGGCCTCAAGGCCCTCTAGGTCCAAGTGTGGCCCTGCAGATTATCTATAGCAGATCTTTTGTGGTGGCAAAACCCTGACACCTTAGAAGGTGACAGTCAAATTGAAAAATGGATGAATGATGGTGTGTAAATGTTAAGAAATACTGTTATGCTGTAAGAAATGATGAAGGACATTGTTTTAGAAACACCTAGGTAGATCTATACAAACAGAAGTAAGCAGAAGCAGGAGAACAATTTATATGACAACTAAATTATAAAAACAAACAACTTAAAAGACTTAATAAGCATTCTGATAAATGCAATCATTAACTACTATTCCAGAGGATCCAGAATGAAGCATACTACCTATCTGACTGATGGTCTCAGGATGTAGTTTCAACCAAATATTTTTTGGATATGGCCAACATGGGAATTTTTCTTGACTTGATTTGCTTTTCCTTCCAAACTACTTTATATTAAACTTTGTATTTATGCCATATGCACATGTACTTATTTCCTCCCATCAGAATGTAAGCTCCATGAGAGCAGAGATGGTTTCATTCTGTGTACTTGTATTTTCAGGGCCTAGGAGAAGCTTAAAAAATGCTTGTTGATTGACAGACATTTATTTAGGAAGCTGCATTCTAGATATAATTTTTGGGACTTCCTACTGTTACTATTACATTAACAAAGAGCCAACTTCATTAGGGCATCATTGGCATTGTTAGGGAGCCAACTTGCATGCTAATGCTTTCTTCTGGCCTTTACTCAACAATCTGATGACAGCTGTCCATCCACCATTCTTTTTTCTTTTTTTTTTTAAGCAAATGGCGTTAAGTAACTTGCTCAAGGTTACATGGCGTTATATTTCTGAGTGTGGTGCTAAGTATCTGAGCCCGGATTTGATCCCCAGGTCATCCCGACACTGGGGCCGGTGCTCTTACTCACTGAGCCACCTGGCCGCCCCTAAGCAATTGGGGTTAAGTAACTTAACTTGCTCAAGGTTACAAGGCCACGTGTTTCTGGGTGGGTGCTAAGTGTCTGAGCCCAGGATTTGATCCCCAGGTCATCCTGACACTGGGGCCAGTGCTCTTACTCGCTGTGCTACCTTGCCACTCCTCATCCACCATTCTTTAAAGGACAAAGAGCAGCCTCCTCCTGAGATGGTCCAACTCCCTCCTTCTTCAAGATCCTAATTTCTACTATCTCTAAGCATTCCTTGGTCCTTTTCCCTCTCCTGTGGGTCATATAAGGTCAGGATTTCTCACTGTTTCCCTGAATCCTTTCTTAAACCCCATTTGTTTTCAGTGAATTCTTCCTACTGTTCTTTAATGGCACTCCCATCTCCCTGACAACACGAGAAGAGCCTCTTTACTTTTTTTTTTTTTGGAAGGAAGATGAGCCTGCACTTTGAAACCAGATGACAGTTACTAGACCCTGGCAGAAAAGAAGTATCTCATGCATTCTGAGGGGTTATGGCAAACTTCCACCTATTCTTTAAGTAGACTGGAAATGAAATCCCAAGACCTCTGTCTTACTTGCTAGTAGCTCCCGGGGTCAACTTGGAGCCAACTGTTCCCCTGCAAAACTACTAGAACAAGAATGTGGAGAGCAGAAGCAGGAGAACTTTGTACACAATTACAGACACTTCGTATCTGTGACGACTAACTCTGATAGACTGGGCTTTTCTCAGCAATGCAAGCTTATAAGACAACTCCCAAAGACTCCTGATGGAAAGAGATGTCCACATCCTGAGAAAGGACTGCAGAGCCTGCATGCAGACTGAAGCAGACTACTGGCTCTCTCTTTTGAGTTTTGTTTTGTTCCTTCTTTCTCACTGTTCACTCCATTGGTTATAACTCTTCTTTACAACTTGACTAATGTTCAATGCGAAGGTATTTGTAGAACCTATATTGGAATGCATGCTGCCATGGGGGGGAGGGGGAAGAGAAAATTTGGAACTCATGGGATTGTGGAATTGAATGTTATAAACTAAAAATAAATAATTAACAAAACAAAAAAACTACTAGAGCAAAACTCCACAGAGTTGACAGCCCCCTTATCCTGACAGCCCACTGACAGGTACCATCTGTAAAACTTAAAAGTTCCCACACTACTGATTCCTCAATGGCTAATACACTAAAGAATTTGGCACCCACTACTTGTTCTTGCCTGGGACATTTACACAACTGTTTCTCATTAGCTAAACTTCAATTCCTTGAGAGGTCTCTTTAAGAAACAAGATTGAACTGGACTGAAAAATCAAGACAACTGTAGCCTAGGGATCAATCCTCAATGAGTTATAATTACAAGAGGAAAAAAACCTGGGCCTGAACTCACTTGCAGGCTTTTCTTCACTCCAGAGGTAGGGCACAGTCTGCTCTGGGGAGCTGCTGTCCAACCAAATGCAGAATTGCTGTAATGGAAACATTTAACACATTACCATTATGCAAAGAAAGCACATTAAAAAGCAATAAGTTTATTTTGAGGCTCACATATTGAAAGCCTGAGTCAAGATTTCACAAGTACAATTTATGCTGTTTTACCGGCACAATTCCTTACGTCCAGTTTTCTGGGACAAGGCCATGCTTCTTCGTAACAGCTGTTAATTAAAGCACTTACCTCATCAGCTTGAACTTTTCCAACTAGATCTTTAAATGCAGGAAGGCAGCTCAGTCTCATCATTGCTTCTGTCTGTTCTACGGTCAATCCATTAATTTTGGGAACAACACCAGTGCTAAGGACGATTTCTTTCCCTCTCAAGAAGTGCTGGAATTCAGCATCATAGGTAGGTTCCCTGTACATGAAATATCTCTTTAACTCAGATTTCTTACATTCACATTCACTATCATTAGTGACCAAAATACCACTTGATCATGGAATAAATAAAAATTACAGCAGAAATCCAACAAGTTAACATAGGAAAAACACAAAGTTGTTTCCCTTTGTTTCTACTTCTGTAATCATTTGTAAAAGAACACACATTCTAGTTGGCTTCCTTCACAAAAGCCGGGAGCTTTTGGTCACATTTTTTACTTTGTATCAAGCATAGGGCTTAAGTATATAGCATATTAGTATACAGAATATGAAAACATGACGACTACTTCTTTATACAATGGTCGATTTGAACAAGGAAAAATAAATTTACCCAATAGTGCCTTTCAGTTTAATTCTTGCTAAAAGCATTGCAAAGGTGATGTGATCTTGATGCAGCATGCCTCTGGCCACTCTGTTAAAAGCAACCTGTTGACAGAAGGGACAGAGGCTTATGTTCTCAAAGACAAATCACTGAATCAGTTATTTACACTGGAGTAAACAAACTTCACAAGAAACTTGTAAATAAATAGGCAACCCATCTTTTACCTGGAAGAGATCCTTGGTAATGATTGAGAGCCGCTGGGTGTGATCAGTAATGCTCTTTAAGTTTGGATTCTCATATAAGACATTGTGATAAATATCCAGGAAAAACTGAAGGGAATATTGATATAAGAAGTGTATCTGAAAAGAAATAATTTAGCCAATGTTAGACTGCCCAAATCTACACACGAAAATGAAACAAAATTAGAAAGTTTTTTAAAAATCCACCTAAGTCTGAATGAGAATTTCTCTCAAGTGACTGTTTCCTCCACTTTTCAAATAACAGTGAGAACACAACAGAAAAAAAACAAACTTTTTTTTTTTTAAACAAAAACAACTCTTGCTGACATTGGAGCTAGTCACCAGCAAATTAGTCCATGAAGGTAATAATCCTGATAACCTTACAATTGTTCTACAACCATAGGTCTCAGAAATTTTGCTACTTACACCAAATATAATAACAACCTTAAAATGGATATACAATCCAAGTATTCACAGTCACACCATTTAAAAAAATTAGAAGAAAAACTTTTGTAGACATAGCTAAGGGGGAGTGTTCATAAACAAAAGACAGGGGTGTTCATAAAAGATGTCATCTCAGGGTGGCTAGGTGGTGCAAGGAATAGAGCACCAGCCCTGAAGTCAGGAGGACCTGAGTTCAAATCCAGCCTCAAACACTTAGCACAAAAACTAGCCATGTGACCTTGGGCAAATTGCTTAACCCCAATTACCCTCCAAAAAAAAAAGATAAGTCATTTCAATTACATAAAATTGGAAGGCTTTGTGCAAAATTAACAGCTAGGATAAGAAGGGAAGCTGCTCAATGGAGAAAATTTTTTGCAGTATATATCTTTTATATGGATCTAATATTCAAGACATAAAGGTGCATGTGTGTGTGATAGCCAAGCCATTTTATAATAAATAAGTGGTCAAAGCATATATAAATAACCAGTTCTCAAAAGAACTACAAAGTATTTTCTGTGTGAAAGACTGCACCAAATCATTAATAATAGGAATACAAAGCAAAAACAATTCTGAGGTTTCCCTTCACACCTAGTAAATTGATAAAGATGAAATGGTCAAGCAGTATTTGATGGGCTGTGTAAAGACAAGCATACTATAATGTTAGTAGATCTGTGAACTGGTCCAACCACTGTGGAAAACAATTTGGAGTTATGCTAATGAATTGAACAAAATGTCCATTTAATCAATAAACATTTATTAAGCACCTACTAGGTGCTAGGCACTGTACTAAGCAATGAGAATACAAAATGAGGCAAAAGACAGTCCCTGTACTTGGGGAGCTCACACAAATATATACAAAGCAAACTACATAGGAAAAACAGGAAATAGCTGAGGAAAAGCACTAAAATTAAGAGGGGTGGGGAAGGCTTCCTGTGGAAGGTGGGATTTTAGTTGGAATGTGGGAAAGCCAGGGAGATCAGTAGTTGGGAGTGGGGAAGAGTGTTGGAGGAATGGAGGACAGCCACAGAAAATGCCCAGAGCCCAAGGATTGAGAGTCTTGTTCAAGGGACAGTCAGGAGACCAGCATCACTAGATCAAAAGGTCACTACTAGGTATTTACTCTAAATAGGCCGAAGAAAGGAAATGCCCCAAATATACTAAAATATTTAAAGTAACACCTTTTCTTTATGATAGCAAAGAACTGGCAACAAAGCCAATACTTAGCAAATGGGAAATGACTAAACAAATAGGAATGTAATGGAATCATTATCATGCCTTAAGAAATGAATAACATGAAACATACAGAAGCTTGGGAAGACTTACATGAACTGATACAAATCAAAGAAAGCAGAACTAGGGGAAACAATATAAACAACTACAACGGAAATGGAAAATATGAAAAAGAAATGCTATGACTACTACTTATCATCATAAACAAATGAAAGGCAGCAATGAAATTTTTAGTAATTTTTAAAAAGCAATTTTAAAAAGAAACTACATCAACACTGTTTCACACTAAGGAGTTACCCAGTTTTAGCATTCTGAGAATAGTGGTATAAAGGGAGTGAGGGATCGCAAAGTAGATGGAGGCAACAAGCACAGGCAGATTTGGGAAAATGGGAAAAACTTGCTCTCAGCTCCAAAAGGTCAGAGATGTATAACTCCAGCTGCCCTTAAAAACCAGTCACAGATTGTCCATCAGTAAATTTAAACCCTTCCTCTTCATATGTTCAGTAGTTAATACTCTTAGCATGTAAAACTGTACTTAGAGTCATAAGATTACCAATCTAGAAATGGAAGGGACCCAGAGGTCATCTAATCTAAACCACTAAGTTAACAGATAAGGAAACTGAGGCCCAAAAGGTTAAGTGACTCGCATAAGGGAACACAGGAAGTCAATTCTTTTGATCTGAACTAATACTATTTCTCCAAGAGCTGAGGAACCATAAACTATAATATTCTAAGATTTGGTTAAGTTCATGTTTACTCTATCCATACCCTTCAATCACATTCTCTCTCCTCCTTAAGTATTGGCTTTCTAGACTGAAGAATGCTAAATTTTCTATCTCTTCCTGAAATCTGTAAAGGTAGGATAATTTTATTTCTAATTCTCTCTGATGATGCTTCCTTCAGACCTACAATAATCCTAGTGACTAATATGAACCATAAATCTAACTTGAATATTATTCTTAAGTCTCCTCCATCCTTAAAAAAACCTTCATTAAACCCTGTCATCTCTCTAAACTACCTTCCTATATCTTTCCTGCATTCCTCAGCCAAATTCTTGGAAAAAAATCTCTCTATATTTGATGCCTCTACATTCCCTTCTCTCATTCCACAACCTTTTGCAATGTGGTTTCCAACCTCACTGGTCAAGTGGAACAGCTCTCTCCCTTCTAAATTTCCTTATTTCTGTTGAAGAGACTGCCATCCTTCCATTTCATAAGTTAATAACTTCACAAGTATGCACCACTCCCTATTCTCCCTTGCTTCGTAGAGCAGTTAACAAACTCTGCTTTCATTTTCTCTCCAGCATCACTTGCATCCATTCCACAGTCCCTGGTCACATAGGGCTGCCACTTTAGTTCAATCCTTTAAAGATCCCCTTCCCCCCCACCTCCCTGATCTGGCCTATTGCAAAAGGCCTGCCTGCCTCAAGTCTCTCTCTCCCCAGAGTTTCCAAAGTAATTTTCTTCTTCTTTTTTTTTTGGAGGGCAACTGGGGTTAAGTGACTTGCCCAAGGTCACACAGCTAGTTTTTGTGTGTGTGTGTTAAGTGTCTGAGGCCGGATTTGAACTCAGGTCCTCCTGACTCCAGGGCCAGTGCTCTATTCCCTGCGCCACCTAGCTGCC
>NW_027186452.1:532236-554126 GCF_028583685.1 Petaurus breviceps papuanus | reverse complement strand
AAAAAAAAATTGGCAAAAAGGCCAATTCACTTACATATGACTTGTAGCTGATGTAAATCCAGTTCCTTTCATGATCAAAGTATTTTCCTACTCCAAAGAAGATGTTACAGGATAATTTGTAACATCATAATCTGTTGTCATAGTAATAATACGACATCAGGCAGGCAAACCAGACTTCTGAGTGTTGTAAAAAATAGCAAGCCCTCATTAATACATTGAACCAGGTCTGGGAAATACAATGGAGGGCATGTCCAGAAGGTAAGCCTAGAGCCATCTTATAATTGCGCTGGCTGGTCATTAGAACAGAGTTTCTGGGAAGCAAGATTTTATTCTCAGTCTCTTTTTCCAATTGTTCTGATTTATGGATAAATAGTGATCTGATTCTTTCCATACAAAACGGACACATGGCTCTTGTAATTAGAGTGGAAAAGAGTCCAGTGACTAGGAATCTTCTTTGAAAAAGAAATCTTTTGTTAAATCACCCACAGGGTTAAATCCCAATTCCTGGCATAAAAAGTACTTATAGCCTAAGGATCTTTGGGAGAGAAGTAAAAGCAGCCTAAAGGCTGGGAATGCATTAGGTCCTCCTCGAATAGAAAATGCAATGACTGATAGGAGTCATTATTGAGCAAAAGGGCCTAAAAAGTAGAAAAATGTTGCCTTTTCCAACAGTTTTCATTTTTTTCTATTTAAAAAATGAAATCCTTTTGTGATTTTCTTTTTCCATCACAGTTATTTCCTGATAAACTCCCTCTGGTTTTTTCATTTCCTCCCATATAACAAAAAAACAACAAACAAAGATTTGACATTTGGCACCTCTAATACTCATTTCTCTATCCAGAGAAGGATATTTTCACCTCCTGTTCTTTGGAGTCAAGACAATTCATTATAATCAGTCCGATAGTCTTTTAGTTAAGTTTTCATCTACATTATTGCAGCCATTGTAAAAAATGGTATTTTGTTAATGCTGTCTTCATGCGCACCACTTTTTTCAAGTTTTCCCAAGTTTGTCCTGATTCCTCATATTTCTTATTTCTTTTGTTGTAATAATATTCCATTCCATTCCATTCCAATTTGGCCATTCCCCAATTAGGAAGCACTTGCTTTCTCCCAGATTTGGGTTGGGTTTTTTTTTTGCTGCTACAAAAAGAGCTGCTACAACATTTTTGTTATGTCTGACCTTTCCTTCACCTCCTTTTAGTATATGAACAGTGTAGTGACTTTTCTCCCACAATTCCAATTTTTTTCCCTACCAGAAGAGTTGGCACAAATCACAGCCCCTTCTGCACACATTCCATTTTTAAATCATCTTTTGCCAATGTGCTGACAAACAATCTCAAAGTTGTTTTTATGTGCATTTTTCTCATTAGTAACATTATGGAATATTCTTGAATTTTTAAAATTTCTTCTTGTGAAAAGTATTTGTTCATATCCTCTTGACCATTTCTATTGAGGAATGTCACTTCTCTATGATGAGGGATGGCTCCCAATAGGTTCAGTAGGATCTCTGATCTTACCTAAGACCAGAAAGCCTTCCATTCAGTTTTGAAAGAATTCAGTAGGCCCAAGCAGACTTGGAGTCAGAGTTGTAAAAGTTTATCGTATGCTTTACAGCAGGCAAGGGTCCTTAATCTGTATAGTGGGCAAGAGTCCTTTAGAGGACCTGCAACCTCAAAGGGGTAGAATTAAGATTTTTATAGGAGAATCTATAGTAGAACTGAGACAATTATGCTAACTAGGTGATTAAGGGTGGGATTAGGGAGGAGTTAAGGTGGGGCCAGTGTTTAAAGGAACATGCATTTTAAAAAAAATTTTTTTTAAAGCAATTGTCGTTAAGTAACTTGCTCAAGGTTACACGGCCAGTTATTTCTGGGTGTGGTGCTAAGTATCTGAGCCCGGATTCGATGCCCAGGTCATCCCAACACTGGAGCCCATGCTCTTACTTGCTGTGCTACCTGGCTGCCCCTGGAACATGCATTTTTAATGTAACTTCGCAGGGTAGTACCCAATTCACTGGGAAATCATTCACTGGGATTCACTGGGAAAAAGCCCAAGGTGGGGCTACCTGGAGGTGTGGTTTTAGGCTTGAAACGTCACTAAGTCGGCTAGCAGTCAAGGGCTGAATGAGAAGTGCTCAGTCTGCCACCCATCAGGGTCATGTTTGACAAGATGGATGTTGGGAACCAAGGCTCTTAAGGAGTTAACCCAGAGATAGGGTCCTGAAGTATTCATTGAGGCAGCCAAGGAGTCAACATAGAGATAGGGCACCAAGGATTTATGGGTGCAGGGGACACTATACAAGGGGGAGATAATAGTTGCCTAAGCTGGAATGTTTATAGATACTTTAGTGAAGGATTCATAAGAACAGCTTGTTATTGTTCCAAGCTGAGATATGAGTTGTTGCTGGGCAGAGTTATTGCTCTGAAGCTGGGTGGGGGAAGGGGGGGCAGAGTTAATGCTCTGAGACTGGGGGGGGGTAGTGATTTTACAAACTGGTTTTACAAATTGATGTTACCAAATTTTACAAACATAGATCCCAAGCACCCCATCATATATATCCCCATCTCAAATGTTGACCAGCATTATTGGTGAAGAGCTCAGTGCTGGAGCTGTGCATTTTTCATTCCACCCACTGTGGTAAAGTTTGATGAAACAATGTAAATACTATTCTGTGCCAAATTTTTTCCCCTGAAAAGTTTACCTAGACATGAAAAAAAAAAAACATTGATAAGAATGTCATATAAAAATGGAAAAAAAAAAGAAAATTTACCTATTTGTAAAAAAATAAAATATATCAATAAAATTTTACTTAGAAAAAGAAAATTTACCCAGATGTATTCACCCAATGGTTTCATCTCAGTCCTATATTATTCTGTGCTGAATTTCTCCTCAGGAAAGTTTAATCAGATTAAAAAAAAAGACATCAACAAGTAAAATTTTACTTTTTTTTTTTTTGCATTTTGGAGGGCAATTGGGGTTAAGTGACTTGCCCAAGGTCACACAGCTAGTAGCTGTTAAGTGCCTGAAGCCAATTTTGAACTCAGGTCCTCCTGACTCCAGGGCCAGTGCTCTATTCACTGCTACTACCTAGCCATAAGAACACTCCCTATTGCTTGAAGAATCTCTTTCCATTTTGGGACAGCTCTAATTGGCATTCAATTAACTATTAAGTATCTACTGTATACAAAATACTATGTTCTGTTGCAAATGTAAAGATAAGAGTCCCTGCCTTCCCAGAATTTACAATCTAAAGGGTAGGTGTGGAGAATGTTAGAAACATCTTTCCCATTAACCTGAAGGGAGTGTGGAGTGGTGGTAAGAGTGCTGGATGTGGAGCCAGAAAAATGTGGAACAAATTCTAGGTGCATTATCTTTGTCATTTTTGCAATCTTCTCTCTGTGCCTCAGTTTCCTCCCTTATAAAAGGAGAGGACTAGGGCGGCTAGGTGGCGAAGTGAGTAAAGCTCTGGCCCCAGAGTCAGGAGGACCCAAGTTTTGTTCATGCCTCAGACACTTAACACCCATACAAAAAAAAACTAGCCGTGTAACCTTGGGCAAGTTACTTAACCCCAATTGCCCTCCAAAAGGCAAAAAAAAAAAAAAAGGAGAGGACTGTACTAAATGATCTTTAGGACATTTTTCTATTGAGATTTTTTTTTTTAATCTCACCACTTAGCCACCCGTATTCCCTATTTTTTAAAATTTTGAGTTCCAAATTCTCTCCCTCCAACCAGTCCCCTACCAGCTGAAAAGGCAAGCAACATGTCAATTATACATGTGAAATCAATACATATTGAAAGTATTGTATATTGTCAAAATAATGCATAACTGATTAAACTGATTTTTTTTAAATCAATGTATATTGAAATACATATGAAAAATCTTTAAGGGGCTGCTAGGTGGTGGAGTGAAGAGAGCACCAGCCCTGGATTAAGGAGCATCTGAGTTCAAATATGGCCTCAGACATTTAACCCCTACTAGTCCTGTGACCTTGGGCAAGTCACTTAACCCCCATTATCTTGCCTTCCCCCCTCCAAAAAAAAAAAAAGAATCCTTAACTCACTCTTTGAGGCTTAATTCATTAATTTTTTTCCCCAATTACATCTAAAAAACAATTTTTAATTCTCATTTTTTATAATTTTGAATTCCAAATTATCCCACCCTCCCTGAACTCCCCTCCCTCATTGAGAAGATAAGCAATTTAATAAAGGTTATTTATGTGCATGAATTCCATATTAAGGCTCAAATCATGAACCACCTCATACTGGAAGCATCACAGATCTAGAGCAGGAAGAGATCTTTGGTTAAACCTCTCATTTTCCAGAGGAGAAAACTGAGACCCAGAGAGGTTTCAAGACTTGAACCCAGGTTCATTCCTTCCACTGTATCATGCTGCCTCCCAATTCCCACCTTAAATGATCATCAATCAAGTAATAAGTATCTATGGAGCTTATAAAATATACCAAGCACTCTACTAGACCCTGGAGACAGAAATCCAAAGAATGCAACAATCCCTACTCTCCAGAATTTTACATTCTAAAGGGGCAGACAAGTATATAGAGAAGAAATATTTTGAAAATTAAAAACAAGTAATGAAAAACATGGTGGTTTGGGAGGAAGGAGACCACAACAGGAGGAATCAGGAGGAGCTTCACCTAGGCATTTTTATGTTCTTCTCCCCATCTCAGTAGAAGGTGAACTTCTGGAGTGAGGGAGGGACTGGTCCTTTTTTAGCCTTGGCCACCCTAGTGCTTGGCTCACAGCAATGCTCAATAAATACTTGTTGGATGGGACTGGATCGGTCAGATCTAGCTAAGGCCCTTCGTGGCCAAGCCAGGCTGAGCTCTCCCACCTGGCCCTTCTTATCCTACAATTATCTCCATCCAAGTCCCACCTGTTTTCTTCTGGGAAGGGGGAGGGGTGAGGGAGGAAGAGAAAGGGGAGTGGAGAGGGAGTGAAAAGGAGGAGGGTCTAGAAGAGGGAGAGGAGGAGGAAAAGAGGAAGGGGTGGTTGCTGGATAGCAGCAGTAGGGATTCTGACCTGGCCATGGAGGGGACAGCTGAGGGTAGGAGAAAGAAGAGGAGGCCAAAATGCTACAGGAAGGGCTGGAGGCCACCAGTTCCAGGTAGCTGAGCTTGGAGGGGTGGGGGGTGTCTACCTGGGCTAAGGCATCTTCACTCCCTCACAGCCCCTGGCCCCAAGGGCTAGAAAGAAATAGAAACTTCCTCTTATCTCATACTTCTCAATTTGGGAGGGGTGGGAGAGGGGAGGAGGCTTGAACTCAGTTCTCTAGTCCAAAAAGATGATCTGCTTGAATGAGAAAGAAATTCCCCCTAGACACTGGATGATCTTTCAGGTCCCCTTCCATCTCTAGGTAATCTGAATGTATGTATGTCTGATTGAACAGAGGCAAACTCTGCTTTCCTCCTGAAAATAATTAAGCAACTGTATGTAGGCTTCCCCTCCCTCCCTCCATCAAGCCAGGTGAACCAATAGCTCCTTCCCATCACCCACTTTCTAATTAACCACTGTGTAAGGTTACTTCACAGCTGTCCAAAGAATTATTCCTTCTAATCTTGGGGAATTTTGAATCCAATATTGTCCACCAAAAAAAAGGTCAATATATGACCTCTTTGTCCACTCTGGATAGCATCCCACATATCCCTTTACCAGCTCTGTTATATCTGGGAGGTGCCCATGTGCTTTGCAATGCTTTTGCTTTTTTCCCTTGGCAGACATATGCGATCTGACGGATTCAGATAAAAGCCCAGATTTTGTGGAGAAATTGACTCACAAATACAAGGTAAAAACATCCTTTTCTGAGGTGAAGGGAGGTTTTTTGGTATCAATGCCAGTCTATATAATTGTAGGATTACAGGTGTAGACCTGAGAGGGACATTGGAGGACATCAAATGAAACCCTACAGTTTACAGATGAGGAAACAGGCTCAGAGGGGTTTAAGTGACTTGCCCAGGATTACACAGTTTGTAAGGATTTGAGGTGGAATTTGAATTGTGGTCTTGGTAATCTTTCCTTAGTCTGCTGGTCTTTAAAATGGGAGTCAATTTTGCAGCAAATATGAATCGTATCCTCCCCACCCAAAATTATTTTGAAACCTTGCATAGTTCCATTTGGAGAACTCATCACCTGACCCAATTTAGTTATAAATTTCCCCATTATGTAGCCCTACCCCATTTAAAATGTGAAATCTCATGGTTACTTTTGGTTTTGCCCAGGAAAAATAAAACGGTATTCATTAGATTCTATTTTAAAATGAGGAAAAGATATAAAGATGCAGCTACCTTTGAGAAAAGATCATTTTTAATACTTTCTATTGTAACTACAAAGAAGTAAGGTAACTATAGCATTACAGTGTTTGAGCCAAGTCAATGCTTTGGAAACCATTTTAAAGAAAAGCAAAACTCATATTTCTGTGATTATTGAAATACCTAAAGAATTTATTAGAAAGAAAAGTGTCTAGTTCAAGGGGTCTTAACCTGGGGTCCATAAACTTTTTATTTTTTTTGGAGAGGGAGGGTAATACTCTTTCAGGATAATCGATTTCCTTTTTATTTCCTTTTATACATTTAAAAATATTATTCTGAGAAGGGGGTGCATAGAGTTCAGGAGATTGCCATAGAGGACATGACATCAACATGGTGAAGAACTCCTGATCTGGGTCTATCATGGCCAGACTGATCAATCAAGTGCTTAAATTTTAGTTTGAATTTTATAAACTTCTCTTTTTCTTTTAAAGCAAAAATGCAAAATCGAGTCAAGCACTGATTCTGAATCTGAGACCAATACAGAGGTAATGTCCTTGTCTTCACTGTCTCATCCACAGTCCTTTTCCTCTTTTTGTGTTTTCCTTGAGTGGGATAAAAGTGATGACTTCTCAAAGATTTAGCAATAGATTGCCTGGACCCCTGACTTGGGTTTCTATTAATTAGATGTTTGTGTGAGGTGAAACTTCTCAGGTAGTATTCTAAAATCTAGACAGATTTGTAGTAAGTTACCAAAGACTTAGCAGCCTGGGCTGGCAGCCTGGGACCCTTGCCTCACTTTCCTGGTAATAAGGTGAAGTTTTTGCTAAGCTAAGCTAATATGTAGGAGGGGAAAGTACAGACCCTTCAGATTTAACTACAGGCCCAGATGTCCCAGACTTGTTTCTACAGACCACCATCTGACCTGTACAAATATAAAATTGGAAATCCTGTTACAAAACTCTGAGCAAGTCACCATGTCCTAAAATACCCATGATTCATAAAATATTGTCTGCTTTCATATCTATGTGGATACTGCAAGACATGTATCTTCTGCTTTCATATCTATTTTGACATTGCTGACATTTTACGGGCTATGTCAATGGATTTTTGTGGTTAAAATTTAGATTGTGAGCCTAAGTTCCTGATTAATGGGAATGAAGGGCAGCGGGAGGGGAAAGATGTGGTCTTTTGGGTATATAACCAAGCTTTACATACTGTATTTTGGGCCTCTCTCACCAGACTGCTTCTGGTGACAATGACTCCCCCTTCTCATGAGAAGAAATAAATATCTTTGTTTCTCTGAAGAAACCTCTGAGTTATTGAATTTATTTTGGGCAAGGGCCTTTTGTCCCACACATCCTGACCAGAAAAGATTTTTCTCTGACTCCCTAATTCCTTCTCTTTCTCATCATATAAAAGAGCAGAATGGCTCTCATTTTTTTCATTTCCAGTACTCTGATATTTAAACTGTCATAAATCTCTTTATTTTTCCACTTTTGCAAATAAATGTTAGTCCCCTTCTCCTCCTTCCTCACAGCTTTTCTTATCTGCTATGTATTTTCCTTTCTCTTCATAGGCATTCTAGTAGCTTCACACCCCCTCCCCCCCACTATCTTATTTTTGTTTTGGCTTTTGTTCTGGACGTGTATTTCATCCACATAGTTTGTTACCACTGTGGTTCTGCAAAGGTTCTGAAACTCAGTCTTAGTTGCATGGGGCAATGAGAGGTTAAGTGATTTATTCCATTCTCTCCTAGAAAGTTTATATGCTTAATGAAGTCACCTTTGGTTTGCAATTCCATGAATGAGGATAATCCACATGATAAATCCCCAGAGGTTCCTCAAATCCCACTTTAGAAACTAATTCACATAGTAATATTTTCATGGACCATTCATGGGGTTAATTCTTCATGTGCATAAAGAGCTTCTATAGAAAAGGAAACCAGTTATACACGACTGAGTCAAGTTTTCAGAGCTCCAGTAAACCTACTGTTTTCTTGTAGGTGGAGGTGAGAAGAAAGCAAAGCTAGAACAAGTCTACTCATGCATGCAGGTTTAGCATATGTAATTCTTATTGTTAAGGTGCAGGGACTCACAGCTTTGGGGAAGTCTGAGGGATGTGTAAGCTAAGTGAAGGTGTTCCTAACTTCAGTCATTTGTTGGGTTAGTAGATAGATCTCTAGCTTGCCCTCTGCTATCCCCTCACTTCCTTCTGCTGGATCTCATTTAAAAATAGAAATACTAGATATTGTCCAGAGTTTTACTTAGAAATAAAGGAACATGTTCATTATTCTTTGCAATTTTTTTACATGTTATACAAATGAGTTATTTTTTTGTATTAACATTAAACATTTTTTAGTTTCTAAATAACTCACCTAACTGGTCTCATGTGATACATTAATACACTAACCTTTTGACATTTGTTATATAATACATGACCATATTGTTGTAAAATAATCCTTTCTATCACCATTTCTGCACTTATTGTCCTTTTAGTTTTCTGAAGGCTGCTAATCTTCTATTGCTTGGATTATCTGGCAGATAAGGATAAGACTTGGTCTTAATTTAGTTCTTAAAAGAGGGCCTCCTCTAGGTTTTCTCTACTGACACCTGGTCTCTTAATGCTTTGAACCTTTAGTTAAAGGTAACTTTGCATGAAATGTATATGATTTATAAAAACTTGATTAACCCTCCATTAATACAAATATGTTTGTGGGTCTTTCTGAAATATTTTTTTTCCTTCTGAGTATTTATCTGGATTTTGTTGCTGCTATTCATATTTATGTAGCACCCCTTCTGGGCTCACATACACTTCTCCTAGTCAAACTTGGACTTTAAGGTTGAGGTCCCCCAAAGATGTGGCTGTTCCCTTAGTATTCTTCACATTGTAGCTTCTCAGCCTCCACTGGTGTGCTTTCCATTAACATTCAGTCAATAAAATCAATTAACTTTTATCTTTTTAAAAATTCTGAACTTAACAAATGCCTCCATAAAAGCTCATTTCCACAACAAAAAGGATTGTATATGAAACTATGAATCTGTTTCATTCTAAACAAGCAAAAAAAATTCTAATAAATTCAGCTCCTTACTTTTTAAAATGCCCTGCGCTTATTTCTGAACTTGCTTCTTCATTCCTCTGTACTTGTAAAAAATGTTTCAACGGTCCTCTTTTTCCTTCTTTCTTTCAGCATCATCAGTGCTATTGTCCTTCCCCCTCCCTTCTAATCGTTCCATCTTTAAAACAAAAAAACCAAAACTTATAACAAATAAGTACAGTCACACAAAATATCCATGGAGCGGTCATGTGAAAAAATGTATTTGTCCTTTTGCACCTTGAATTCCTTGCCTCTCTATTAGTGGATAACATACGTTGTAGGTCTTCTGGAGAGGCTGAGAGGCTTTGGTCATAGCCTTGATCAGAATTCTTATGTCTTTCACAGTTGTTTTTCTTTAGAACTTGATATCTGCATAAATTGTTCTAGTTCTGTTCACTTTGCATCTGTTCCTATTTCTTAGGAATCTCCACAATACTTTCTTTCTTCATTTCTTATGGCACAATAATGTTCCATTATATTCACATGCCACAATTTATTCAGCTATTTTCCACTTGATGGCCATGTTTCCATCTTTTCTTTTAATTCCCCCTTCTCAATTAGGAAGTTTGTTTTGCTTGCAACTGTTCTCTCACTGGTTTTATCCTCCCTTTTGTTCCTTCCCTCTTTTTCTGTCCCTTGCCTGTTTCCCTGGTAAGTTTGATTTCTACACCAAACCATGCATGGGTGTATTATTCAGCCTTCCTTTGTCCATTTCAGAGAGGGGTGAAGCTCATCTGATGTCTCCTTCCCACATTTCTTGCTTCATGTTTGTATACTGTCTTTCTCAGACTCCCCAGTTGTAAGAAATAATAAGTTCGGGGCGGCTAGGTGGCGCAGTGGAGGACCCGAGTTCGGTTCATGCCTCAGACACTTAACACCCACACAAAAAAATTATCCGTGTAACCTTGGGCAAGTTACTTAACCCCAATTGCCCTCCAAAAGGTTAAAAAAAAAAAAGAAATAATAAATTCTACCTCCTTCTTTCTATGCTAGAATATTCCTCTCTTCTCTTTCCTCTTTTAAAACCCTTACAATAGAAAATATCCACTCCCATGCTCTCCATTTTCCTTTTGAAGCTTTTAAAGTTCTGAAGGAATGCTTGTTTTTTCCTCCCTCAGTCTGAATATTAGCCTTTCAGCATCTTACAGTATCTTCCAATTGCTCAGACAAATTTGTCTCTAGGTTTTTTTTAAAACCTTGTGTTTGCCTTTCAAAGTTCCTATAAAAGCTCTGGTCTTTTTAACCTGGGCAAGTCATTTAACCTCTGCCTGCCTCACTTCCTTGTCAACAAATGAACTGGAGAAGGAAATAGCAAATCCCTCCAGTATCTTTGCTAAGAAAGCCCCAAATAGAGTCATGAAAAATTGGACATGAATGAAAAATTACTGAACAAAGAGTGCATCCTATTTTATTAAAGATCCATTTTCCCTTGTAGAATTACACTCAGTGTTACTGAACAAGTTATTCTCACTTAAAAACCTAGTCTTTAACTTTCAGGATATTGTATTTCTAGATCTCTTCTTGTTTTAGTAGGAACTGCCAGGTCTTATATGAATACTGATGATGGCTCCTTGGTACTTGAACTTTTTTTTTTCTGGCTACCTGAAGTATTTTTTCTCTAATGTGGAATCTCTGCATTTTGGCTGTCATTTGTGGGGCTTTTGCCTTTGGAGTTGATTTTAGAAGGTGATTAGTGAATTCTTTTCTAATTTCACTTTGCCTTCTGACTCTAACATATCATGACAGTTTTTAATCTGTAATTTTTTGCAACATAATGTTCAGACTTCTTTTAAAAAATCATTGTTTTTAGAGATTTCAGTGACTTTTAATATATTTATTCTTGACCTGTTTTTCAGGTTAGTTATACTTTATTTTATTTTATTTTGGGGGTGTTTTTTTTTTTTTGGCTTTTTGGAAGGGCAATTGAGGTTAAGTGACTTGTTCGAGGTCACAGGGCTGGTTAAGTGTTAAGTGTCTTAGGCCAGGTTTGAACTCAGGTCCTCTTGACTCCAGGACTGGTGTTCTATTCGATGCACCACCTAGCCACCCCGATACTTTAAATTAAAAAAAGTTTTCCCCCATCTTTTGAATTCTCTCTCATCATAGACTCATTGATTTCTCTTTGATCTGTTGTAATTTTCAGGAAAATTCACACTTGGGTAAGTGTTACCACTTCCTGTTCTAAGTCATTTATTTTCCTTCCAACAACTTCTAGAGTTTCTATTTCATACCTCTTGTTGCATTTATTTTTCCTCAGGTATTCATGAAGTCTTTGTGGAAAATCCATTTTTCCTCAGTTTCAGTTTTCAATTGTTGTGGAATTTCTTGGTTAGATTTTGGGGCTTCTTCGAAACTATTACAATTTTTTTGGCCTTTTAGAGTGAAATAATATTGTTTTTAAATGAGTTTTTAATTGATGTTATTTGTTTTTATATCACTGTAATTTCTTTTAGTATTCCTACCCTTACTTCAACCAGAGAGCCATCCTATAATGACAAATAATGTTTTTAAAGATAAAAAAAGGCAAAAAGAAGAAAAGAGAAGAGGGAGGAAATAGGCATAATTAATCAATAAAATAAAAAAAAAATCTGAAAATATGTGTGATGCTCCACACTCAGGGATCTCCCACCTCTACAAAATGGGGTAGGGTGGAGGTTTCTGATGAGGTAATGGTTCTGGAAACCCCCTTGAACTCTCCTTGAATCTTCCCACATTTGCCTGAGGCCATAAGCCTTTCCTTATAGATCAGCCCAAACCTCTTACTTGCCAACCCTCACTTAGGGGCTCTCACTTAACTACCTCACAGTTAGCTAGCCCCCACCCTTGATCCTCCCAAAATATCTATGCCCAAATCTGTTACCCTAAAACTAGCCTAGCCTTTCATTGTCTCTTCTCCAGGTAGCCTCCAGCTACCTCCCACCCCCTTAATCTCTCATCACTGGAGTCTGACCTCATTGATTCCTCCTGAAGACCCCTTCCCAAACTTTTCCTCTAGACTATCCCTAAATCCTCCCACAACCATTCTGTATGGAAGACCCATCTTACCTCCAGGAAAAAGCTGGAGAATGATCTAGGGCAGACTCACAGCGTCAGATGATTCTGGCCAGCTTTTCCAGTACAAGCATCACGGACACCGAGGCTCCCTAAGAGTCGACCCATTACGGCGAACCTTTAATAAACTTTGTTTTTCTTTGGCTGAGAGAAGACTTGAGGCGAATTCATTTGGCAGGACCTGGCGTGTTGGTAACATTTTATGGTTCAGCTCAGTGGTCCTGGTCCCAGTTCAAATCCAGCTCCTGACACTTACTAGCTGTGTGACCCTGGGCAAGTCATTTAACTGACTGAGATTTCCTCCTCTGTAAAATGGGCATAGTAATAGCACCTACCTCCCATGGTGATTGTGAGGATTAAATGATATAACATATAGTGCTTAGAAAAGTACTTGACACATAGTAAGTGCTACATAAATGTTAGTTATTATTATTATGTTTTTCAAGCCATTCTTGTTTTTTTTTTATAATTTAGAAATATTCACTTTTGATTTTGTGTGTGTGTGTCTGTGTAGTTCTGGTTACATTCTTGTAATGACTGTGTATATTTTTGTATCTGCTTATTTCACGCTGCCTCAATTCATAAAGATATCTCCATGTTTCTCTGTAGTCATCATATACATCATTTTTTTATAACAGTAATAATGTTCTATTCCGTTCATGTACCACAGTTTAAACCATTCCTCAGCTGATGGGTATATACTTTTTTTTTTTCCAATTCTTTGCTGTCACAAAAAATACTGCTGTAAATATTTTGTGTATGTGGAAATTTTCTTCTTATCAATGGTTTCTTTGAAGTATAAACCTAGCAGTGGAATCTCTGGGTCAAAGGATGTGGACATTTTAGTCCCTTGTGCTTTCCAAAATAGCTGTTCTGATTTATAGCTCTACCAACAATGCACTTGTGTACCATCTTCCCACAGTCCCTCAGCAATGACCATTCCCATAGGTGTTTTCTTATTTTTGTCAGTTTGTAGGGTGTGATTTGCATTTCTCTCATCAGTAATTTTAGCGTTCTTTCTTGTGGTTGTTACTAGGTTGCAATTCTTCTGAGAATCATTTTGTTCCTATCCTTGAACTGCTTAGCTATAAGTTTCCTTGGATCACTTATCTATTGACCTGCTTATTATAATAGTCTTTATCTCCTATTGTTTATCTCTTCAACCTTAATTCCTGAAGTGGGGCTATTTGCCAGGACCAGGCTTTACTTATTGCAGTGTTTTGGGGTGAGATAACTGGTCCTTTTTATTCTCGCTTGGGTGAGTCTTTATGGTGAGTTCTGGATATTCAGGACCTGTTACAGCCTTTCAGGGCAGAAGGTTTAGAGCCCCTGGATCTGCTCTGAGCACTGTCATGCCTAGATTGCTTGCTATCCTGCCTGACAAATTTCCAGGCCCTTACTGTGGGGTTCTGACCACTGTGGGTCTTTTTGAGAGAGTCCTTCACTCTTACTGCTTCCAGGTACAGAACCATGCAAACCTGTCCTGGTTCTGTTGTACTAGGAAGCTGAGGGTTGGGCTATGCTGGTATTGGCTTCCTCTTCTATTGCCTGTGAGATTGGAAACCTTACTTTCTGTGCAGTTCTGAGGTAGAAGTCACTCGCTATATATAGTTTCCAGTTGAATTTCTTGATCATTATTTTGTGTGGTGAGATTTTTAGGTTTTTGTTTGAGTAAGTATTTAGGAGCTAGACTGCCTCCATTCAATTAACCATATTGGCTGGAAATGCCACGCTTAAAAAGGCATTTAGTCAAATAGCACAGCAAAAACAATACAAACTAAAAAGCAAGGACAAAACAAAATATTTTTCCCATAAACCCAAGGCACACTCTACCACCAATACATGTAGTGCCTGTTAGAGTGGGAACAAACTTAGGAAATATATAAGCAAGGTAACTTGAACTGGTTTCACAAGTTCACCACAGAGAGTGGTATCTTGGCTGGCAGGATGGCTCTAATTTTTTTTTTGGCTTTTTTTTTTTTTTGGAGTGGGGAGGGCAGGGAAGGTCACATGGCTAGTAAGTGTTAAGTGTCTGAGACCAGATTTGAACTCAGGTCCTCCTGACTCCAAGGATGGTTCTCTATTCACTGTGCCACCTAGCCTCCCCCATGATGGCTCTATTGCTAGACCGAGCCACCTCACTGGTAGGCTTGGCCAGTTCTTCAAAGTGTGCATCATGGGTCAATCTGCTTGGGCTTACTGACTTCTTTGTCTGGGTCTCTCTGTTGCTAGGACAAACAGTTCTCCACTCAGCTGGGCTTGTTCCTTAAAGGTATCCATAGTCTCTCTCTACCACTTTGGTGAGGTTATGTTGTACCCTTTCAGAAAGGGCAGTGACCTCTTGCTTAGGTTTGGCAGAAGCCTCTCCAGTCCTGTTCCCTTGGCCAGGCTTTGTGGTTTTTTTCACCTCTGAATTGATCATTAACTTAATTTTGAATGGGAGCAGGCATGCCTGGTTCTTTGGTAATCATTGGGAAAGAACACAAGTGGCAGAGGGAAACATGGCAGGAATCACACTTTAATAACCACAGAGGGTATGAGGACAAAACACACAGAAAGTACAGAGACAAGCAGCAAAAAGTGGGGAGACATATAGAGGCAAATGGTTTAGAGATGAGAGGGAGTGGTGAAGGGGGAGGCAGGGAGCATGGGGAGAGGGGAGAGGCACAATCACTCATATAACCATGGATATGAATTTTGAGTATTAGGTCAGATGACCTTGGTAAAGATGAAGAGTGCTAGGGGCGGCTAGGTGGCTCAGCAAGTCAGAGCAGCTCCAGTGTGGGGATGACCTGGGGATCAAATCCAGGCTCAGATACTTAGCACCACACCCAGAAATAACTGGCCCTGTGTAATGGGAATGTAAATTTAAAGATCTTCCCTGCCCCTAGGTGTAATGGGAATGTAAATTTGAAGATCTTCCCTGCCCCTAGGCTAAAGTGCACCTGGAGCCTGGGGTGGGAGGCTTGTTTTTCAGTAGATACTTTTTGATTGGCCAATGGTTCAATAAGGTTGCCACATTCTCTCAGCCAGGAGAAGGCTGTATGAGCCCTGATGTGTAGCTTTGTTTTGGAGCTCACTTTGAGAAGTGTTCTGTGATTTGATCAGATGAAACTCTGGGAAGCCATTGCTGAGAATCCCCCGGCTTTGAAAAACCCAGATGTTGATTTGGTATGGATGTAATGGTTGGACAGTTTGGAAATCTGTCTACTTGATCTGTTTCTGTCTTGATAATTCTGTCTGTATATTCTGAAGTTCAGGGTGCTGACCTTTTCCCCCTGAACTAGGTAAACGATACATATTTGACTGATTAGAGTAAGCTTGTTAACCCATTTTGAGTTGCTTTCCTTTAACAAAGCAGATCTAAGAACCTGTGTTGGCAGCGACCCTGGAGACGCTTGGGGTGCTTGCTGCTACACTGCGTAATCTTGAGCAAGTTACTTAACTCCGATTGCTTAAAAAAAAAAAAAAGATGAAGAGTGCTTGGAAGCAGGAGTTTGAAGTCTCATTTTTTATGCAAACTTAAAAAAAAATTTTTTTTTTAGGGAAACAGACTAAGTCCTATCAGTGCCACTTTGGGGATTAGCTCATTAACCTATTCGCCTCATTTCAGTTACTGGTGAAATTTCTTGGTTAATATATCATCCTAAAGTTATCGGTACCTTGTGATGTTCTGCTGGTCTAGAGCTGTGGAGGTCTGGAATTCCCATATCATAGGACCCTGACAGCGGTGCTCAGATGGCCTCTGCTGATCAGCGCATATCATCAGATGTGAATTTTGGTTAATGTATAATAACAATTTATAAATTATGCTCCTTTGATCTTTGAGACAGTTTGTATGTGACTTCCAGATTGCCCTTTACAACCTTATTTACAGCTATTGCCCCTTTATACTGGCTACTTATAAAGTTGCCATATTGACTAGAAGAAGTGTGGTAGTCAGGAGGGCCAGAGCAAAATGCAATTTGAACACAACCTCCCGGTCAACAGGGAGCTGTGCAGAAAGTTAGTGCCTCTCTTTTTCTTTGAATACTCTTTGGTTTCAGGGCTGAGTTCCCTCCATAAAAGAACTCACTCTAACTTATGGTGACATTTCCTAAATCTTTGTACAACTCTATGATTCAGGGTTCTTCATTTAAAAAAAATTCTCAGTTTCACCTATTGGTCTTGTTCAAATGAACATCTGGGAAACAAAGTACTGAAGCAGTCTGTGTATTAACAACAATCAAGCTTCCAACCTTGTCATTCCACCCAAACTGTCCTTTCTAATGATCTCTTAGTAGCCAAATCCAGTCTTTTCTCAATCCCCATTCTCCTTGATCTCTCTGCAGACTCTGACATTGCTGATCATTCTGTCCTCCTTGAAGGGTGAAGGCAAGGCTATTGGGGTTAAGTGACTTGCCCAAGGTCACACAGCTGGCGAGTGTTAAGTGTATGAGGCCAGATTTGAACTCAGGTCCTCCTGACTCCAGGGCCAGTACTCTAGTCACTGGGCCACCTAGCCACCCCCAATATTCTTTTCTCTACAGGTTTTTGGGATACCACTCTCTCCTGGTTATCATCCTACTTATGTGACCACTCCTTCTCAATCTCCTCTGCTGTATGCTTTTCCAGATCACGCCCTCTAACCATAGCTATCCCTCAAGGTTATGTATGTCCTTGGGCTCCTTTTTCTTCTCCCTCTATATTACTTTACTTGGGGATATCATCAGATCCCATAGATTTAATCACCATCTCTATGCTGAATGATTCTCAAATCTACCTATCCTGCCCTAAACTCTCATATCTCCAACTAAACTATCTTCAGACATCTTGAATTGTATGTTTAGCAGCCATCTTAAACTCAACATGTCCAAAATGTAACTCATTATTTTCCTGCTAAGTTCTACCTCCCTCCCTCCTACCTTCCCTATTCCTATAGAGGGCAAGACAACACCAAGCTCTCAGTCCTTCAGGCTCTGCAAATTAGTTATCAAAACCTCATATTTTATCTGCCGTTGACCATTATGATATGAAAACTTAAAAAAAATCTGAAAAGAGCTTACCCTTATACTTAGTTGCCCATAGTATATACACAGATATGTATGTATACATACACATGCATAATGCTTTTGTAGTTCTCTACCTTATTTTTTCTTCTGTCATATCATAGAAGTGTTTTTCATGTTTATTATTTCTTATGGCATAACAATATTTAATTACATTGTATGCTACAGTTCAACCATTCCCTACTCATTGGACATATTGAGTGGTTTCTAGCATTTCCTTATTGCAAAAAAAAAAATTAGTAATGTGTTGGTATAGATATATAGTTATGTAATAGCATTGCTAGGGTATACTCAACCCCTTAGAAGTGACCCCAGGACTCTCCTGCTTAGTCCAATGGTCTTGGTACTCATCCTGCTTGGCTTTTCTATAGCTTTTGCCCCATTGACCATCTCCTCTTCCTGAGTACTCTCTTGTCTCTTGGCTCTTTTCTGGCTTAACTGCATCTTTTCATTCTCCTTTACTGGTTTACTCTCAACCTTCCACCTTCAGCCTGGTAGTAATAATGATCATGATGATGTTGATGATGAATGATAGCATTTATATGGTGTTTTAAAGTTTGCAAAGTGCTTTACAAATGTGATTTCATTTTATCCTCACCACAATCCTGGGAGGTAGATGACATTATTATCTCCATTTTGTAGATGAGAAAACAGAGAGATAGAAATTAAATGACTTACCCAGAGTCATACAACTTGTGTCTGAGGCCAGGTTTGAACTCAGGTCTTCCTTATTCCAGGTCTTGTAATTTATCATTGTGCCACCTAGCTGCTTCTAGGTATGCTTAAAGGCTCTCTCCTGGGCTCTCCTTCTTTCTCTCTTTCCCTCTCATTCTTTCCCCTTCTCCCTTTCTTTTCTTTCCTCCTCTCCCTCTGTCCCTTCCTCTCCCTCCTCCCTTTCTTTTTCCCTCTCTTCTCTTCCTTTCTTCCTCTCTCTCCTTCCCTTCCTCCTTCCCCTTTTTCCTTCTTCCTTCTCTCCCTTCCTCTTTCCCTCTTGCCTCTCCTTTTCTTCCTTCTTCTCTCCCTCCTTCCTTCTCTCTCCTTTTTCCTTCACTCCCTCCTCCACTTTCTCCCTCTCTTCCTCTCTCTCACTCTGCCTCTTTCCTTCTCTTTCTTTCCCTCTCCATTCTCTCATGTGCTTCTAAGTGTTCAGTTAACTCCTAAAGTGTTCAGTTATCTTTATGGAGATAAACTTCAAATCTGGGCCTTAATTACTCTCCTGATCTCCAATTCCATATCACCACCTGCCCATGGGACATTTCTATCCGCAATCCTGGTTTTTTTTTTTCTTTATCTTTTTTTTGGAGCAGGGCAGGGCAATTGGGGTTAAGTGACTTGTCCAAGGTCACACGACTAGTAAGTGTTAAGTGTTTGAGGCCAAATTTGAACTCAGGTTCTCCTGACTCCAGGTCCTGTGCTCTACTCACTTCTGCCACCTAGCTGCCCCCATGTGTGTAATACTGCTTGTACTTCAAACTCAGCATGTCTCAAACTGAACTTATTCCTCAGCCCTGCATGTTCCCCATCCCTCTGCTTTTCCAGTCCTCCCTGCCAAGGGTACCACCATCTTCCTCATCACTAAAGTGTTTTGTTTTATTTTCAATTTGAGAGTCATTTTGCATTCTTCCTTCTCCCTCCCCCTTCCCATAACCCCTCAGGTGCCACCTCCTGTCCTGTCTCCACACTCTACCTCATAAACATGTTTCTTTCTCTCTACTCATACTGTCAGCACCTCATTCAGGCATTACCACCACCTCCCTGGACTCTTCTAATAGTTTCCAGTTTCCTTGCCTTCAGACTCCCCTTTTCAGTATTTTTGGGTTTGTTTTTTTTTGCACAACTGCCAAAATCATCTTCCTAAGGAACAGGTCTGACTATACTACTCTCTTACTTAAAAATCTTCAATGGCTTCTGATTGCCTCTAGGATAAAATGTCAGTTATGATTATCATCACTGTTGTTATAAAGACCCTCTGAGGTAAGTCTCAGAACATTGTTTTAGGTCAAAGTGGGAGTGATTGAATTTCTTTGTACCTAAAATGTATTAATTTTTTTTTTTTTGCTCTTTGAAGGGGCAATTGGGGTTAAGTGACTTGCCCAAAGTCACACGGCTAGTTAAGTATTAAGTGTCTGAGGCCACATTTGAACTCAGGTCCTCCTAATTCCAGGGCCAGTGCTCTATTCACTGGGCCACCTAGCCGCCCCAAATATATTTTATGTATTTTTTTTTTTTGCTTTTTGGAGGACAATTGGGATTAAGTGACTTGCCCACGGTCACATGGCTAGTTTGTGTTAAGTGTCTGAGGCTAGATTTGAACTCAGGTCCTCCTGACTCCAGGGCCATTGCTCTATTCACTGCTTCACCTAGCCGCCCTAAAATTAATTAATTAAATTAGCTTTACACTTGCACTACCTAGTAAGAGATGGGGTAAACATTTAATAAAACAACAAATGATTTCATTAAGTAGTTAAAATATTTCTTTGCATATTGGAAATATGTAATAGGAAACTTATTAGAATATACATTTTTTAATAATGAAATGGAAATAAGTAAACAAGTTGTTTTTAATTCATTTATTTTTAATTTTTTTTTGGTATTTAATATTGTGAACTTTTAATACTAAATTTTAAATTTAAATTAAATTAAATTTTACGTTATGCATTGCTTGTGTGGTTGTTTCTGGATGTTATTTATCCTTTGGTTCTGGAAGAGGATCAATGATATTAGAAAGTTGTTATCTTGACTTGCAAGTGAATTGGATATAAGTTAGGCAAGGTCACCAGCCTCACTCTCTCCTCCCAAGTCATCCGGGTTCAGTGACAAGACATAGTTGGGGACATCTTGGAGATGGCCTTTTTTTGTTTTGTTTTGTTTTATCTTTATCAAATGATTTATTAACTTCTAGTTTACATCATTCATTTTTGCAAGATTTTGAGTTACAAATTTTCTCCCCATTTTTCCCCTACCCACCACCCCACAATAGTGATTCCACTGGATGTACCCTCCTCCAATCTGCTCTCTCCCATATCTTCCCCAATCCCCTGTTGTTTTTAATTTAAAAGGAGAACATTCATTTTACAGAGAGGAATGCAGGCCTTTTCTTTAGTAAGTCCTATGAGAAAAGAACTTGTCCTTTTGTTTTAAGAGTAGAAAACAAAACATTCTGCATAGCACAGAGTGTTAGTTGGGGCAACTAGGTGGCGCAGTGAATAGAGCACCGGCCCTGGAGTCAGGAGGACCTGAGTTCAAATCCAGCCTCAGACACTTAACACTTACTAGCTGTATGACCTTGGGCAAGTCATTTAAACTCAACTGCCCTGCCTGACACCCTCCAAAAAGCAAAAAAAAAAAAAAACCAAACAAACCCCAAAACAACAGAGTGTTAGTCCCAGATGCCCTGACTCGACATACAATGTTTTCCCCACTATTCTATTCCAGAATTTACTAATATTGCGCAGTTATTTTATCACTAGAGAAAACTGGCTCCAAAGCCAGAAGGATCTGGGTTCAAATCCTGCCTTTTACTCATGCTGACTGACTCTGGGCAAATCACTTAACTTCTTTGTTCTCTAGGCAACTCTATAAGACTATATAGGTTGCTTCAAAGTTACTAACTATACTAGTAGAGAGAATTCCCTCACTTGGGAGTTCCTGATACCAATAAAACCCCAGGGCTAGTCTCTTTCCTTATTTTATTACCAGAGGAGACAGTGTGGCATGATCCACGTCCAGTGGATATTGTCAGAAGTGGTACCCTGTAAGAGAAATAAGAATGAGCTGAGTGAATATTGAGTTTTCCCAACTCTGTATACTTACTTGTTCTAGTTCACAGATAGCAATACAGTTATCCCCTCCACATTGCAGGGGTTGGGGAGCAGTGCCCTGCATTCTGGAAAATCCACATTCAATTTTTTGGCCTTCCCTTTGTATCTTTTCCTTTCATGGGGTCTTTACAATATTAAAAGATAAATATGTTATCATAAAATACTATGCAGATATTTCTTGCATTTCTGAGTTTCTAAACTTTTTCTGTGTTGTCTGCTGGCCTTCACATGTCATCTGCCACTTCTGCAAAACTCCCCCCAAATCCTCATTTATTTTTTTATGCTGAGTCGTGATATAGCAAAATCGCAATGGGGAAAGTCATGATATGGAAGGAATAACTTTAATTCTAAAAGTATTTGATGACCTTTTCCTTGGTGTAAGTCTGGGAGTTAATTTCAGAATATTTAAGATAAATAAAAATATGTTTTCTTCCTGTTTAGAAATTTGCCAAATTAGATGATAAGAGTGCTTAGAATGAACCGTAACCATGGAAAACATGTTTAAAAAGGAAATAAACTGTGGAGTGTGTTTGTAATTAGAGCTTTTTCCTACAGGGTACCTTCACACGAGGATTCTTTAAAAAAGGAAGTGACATGAAACTTCAAGTAGG
>NW_027186452.1:403871-532226 GCF_028583685.1 Petaurus breviceps papuanus | reverse complement strand
AATAAGTGTGCCTATTGTGGGTCTCCCTGGTCAAATGGACCCAAACAGTAGTGATTAATGTATCTCTGTTAACCTGGAAAAAGGTGTGGAGTAGAGAATCCCCGGGATATGTCCTTACCTCTATTTTGTTCTTGGAAAAAAACATGATATTTTCAGGTGACACAGCACTAGTAGAAATGGCCAATGTGTTGGATGACAGAATGAATATCCAGAAAGAACTTGAGTCTGGAACAGTGGAATGAATCTAAGAAGATAACATTTAATAGGGATCAATGTAAAGTCCAATACTTGGGTTTATGAAGCCATCTACCCTGGTGGCCGCATGGGCAAGTTTTGGGTAGACAACTTTCAGGTGAAAAAAGACCTGAGTTTTCTCTTGGTATGAGTGGAAATGCTGAGGGTGGCATGGCAGCAAGTAAAGCTGATGAGATCATGGGCTACATTAATGGAAGCATGGTTCCCAGAACAAAGGAGGTTATGGCCCTGCTACTCTATTCTATCCTGGGTAGACCCCAGGAATGAGTGACACCATATTATGGGAAAGTCATTGACATAAAGGAACATGTCTAGAGGAGGCAACCAGGATGGTGAGAACCAGAAACTGTCATATAAAGGATTGGTTGAAAGATCTAGGAATATTAGATTGGAGTAGAGAGGATTTGGGGGGTTGGGGATAGGAGAGGGACATGTTGGCTGTGTTCAAACAGCTGAAAGGCTGCCATGCAGAAGAGGAATCTGTTTTGCTTAACTTCAGAGGACAGAGCTAGAAACTGTGGATGGACATCGCTAAGATTTCAATTTGAAGAGTGGCTTCCTAACAATTAGAATTGTCCCACAGTGAAGGCAGCCTTCTAAGGTAGTGGACTCCCCATCACTGGTAATGTCTAAGCAGAGGCTAGATTACGACTTTCCAGAAGTGACATGGGTGGGACTTGTCCCATTTCAGATCAAGGTTGGATTAGACAGTTGAGGCCCATTCCAACTCTGAGTTTCTTTGCTTTTAAATACGAAGTTCCAAAACTATGGACAAGGGGGAGTGTCTCTACCTGGAGAACTTAATTCTTGGGAGATCTCAATTAAACCACTTTTCTAATGCTTTATTATAAAGCTACCTTGTGGTGTTTTCTTTTTGACGATATTTTTAATGAAGTAAAAAAAATTAAAATCCACCTTCCTGAACCATGGCTGATCAAAGGCAGAACAAGCGTAGCTGCATCCGAGAGGCGTTCAGTGTTATCAACACCAGGGTTGGCATCAAGAAGAGACGAAAAATGCTCCATCGTTTTAAGGTGCTGCTCCTACTGCTTAAAATCCTTTTCTCTTTTGGTAAAAGTGGGGCTCCGTGTGGCTAGGGTTGGAATTGGGGGGGACAATGGTATATGAGAATGGAGATGTGCCACCGGAACTAGAAACCCTTAACTTCTAAAGACAAGCGTCTTCCTGGAAGCATTGCCCTAAGAAGTTCTTGGTTCCTTCCTCATAGGTCTTTTCCCTTTCAAAGTCTTGTGAGGATTTCCTGTCTCAAGCACTTATGATGTACCAAGAAATTATTTCCTTCATACTTGTAATTCCCTTACTTCCTTATTCCTTTCATTTAAAAAAAAGAAAAAGAAAAAAATCTAGATTTCTTAATAGTATGATGTAATGGAAAGAACGCTAGGTTATCAGTTAAGAGACCACGTTCTGTTCCTTACCCTGCTGGGTGACCTTGGCCAAATCACACATTGTCTTTGAGCCTCTCATTCCTCACGTCTTAAGGAGGTTCAACCAGGCTATTTCTAAGGTCATTTTTGGCCCTGAAAGTCCATGATTCATAGAATTCTAAAATTCTCTGATACTGAGGATGAGATCAGACCACAGTGTCCTCTTTCTTAGAATCCTGTCCAGCTTCAGTACAGACAGATACTTATTTTTAAATCTCTTCAGTGTGTCAAATAGATACTTATTTTTAAATCTGTCAAAATGTTCAATAATGCTCCTGCCTAAAACTTTGTTTTCTGGACATATTGTACCTTGGTCTAAGTTTCTGGATCTTTAGGAAATGCTTTGTCAAAGGTTTCCCTTCTTTCTTTAGGGTTCACAAGTCCCTAAGCTACTTTTCTCTAATTACCCTGAGTTGCACCACCTTTTGTGGGTCCCTAAGCACCACAGGGAATTGTATGGGAGCTAGACAGCCATTCCCTGATCATTCCCTGATAAGCCCTGGCTTATGCAGAACTAGTTTTCAGTGCAAAGGTGTTGGATGTCTTTCCTGATAGTAAAGAGTGTTCAAGCCTCTTTTTTTCCAGGGTGATCATAAAAAGAATCGCATGGAATTTGCAGAAGGTATCATCAGAGAGGTAGGTTGACTTAGATCTAAAAAACTGACAGCATCTTAGGGTATTTATAAATGGTATAGTTTTAATTTGAGATAATTAGAAACATAACTGGATAAGAAATGGCAATATTAATGGAAAAGGTTATTTTCTTTCTGTAATGCTTCCCTCTTGTCAGCCGAGGCACATTTTGGAAGACCTTAATCTGGTGACTGGAATATAAATTTGGAAGCCCTAGGTAAAGATAGGGCAAGGCCCAGTATGGGGTGCAAAGGCCTTCTGCGGGCCTGAGTTTTCTCATCTACAAAATGAGGTTCTTGGATTAGAACTCTTTCCATTCTAAAATTTTATGATGATTTTTCTAGCTCAAAATTTATGTCCACATCACCTGTTTTCCTCTCCCTTTTCTGAGCATCTTGTCTCGCAGAATGTACCTTTGTAGCTATGTCCTCCATTTGGATGAAACACTTACCACATGTCAGTGTTAGGAGACTCAGTCTGAAGGGCAAAGCAATGGTAGGAGAGCCTGGAGGTGTTAGGAGTCAAAAATAGAACAAGATGAAGTTTCAAGCATGGTACATCACTGCAGTCTTCCTCCAGACCTCTTCTACCTACAAGGAGAACTGCCTGACAACAAACTGCCCCACCTGGAGTCAGTCAGGGCCCCATTGGGGCAAGCTGCCTCTGCCACCCATGACATTTTACACAGCATCCTGGGTGCTGGTCTTGTCTTTTCTTCCCTCCTTATTCTAAGGCACCCTTGCAGGGCTTTCTAAGCAGCTTTCTTTTCCCAAGCCTTCTATTTGGGTAGACTTCTGTTCTCTGACTGTAGCTTTCAGAAAAGTTTGCCTTTGCTTATCTCTGAGAGGTCCCACAGCATTTGCTTTCTGATGTATATGGGGAGGATGTAGTCAAAGGTATGACAAATAGTTTCATGTACTTTGGCAACCAGAGAGGGAACAGAACTTTTTTGATCTATGGCTATACCTGGTTGCTATGGAAACTGCTTTTAGAGTATCAGATTGATCCTCTGATGATCCCTAGCATTGTTGGTATATTTTGAAGAAATCTCATTTTGGGAAATAATTGACTTTATTTTTTTAATAAAAAAAGAAACATAGCTAATAAGGTATGTTGTGGTCAGAATGTACAGAATCCACAATTGTACAGACAATTAGTTCAGCTACTTTGGAAAAATAAAATATCAGATACTATAATTAATGTAAGGATATGTGAAATTTTGAAGTATAGATTGGCTATAAGCACTTATTTATATTATTAAAATCCAAGAAATGAATTCAATTTTCAGATGTCTCACTGTACTAAAAATCCCTTCCTTTCCCATTTTGAGTTAGAACAGTGCTATTCACATGTGACCAGTTTCTAGACTTAACTGGACCTGTAGGTTTGGGTGGTCTATATTTGTTTTGTAGGAAGATGACTTTAGGCACCATTCTATATCAACTTAGATCAGGGGTGGGGAACCTGCAGCCCTCAAGGCCACATGTGGCCCTCTTGGTCCTCAAAGTTGGCCTGTTTGAATCCAAACTTCACAGAATAAATGAGGCCACATGCCACCTTGAAGTCACAGGTTCTACACCCCTACTTAGATTAATTTAACCAATCCTAGGTTTTGAATTTGTCAATTGTCAATGGTTTAATTATGCTTAAAGACATTTCCACTTTGTCTTGCTTTGAATGTAATAAATTATTGAAGTTTTACAAATTCGTCTATCCATAGACATCTGTAGATTGACAGATGGAATGTAATATATGATATATATATAAGCTACAGTATCTATGTTGATAATATGGTACTAAAAACCTGTTGGTTTATTTCTCTTTCTTCATTGGAGGGCTCTTATATCAAACAATTTTCTTAAAAAAAAACAAAAACTCAACAACTAGCCTTGAAAGCAGATGTTAATATAATGCTTGCAGGCCCAATAAATAAAAGGCTGTTTTTTTGTGCTTCCTGTTAGCAAAATTAACCAATCAGGCAATCACATGGGATGTAGTGCTTCTTTTGAGTCCATCATACTGTATAATAATACAGCACAGTATGACCCACCTAGAGAAAAGGTAAGGAAGAATAAACATAAAATTACAGTACAAATCCATAAAGTATCTGCCAGCCCATGAGGCCATGTTATACTGCCATCTCCTGGTTAGGGGTGGGGAGGATATTTTTTTTCCCGCCCACTTAGTAATATTTTATTTTTTCTATTCACTTTTTTTTTTAAAGCAATTGGGGTAAAGTAACTTACCCAAGGTTACATGGCCAGTTATTTTGTGTGGGTATTAAGAATCTGAGTCCAGAACTGATCCCGGGTCCTCCCGACTCTGGGGCTGACGCTCTTACTCACTGCACCACCTGGCCACCCCTCTATTCACTTTTATAAAATTTTGAATTCCAAATTTTTTTCTCCCTCTCTCCTTCCCCTCCCCCAAGAGGTAAGCAATCTGATATAGGCTATACATGTACAATCATATTAAATGTGTTTCTACATTAGTCATGTGGTGAAAGAAGATCAGAACAAAGGGGGAAAACCACAAAAGAGGAAAAGAAAGAAAATAGCATGCTTTGATATGTATTCAAACTCTATATTCTTTTTTGTTGTTGTTGCTTTTTTTGGAGGGGGAAGGCAGGGCAATTAGGGTTAAGGCACATGGCTAGTGTTAATTGTCTGAGGTCGGATTTGAACTCAGATCCTCCTGACTCCAGGGCCAGTGCTCTATTCACTGTGCCACCTAGCCACCCCAAACTCCATATTCTTTCTCTAGATGTGGATAGCATTTTACATCATGAGTCTTTTGGAATTGTCTTAGATCATTGTATTGCTGAGAAGAGCTAAGTCTGTCAAATTTGGTTATCGTTTAGTATTGTTACTGTGTACAATGTTTGAAGAGATTTAAAAAAAATTATCCTGAGTATGGGTCACATTAACGTACCATTATTTTTCCAACCCAAATTCAGTCAAAGGCCTTAAAGCAAACCATTAAATTTGAGAGTAGACCACAGGCACAATCGGTTATACTGAAGATAAGTGTCAGACATTTGTTAGTTGAACATTCATTGCCATTTCAACTTTTAAAATTCTTGGTGTTTCCTTGATTTATTTTTCCTTTTACATGTAACATGAAAGTGGCTAGATCTGTGAAGGAAACAAGTTGAAAGAAATCCTAATTGTCCCACCTCCACAAAAAGATGGTGGACACATAGTATTGACATGTGCCCTAATTTGAACTGATGCAGTGAGAGACAGATGCATGGTTGGCACTTGACCCTAACAGAGGTTAAACTATGCCAACTATAGTCAGATCATTTATATTTCCCTGGTGAGGTTCAGTTTTGATTTAATGCTATTTTTGGGGGGGGAGGAGGGGAAAGGCAAGGCAATTGGGGTTAAGTGACTTGCCCAAGGTCACACAGCTAGTAAGTGTGTCAAGTATCTGAGACTGGATTTGAACTCAGGACCTCCTGACTCCAGGGCCAGTGCTCTATTCACTGTGTCACCTAGCTGCCCCAATTCAATGCAATTTTTAACTATATAGGCAAGACTGATGCAAAAAGTTGACTAAGTCAATAATCATAGAAGAGATTATTTGTACCTGTGGGTAGGTAGTTCCATAAAAATTTTGACATGGCTAGAAACTACTGACTTTTAAAAATAATTTTGTTGTCATAGTTTTTAGATCCTTATGATGGTGACTCTGAAGATATACTGAATCTTTCAGACTACAGTTTGAATAATTGTTCCCTTGGGGACATGAGCTGCAGCGAAGTTTCAAATTCACAGAACTCACATATCCCAGAAGAGGTCGCTGTCCAAGACTACACCTTTCTGAAAAGTCCAGAACTTGCCAAATCTGCCAGCTGGAGCTCTCCAGCACTAGAAACAAATGACGTGTACATGCAGCCCATGAGCGAAGTAAGATTGCCAGTAGAGATCATCAGTCAAGAGGTGAGAGATTGTTCATCGAGACTTTCAGAGCCATCTGAATTGTCTGTGGATTCTAGAATAATTCCCGAGGTGCAGGGGCCAAAGTTAGAACATTCCTGGTTCATGAATATTGATCCTCCTAAACCTGTAAGACACTTGGAAAACATGGCAAGAGTGCCCTTGCTGCCTTCCAGGCTCATGCATGATAAGGACATTAAGTTGTATAAACCACCACTGTTCAAGAGGAAACTGGAACTACCACATTCAGAGTGTGAAAAAATTAAAAGAAAGAAACAGCACATGGCATAAGCTAAGGTAAGTGGCTTCTTTCAGTGAATTCTAAAGCAGTTTAGGGAAACACGATGATGTGATTCACATCTGATTCTTTCAGAAAGTCACTGAAGCAGGTCCATGATGGACTTAAGATGCTTTACTTGAGTCTTTAGTGAGACTTTTAAAGCTGTGTTGTCATAATTCCCTATGGATTCATTTTAATTTGGCTTGCTCTGAATCAGATATTTAATTGATACCTATGCATGGACAGTTTTACATGTGTATATGCCTATGCAGAGATATACAAATGCACACATGTATGCATTTATTGTGTATTTACATACAACATAGTTATATATCTGTATAGATAGAGAAAAACACAAGCACACTATATATGTAAATGAGCCTGGTTAGGGGCAGGGAGATTTTATACACACAGTATATTCTTCATAAGCGTGTACAACATATGCACATATGTGCTGTGTTCATGACACATATCTAAACATATATGCATGTTAGGTGGCATAGTAGAGTGTAGAGAGAGCCAGTCTCAGAGCCAGAAGTATAAAAGTTTGAGTCTTACCTCTGATACGTACTGGCTGTGGGACCTTGGGCAAATCACTTAACCTCTCCATGGTTGTTAGACACCTCTTTGAGACTAAGATGTTGCAGAGAAGGTGCAGTCCTGCATTGGTAGAGGAATTCTTTATCCAGGAATTCCTTACATATGCTATAACAGGCCTTGTCACTATCCCTGTGTGCAAATATGAGAGGGTATATGTTACATATGAACATGTGTGAGTGTGTTCAATCGAAAGGGTACTGGATTTGAAGTCAGAGGACTTCAGCTACATCAATCTGTGTGACTGGCAACCTTCTCTGTGCCTCAGTTTCCTCCTCTGCAATGTTGAAAGACAGGACTAAATAATCTCTAATGCCCCTTTTGGGCTCTAAATATATATATACATATCCCTCTCTATGAATGATTTGTAACACGTTGTTCTTAATTGAAATCCTCCTTTGGCACTTTATAGTTGTGCAGAGATGGCTCCAGGCTCTGGAGAGCTTGGCCAGTAATGGTCTAAGGACCAGCCCAGCTGAATGCAAAGTAAAGAGTTATGTCACTAGAACAGCCACCAGGTGAAGAATTTTTTTTTGGCCCCAGCAATTTATTGAAACCATCCACTGAAGCAGGGAGTCTTGAGACCTTTTTTTGAACCTTTGACAGTCCAGTGAAGCATATAGATGCCTTTTAATAAAATGTAGGATAGGGGCGGCCAGGTAGCACAGCAAGTAAGAGCACCGGCTCCAGTGTTGAGAAGACCTGGAGATCGAATCCTGGGCTCAGACACTTAGCACCCACCCAGAAACACCTGGCCGTGTAACCTTGAGCAAGTTACTTAACCCCAATTGCTTAGGGGCGGCCAGGTGGCTCAGTGAGTAAGAGCACCGGTTTCAGTGTTGGGACGACCTGGAGATCGAATCCCAGGCTCAGACACTCAGCACCACATCCAGAAATAACTGGCCGTGTAACCTTGAGCAAGTTACTTAACCCCGATTGCTTAAAAATAAAAAAAATAAAAAAAAAATAAAATGTAGGATAACAAACTACTGTTAACAAAGAAAATATGGTTAGCCAAGCATTAAATGTACCAAGTTTACAGACACCCACCTCAAACTCTTCATTAGGGGTCTGTGGAGCTCAAGTTAGAAACCCATCCCCTAAGATGTGGAAGGGTTATAATCTGCATTGGACAAGGGAACACTCATGTCAAAGAAATCATGGGTTTTTAAAAAAAGTATTAAAGCAATAGATCACTACTGAATAAAACCACAAAGTGTTACAGAAAACTATAGCCTATTCTAGTCTCTCTAGATACAGTAAAGCTTGATAAATTCAGATGACAGTACAGACTAAACTAGTATAGTGAAGTAATAGTTCAAGTAATACAATATTTTTAAGAAATAAGAGTTTATTATTTTAGTATATTCAGTAACAGTTCATAAAGATTAGCATCAGTCTCTACTGTTAAGGATGGATAAGAATTTTAAATGATGGATGAGAATGTTGTATGATTAGTTTTTTCAATGAGAAAACACCTTGTTCTTATTTTTTTCAAAGTTCTCTAATAATTTCATTTATGCTACTTTATGAAGTATTTGTTAGACAGAAAATAAATTTATATGTTCTTAATTAGTAAAATCTGAAATAATATGCTTTTATCATCTTTTTTCCCCTATTTCCCTGCCCACCTGAAAGTGTATGTAACATTTTTCTCCCTTATTATGGTAAGCAAGTTTGTAGTGACCTGGGCAGTAAGGTGAATTTCTGTCTTCTTCCACAGCTGCAGCTGGGACTCAAGTTTTCATCATTGAGTTTAGGTACTTCAGCCTTTTGCTGGTTTCAAGAAGTGCCAATAAAATGTAACCAATGAAAATGAGTCCTTTGTGAATCTCTTAAGGAGCCTGGTAGAGTAGAGGTACAGACAGACTGAGGCACTGGATTCTGATGCTTTTATTCACCAGTGACCAGAATGATGAGACAGGGTAACTGAGAGCCGGAGCTGACTTGGTCTTTGCTCTAAGATTCCTAGAGGAACAGTTGAAGACAATGAGAACCAATGAGATTAAGTGCTTTGCCTGAGGTTCCAGGGTCAGAACTGATCCATAGGATCGGAGGTTGAGTTGGAAGAGACATTAGAGCTGAGGAATCTGAGGAATCTAACCTCTCTGGCAGAGGTTAGAACACTGGGCCTTAGACTCAGGAAGACCTGAATACAAATCTGGCCTTAGACACCTACTAGCTGTGTGTCCCTGGAAAAGTCACTTAACCTAGGTCTGCCTCAGTTTCCTCTACTGCCAAATGAGGATAATAATACCATGTATCTGCCAGGTTGTTGTAAGGATCAAACAAGACAACAGTTGTAAAGTACTTAGCAGCACAGTGCCTGGTACATAGTAGGAACTTGACAAATGCTTTTTTCTTTTACCTCCCTTAAGTGACCAACCTAAGCTCACACTGGTACTAAATGGCAGAATCAAGATGTATAGATTTTACCATTTTGTCTCATAATTCATTTACCTTTTCCTTCAAGAATTTGGACAGCAGGCCATTTGGTGCATGTATCTTCAGTATTGATATTGATTATCCGTGGTACCTTTTTAGTAAAATGCAGTTTCCCTGCTTATCTCTTTTAAATAGGTCTGTTTTTGTTTTTCCTTTATCTGAGATCATAATTGTTACCCCTGCCTTTTTTGATCCAGCTGAAGCATAAATAGATTCTATCCTAGCCTTATATTTTAAATCTGTGGTACATTATTGTTGTTTGTTTCAAATGTGTCCTTTTTAAACAACATGTTGTGGGGTTCTGGTTTTTAATTTACTCTGCTATTCTCTTTCATTTTATGAGTGAATTAATCCCTTTACCTTCACAGTCATGATTGATAACTGTGTATTTCCCTCCATCTTACTCTCTTCTATTTATCCTTCTCTTTTTATTTTTTATTTTCATTTATTTTTGCTTTTTGGAGGGGGGGAGACATGGCAATTGGGGTTAAGTGACTTGCCCAAGGTCACATGGCTAGTAAGTGTTAAGTGTCTGGGGCTGGATTTGAACTCAGGTCCTCCTGACTCCAGGGCTGATTCTTTATTCACTGCACCATCTAGCTGCCCCTCTTTTTTTTTTTTAAACTTGTCCCCTCCTTAAAAGTCTGTTTTGCTTCAGACCAACCTTCCTTAATCAACCCTCTCTCTTTTCACATTTTAGCCCCTTTCCCTTTTGTTTCTCTTTGGGGTAAGATGAATTTCTATAACGAACTGTGTGTATATACAGGTTCTTCCTCTTTGAACAAGTTCAGATGAGAGAGGTTCACACATTGCCCACTTTTTGTCCCCAACTTTCCCCTCTGCTATAACAATTCTTCCTTGCCCTTCCTCTTTTACATGAGATCATTCTTCCTTTCTTCCCTCTTCTACCAGTGCATCCCTCTTTCTCACCCTTCCATTTTTTTAGATAATCCCAGCACAATCGATTCACACCCGAGCCCTCTGTCTGTGTAGACCCCTTCTAACTATCCTAATAATAGTAAAGTTCTTCATTCTTACATGTATCATCTTCCCATGTAGGGATGTAAACAGTTTAGCCTTATTGAATCCCTTATGATTATTACTCTTTCAGGTTTATCTTTTTATGCTTCTCCTGAGTCTTGTGTTTGAATGTTAGATTTTCCACTTAGCTTTGGTCTTTTCATCAAGAATGCTTGAAAGTCCTCTATTTCATTAAATATCCATTTTCCCCTCATAGGATGTAATGGGAATGTAAATTTTGAAGATCTTCCCTGCCCCTAGGCTAAAGTGCACCTGAAGCCTGGGGTGGGAGGCTTGTTTTTCAGCAGATACTTTTTGATTGGCCAGTGGGTCAATAAGGTTGTTACATTCTCTGAGCCAGGAGGCTATATAAGCCCTGATGTGAGGCTTTGTTTTGGGGGCTCACTTTGAGAAGTGTTCTGTGATTTGATCTGGATTCTGGGAAGCCATTTTCCTGAGCCCCCCGGCTTTGAAAAAACCCAGATGTTGACTGGGTATGGATGTAATGGTTGGACAGTTTGAAATCTGTCTACTAGATCTGTTTCTGTCTTGATAATTCTGCCTGTATACTTTGAAGTTCAGGGTGCTGACCTTTTTCCCCTGAACAAGGTAAACGATATATGTCTGGCTGATTAAAATAAGCTTGTTAACCCATTTTGAGTTGCTTTCCTTTATCAAAGCAGATCCAAGAACCTGTTGTGGCAGACACCCTGAGGACACTTGGGGTGCTTGCTGCTACATAGGATTATACTCAGTTTTGCTGGGTAGGTTATTCTAAATTGTAATCCTAGCTCCTTTGCCTTCCAGAAGATCATTATTCCAAGTCATTGGAATAAAAACCAGAACTCAACTTCTTTATCATGATAGCTGCTAAATCTTGTGTGATTCTGGCTGTGGCTCAATACTATTTGATTTCTTTCTTTCTAAGATGCTTGCAGTAGTTTCTCCTTGACCTGGGAATTCTGCAGTTTAGCTATAATAATCCTGGGAGTTTTTATTGTTGGAGGTGATCTTTAAGGATCTTTTTGGAGGTAATTAGTGTTGCTTTTCTTTTTTAATTTTTACTTTGGGGGCGGCCAGGTGGCTCAGTGAGTAAGAGCACCGGCTCTGGTGTCAGGATGACCTGGGGATCAAATCTGGGTTCAAATACTTAGCACCACACCCAGAAATAACTGGCCGTGTAACCTTGAGCAAGTTACTTAACCCCAATTGCTTAGGGGCGGCCAGGTGGCTCAGCAAGTAAGAACATGTCTCCAGTGTCGGGATGACCTGGGGTTCAAATCCGGGTTCAGACACTCAGCACCACACCCAGAAATACCTGGCCGCGTAACCTTGAGCAAGTTACTTAGCCCTGATTGCTTAAAAAAATGTTTTTACTTTGCCCTCTGGTTCTAAGCTTCTTGGAAGTTTTCCTTTCTAACTTCTTGTATAAAGTGTTGCACCTTGTAATTATTGCTTTCCATTGCCTCATTACTAATTTAATCCTAAGGGATACTGATCACGTTTGATCATGTTAATTTGGTTTATGAAATAGTGATTCAATGGAGACATGACTCCTTAGAATCAAAGGGGAGGAGAGGATTTAAGATTGATTAATATTGACTAATAGTTAAGAGTTTTAGTGATCACTACAACCAGTTTCTAGGGTTTTGATTCAGATTTATTTTGAACAAGCCTTGGTAGAAAAGTTTGGAAGAGACTGGTGGGAGACTGTGCACAACTGAGATATTTTTCGTGGCACTAGGTCTCTCTCATGATGGAGGTATCTGCTTGGGGACTTTCCAGAAGATGTCCAACTCTATTTTACTTGTTGCTATGGATTCTGGAGAGCCCCTTTTGCAAGTCGGTGTAATTATGGACCAATCACAGTCCTAGTTTTCGTTGGAGTAAATCTCAGGTAATGAACTTATGTGCGCCAACTAGCTGCCCCAACAAGCATTTTTTAAGAGCCTACTTTGTGCCTGGCTCTAGGCTAGGTGCTGTCGATAAGGAAGGTCAAAGACAGCCCCTGCCCTCAAGAGAGACAGCATTTAAACTACTATGCATAAACAAAATATATACAGGATAAATTGGAGCTAATCTCAGAGGCAAGGTACTAGAATTAAGAGGGATTTGGAAAGGCTTCTTGCCGAAGGTGAAATCTGAGCTGAGATTTGAAGGAAGCCAGGGGAGCCAGAAGGCAGAGATGAGGAGGGGAGAGCATTCCAGCATGAAGGACAGCCAGGGAAAATGGCCAGTCAGGAGGTGTGTGTGGAGTAGCAAGAAGGCTGGTGCTGCTGGATTCTGGAGAATGTAGAAAGGAAGGAGACTGAAAGGTAGGAAGGGACAAGGTTTTATGAAGGGTTTTAAAAACCGAAGAGAATTTTTGGTCCTAGAGGTAATAGGAAGCCACTGGAGTTTATCGAATGTATGAGTGACATGGTTGGACTTGCACTTCAGGAAGTTCATTTTGATAGCTGAGTGGAAGATGGACTGGAATGGGGAAGAGGCTTGTGTGGCAGAAACCAGCCAGCAGACTATTGCCATAGTCCAGGAGGGAGGTGATGAAGAAGGCCCAAACCAGGGTAGCAGCACTGTCAGAAGAGAGAAGGGGGTGTAGAGGGGAGAGTTGTAAAGGTAAAATCAACAAGACTTGGAGTGAAACAGATTAGACTTTGATCTTGTGAGCTGTGAAGGTCAGCAGAACAAGCCACCAGGGCTCTGGGAGCCAGGCTCCAAGCCAGAATTTCTGGTCCACCAGCACAGCCCTGAGACAATTCCAGTGAGTGAATTGTCCCCACAGCCAAAATGTCAGGTCCAAAAACAAGGGAGTGACTTTGTCCTCTGGATTTGGAAGTGAACTTGATATGATAAATGCTTTGTAACAGTTACATTTGAGGCTACTGTATGATAACCATGTCCAACAGCATCTCCCAACCCCTTCTTCCCCTTAACTAGGGCATTTGACCACATTGGAGGACCTACTGCGCTCTATTGCAATTCAGAATCTAACGTGTGGTCTTTGTGACTGATGTGGATAAGGTCATAATTTTGCTTTATAGAATTTTGTAATTGCAAGTACTATCCTTCAACTCAGGAATTTAAACCAGTCAATATTGCTTGCTATAGCCAATACATGCACACATGTGTGTTCAATATACATATATACACACACATATATGGACATAGTTGGTCCTTGTCATTGATTCCACATTTGTGAATCTGCCTACTTGCTAAAGTTTATTTGTAACCTCAAAATCAATCCTTGGAACACTTTGGCAGTCATTCACACACAGAGCAGGAGTCACCTGATGCGCATGTTTCTGGCTGGGGTTGAACAGGGCAATGTTCTGCTTTGTTTCCATTTTCATACGGTAACAAGCACCCTTTAACAGTCTAGTGCTGTTTTTCTCATTTTTTATTTTTCTTGGTGATTTCACTGTTTAAAATGGCCCCCACATGTCTGTTCCTTAGCACACAAGAAGGCTGTGTTGTACCTTACAGTGAAAAGACATGTTGGATAAGCTTCATTCAGGGATGAGTTATAGTGCTGTTGGCTTTGAGTTCAATGCGGTACATCCAGAGAAGGGAAGAGGAAATTTTGTCCATCTGTACTCGGAGCTTCTTTGGAAAGTGCGAAAGTAAATGTGACCAGAGGCTTGCAGGAATCTCATTCTGTATTTCCCTTAGGAGCAATGGTTTTGGAATCTGCTAATTCAGCGTTTGAGACTTTACAGATCATAACTACCATGCATGAGAATCAACTATATGTGTATGTATGTACTTTAAAGACTTTATTCCCCTATTGGGATATTTATGTATTAAAAATTTATTCTTCTTCCTTTATGGATTCTGAATTGGCATTTCATATGTGAATCCAAAGTGGGGGAAAATCCCATAAGCGCCTTTAGGAGATTTTTGATCCCTCACCCAGGCATTCTTCTGACATTTGACAGATAATTTAAAAGACAGAACTCCTCCCTGAGGTTTTTAGCCACATAACATCTGACATGTATCCTCTAAGTACTGCGGCTGTTTGCTTTTTTGCTTTTAGTCTCTCCAAAGTGGCTGATTATTATTTTGCCCCATAATAATGCCATAAAGTGTTCATCGGCCCCATAGCACCTGGCATCTTAGATGAGACCCCACTACCTTTGTTAGTCAATTTTCCTGATTAAATCAGGAAACATCTCACTCTCATATTTTCATTTTCCTCAGCCAATTACTGTTCTCAAAGAGCCCAAAATGCAGACCTGAAAACAGAGAAAACAGCACCTTGCTCCCTACCAATTTTACTCTCCCAGAGCCCTTGAAAAGTAGGGAACATCTCTAATACACAATCACCAATGGGATTTTCCGAATACCAAAAGAGAAGGCTGGGAAACCACCATACTTTGAGAACAGATTTGGAGAATCCTGGCATTCTGCTCCTGTCACCAAACCTTCTGAGGCCTCACTTGACAGTATAAGTAATCCTTTTTTTTTCCTCCTGGATTTGTTGCACAGGCCTTTTCTCCCTTAGCCTGGGTGCTGAGTTACTAGTGATTAAGAGAAACCTGAGAGAATTTTATGAATTGATGCTGAGTAGAAGTACAATTTATACAATGTCTACATTATAAAGAAAAACAATGAAAGACTTAAGAATCATGATCACCCATGACTCCAGAAGCCTGATGAGTCAAGTTTCCTACATCTTGGCAGACAGGTGATGCACAAGGGGTACAGAATGAGGCATGTATTTCCAGACATGGCCTATGAGTGAGTGGACCTTTAGCTTGACTATTCCTAGTTGTTACAAGGGGAGACTTAATTGAGGGAGCCAATTATGCTGAAATATAATGGAATAACGACGGTGATACCAAAAAAAGACTGCCAACGAAGCATAGAAAAATATGCAGAACGTTCCACAGAGATAAAATAGGGCATTGTTGGAATTACCGTGTTCAATTTGCAGGATACGTCAAAAAGCCAGCTCTGTGTAGTAGCAATTTGTGATTGCCTATAGTCTTCTTTTTAGTACAGGGGGTGCTCACTTGTTCCTATTGCCACATATGGACTTCTAGGTCCTTGGGTGCAGCCTTTTGACCAGAACAAATCCTCCTAAAGGGGTTTGTTCTGTGAAGTTTGAATTCAAAGGGCTGCATCTGAGGATCTATCTAGGGGGCACATGTAGCCTCATGGTCACAGATTCCCCACTCCTGTGGCCATGGGATTAAAGAAGCAGGTAAAAGTCTACTCCTTAAACCCGACAGGAGGAAAGTCACAACTGGGATTTGAGGAATGGAGGAAGTACAAAGTTCATGTAGAGAGGGCCTCCGTCTTCTCAGTAAAGTCTAGGGTTATCTAAAGTTAAGGGGGCAGAAGTAGGGCTGGAGACAAGAAACAGATACAGATCATACACCAGGGGACTCAGAGGAGTCAGTAGTTGTAGAGTGAGGGTCTATGTGTAATCATGCACCACAGATTTCTAGTTGGTGTGATCTTCTGAATTTCTTAACCTATATCCTATATGGATTCTCAGAAGCAGAGATTGGTTACTCCAAGGGTGAGGATATGAAAGTTGGGAAAAGTAGGTCAAGGATAAGGGATTAAGAATAATAGATATTGGGGGGGGGGGGCCTAGGTGGCGCAGTGAATGCACCATTCCACTGGCCCTGGAGTCAGGAGGACCTGTGTTCAAATCCAGCCTCAGACACTTAACACAAAAACTAGCTGTGTGACCTTGGGCAAGCCACTTAACCCCAATTGCCCTCCAAAAAGCAAAAAAAAAAAAAATAATAGATATGGAAGCATTGGGGTGGCTTTGCGTGGATCTTTGCTTTTTGGAAACTTGTTTTCCTGGGTACTATTTATTGATGTTGATCAATCTTGTACCATCATCCTCTGAAATATTTTTACAGATGAGTTTATACTGGCTGCCATCTCTAGTAAGGAGATGAAATGTTTGCTAGTAAGGACAGTTTCTAAGCTTTTTAGCTGTTGATGTATGTTGCTGAACTTCCTTTAAAAAAGGCTACATAGTTTAGGTCAATGTCTGTTCTTTTATTCATGTTCCCATTTTTGGGTGTTAACTTGTTTAAATGAATCAGTTTGGAAATTGATTTGCACCTTTTCAAACTTTCTCCTAATTTGGTACCGATTCAGACCTTAGCTCTAAAGAAGCAGCTGTCTGACCCGTGTTTCCCTTTCTATGATAAAGTGCTTGTCACATCTAGCACTTCCCAGCTTTCCACAGGATATGTCCTCTACTTCCCATATCTTACCCAGAGACATTTTTCCCAAACTTTTTTTTATCCTCTCTGTATTGAAGTCACTGAATGAGCATTAAAATATATACTTGTTTAATCAGGAAACTGAGTTCTTCATACAATTTCTCTACTTGATTCTTTGCATCAGTGTTGGCATATTAAAACAACTGGATTCATGATGGGTTTTTTTTTTCTTTTTGGAGGGGGGAGGGCTAGGCAGTTGGGGTTCAGTGACTTAAGAGACCCTTTAATCTCACCTACTCAGCACAGATGACAGCAGTAGGATCTGAACCCAGTTCCCGACTCCAAAGTCAATACTCTTTTCTACCCTGTGACTTTGGGTACCTGCCAGCTCCCATGAACACCTGGAAGATGGGCACCTCATTTGGGCACAAGCTCAGCTGTGCATTTAGAAGTGCAGTGGCCCTGGCCCCACCACTGAAGAGGGACCTGACTGCTCCTTCTGCCTACAACTTCTAGCGTTTTCATCTGCTCCTAACAAGTGCCAATACTGGCACAGTGACACCAAGGAAGGGGACTGACTCACAGTCATGCTTGAAAACTTTATTTCATAATATAAAAACTGCATCTTCAAACCACTGTTTCCTTTTCCTTTTCACTGTCCCTTCTATGCCTCAAACACACAACTTCCAATCTCCCATTTATCCACTTGCACAAATCCCTTTTCATACAATCCCTAACCCTCTGAATACAATGTAAGCATGAAATGCAGTATTTCAGGTGCCCACCAGCACACGAGTCACAGGGAGAGCAGCAAGAGGTCACTCGGTGCACAGGACCGCCACCCCACGCTCATAGAAGCTCCGAGGGTCTTCTTTTGTAGCAATTTCAAAGTCCACAGTAAAGATGAGATCTGCCCGGGTGAAGTTCAGATAGACAGGTAAGGTGACCTGCAGAAGAGAAAACAAATGTACAAAGAAGAGCTCAATGCTCCAGGCAAGACATCAACACCCAAAAGAGCAGAGATGATCAACAGGAAAATGGGTGGTTCATCACAAGATTGGTTAAAGCACCCAAACTGACAGCACTTTAGTATTAAAGGCCTTACCTAACAAAAAGCTCAATTGAGGGCTAGGTGCACTGCAAGATGAAAGCCAGCAGCTGATGTCCAGAATCACCAGCTGCTCCCCAAGCACTATCACCTGACCCTGCCCGTGGCTCTACTGTAACTACTGCACCTGACTCCATGAACTGAGGATGGGGAGGCCCCCAAGATAACTCACCACATTCGCTTTTTTCTCTGCATTTGTCTGCTTGATCCAACGAAGCTGGGTTATAGGTAGTATGGTCGAAATTGCATTAGAGAGAGACAATTTGTTATTGTTGCATGTGGCTCCCTGAAGCTTCAAACCTACAAGAAACATATTAACCAAAATTTAAGCAAATAGAGAATCTGATAAGAGTTAATACCCACCCTCCCCAGGGACAAACATGAAAGGGGAAAACTGCCTAGAAATGGATCAAGACTATCTGTTTAGCCTAACAGATAAATACACACTTGAGGACGTGGCAGCTCGTGTGGCTCTCAGCTCGCCATCTCCATTATAATTGTGCCCACACCAAGCCCTTCAACCAGACCAAGAGCAGGCAGGACCAGAGGCCTTTCCCTCAGCTCACCTGTGACCCCAAAGCTGCAGGCATCCAGCACGGCATTCTGGGCAGTTGTGACATTGACTTCCAGGCAAAGCTCCTCCAGGGACCAGCTGTTTGCTTGGGCCACATACTGCCTGGTGGCCGTAATATAAGCCTCGGGAACAAATAGGCCACCAAGGCACACGTGGATATTCTGTCCCCAAAAGAAAGAGCAGTTTTTAGGCCATGTATATGATGAGAATCTTTCTGCTCTGAAACCAAAGGTCTCTCAGCATGAATGCTGAGATGATATCAGACTTTCTGCAAGCATATTTTGAGTTTGCCTTGCAATTAAAAACCAAGTCAACCTCTCGATCTGAAGAGACTACATTTAAGGTCCACTTGGCAGTCTCAGCTAATTCCAAATGACAGGCTACAAACCTGCCAAACTAGGTTCCCCAATGAAGTCTTGACTCCTCCCTTAATGTCAGCCCAGAGTAGCCGCTGACAACTCCTAGATTTCCAATGGAAATTGTTCTCATTTCAGTCAGAGGAAGTACCTTGAGTTCTTTTGCCCCACCAGACGCAGCTGCCAGGGAAATATTCTGAAGCTGTTTAATTCGTTCGCTGAAATCTGAAACCCACTGAATAACTGTCATGCCAGCAGGCACCGTGTAGTGGGACCAGCTCCGAGGCAAGATACCTGCAAAAGGACAATGGGGATATGCAGGACAGTGTCTGAGTATGCCATGCCAGCTCAAAAACCAGACACATTTGTAAAATCTTCGCCTCTAACTTGGGTAGGTATCCACTCTTAACTATTGCGAATCACAACAGCATTTTCAAACTCACCAGACCCTAACCGTTTACATATAATTTGAACCAGTTAACAGATTTATCCAAAAGTTCTTGAGAAGGATGCCTGGATCCAGAATATATTTGATTCCAAGAACCAAATCCAGTGTTTCAGGACACATTTTTTTAAAACACTAGGCATAGAGACCATAGAATGGTTTTAATTATCCTGTATTACTACTCTTTAAAAAAATCCTATTCCCAAAGCATCTGAAAGCTCTGGTCATTGGCTGGCTGGAAGTTCAGTAGTGCTATATTCCAAAAGAAGAAAGGATCAATGCAGATATTTAAAAAACGCATAAGTATTTTCATTTTATCTTCCTCCCCCCCCCCCCCAATCCAACCTTTTTCAATCTACATTATGTAAGAGGACACTGATAACAGCTGATGGAGATACTCCAAAGTCCTGTGAGTTCACTGACACAAATACAGGACCCACTAAACCCTCTACTTCAGACTCTTCGTGAGTGCATCTGGTAACAAGATTCTGACTTAGCCAGTCTGGTTCTCAGAGAACAGATACATGCACATGGCTTAGTATGACCCTCCACAGACCCCGTGTTCCCCTGGCACAAGAGTCTATGAGGGACTTGGTGGAGGAAGACATAAAGGTAAGGCAAGCTGAAAAATCTAGCCTCAGACCCCTTTTTCTCTGAAATGGACACGACCAGTTCGTTGCCTACAAAGACCTCAGCAGTCTTTGTCGCTCATCACCAACACTCTTTAGCAGGGATCATTTTAAAAAACACCTAGCATGGGGTGGCTAGGTGGCACAGTGAATAGAGCACCGGCCCTGGAGTCAGGAGGACCTGAGTTCAAATGGGGCCTCAGACACTTAACACTTACTAGCCATGTGACCTTGGGCAAATCACTTAAGCCCAACTGCCCCTCCAAAAAACAAAACAAAAAAACCACCTGGCAGAGGGCTGGGAGGAGATCAGCCCCAAGAAGAAACCTTTTAATCAAGGACAGCAGAAAGGAGAGCAGGTGGATTCATGAGCTTTGGGGCTACTAAAGGAAACAGGGTAATGAAGGAGTCAGTTCAGGAAAGAGAAATCAATGCTGTATCCCTCAAAAGACTGTCCTTTTGTATCTGTATTCCCAGAGCTCAGACTAGCACTCTGCACACAGTAATAACAGCCAGCATCACACAGAACTTTGCAAAGTGCTTTACATATCTCACAATCACTCCATGAGGTGCTATTATTATACCCTTTTACAGATGAGTAAATTGAGGCTGAGAGAAGTTAAATGACTTGCCAGGGTCACAAGTCTAGTAAGGTTTTGAACTCAAGTCTTCCCGACTCCACATCCGTCGCTCAATGTATTGTGCCCCTTCAGTTCCTCAAAGTGGCATTTAATATTTAGCTTTCAAAACATTAGGGTTGAGACAGCAGGCTCTCTCCCCCTAGGGCAGGAGTCCACACTGGTCTGTACCCAGAAGGAACGACCACCTCACAAAGTGAAATGTATCGTGTTAAAGATGAAGCTTATTTCAAGATGTTCTATGCTAGCCAAGCTGCTGGGCCAACAGAGCACTGCAACAGCCCAAGTGTCGCATTCTGTGAATCCCTGATCAGAGCGCAGCCTCCCTGGCTGGTGAGACCAGACAGCGAGGACAAAGAAGCCACAGTACCTTTCACCAGTTCGTTGATAAGTGTCCGTAGATAGTTGGTTTGCTTCTTTTTTCCTTCACACACCTGAACCACATCAGCAAGATCCTGGCGGACATCTTGGAGTAACTTGGCCCCCATTTTCACTTCTCTCTCAAAGAATCTGAACAGAGGGTCCTACGTTTAAAGTGAAATTAAGGATAAACTGAAGGGAAAATAGCAGCTTTCTTCCAAAACTCAAACAAGATTAGCACTCAGAGCTCCACAATTTTATATGGCTCCCTGGAATTACTTCATATTTACCTTGCATATACTTCACATTTATTTATATATTTGTACCTTGTTTCTTTGGGGGCAGAGACAATTTTTTTTTCCCTTGCACCTTCAGTACCTCAGCTGGTGCCTGCCTCATATTCAGGACACAGTATGCCCACTGATTCCTCAAGAAGCATCCCAGGGCTTCCACTGGTTCCTGGAGCATGTGCTTGCAGCACTCTCAGTGAGGCTGGGCCAGTGCAAGCCTCGCTTCCCCTTGCCTCCCCTCCCCTCCCCTCCTCTCCCTTCCTCAGCAGGTGGAAATCACCAAACCAGAGAGCTTAGAGCAATGTGTCTATCATGGCAGATCTGTTTTGCAAAGCTGGGTAGAGGCTGAAATGGTTACTAGCTAAGTATGATGAACAAGCAAGGTTCAGGAAAAATGTCTGCTGCTCAGCACAAAGGATAATATTCTGCGTATTCATTCTACTTGTTAAACGAAATAACTGTACATACATGTGTCCATACAGACACTGGAAAAGTGAGTTTCTGAAACCAGACTGAGCATAAATTGGACAAGAGTTTATAAAGGTTACTGTAATCAGATGCCTTCACTATACTTAGAGAAATACTGGACATTCTCATTGCTCTTCCTAGAATATATGTATATAAATGTTCCACAAAGGAATCAAATCATCTGTCCCATGACCTGTTCTCTGAATGGTGTACTGTTAAAAGAGACACCTGTTTCTTCTACTACAGTGCCTTGGTTCTCACCAAGAAAGATATTCTCGTTTCCTTCCTAGAGACACACTTGGAAAAATGAATTAAAGAATATTTCTTCACTGCAGATGTATGACCTATATCAAATGACTTGCCTTCTCAATGAGGGCAGGGAGAGAATTTGAAACTCAAAATTTTAAAGAAATGTATGTTAAAAAATTTTATATTTAATTGGTAAATATATATGTATATAAATATAAATATAAAATCATAAAGGAAAAAAGGACCATGCCTTAATGTTTTCTACAGTTCGCTTCAGGTGATTCAGAGTCAGTGGGATGAGATGCAGCCAGTTGGACGCGGTGGTGTGGAGAGTTCGCATCCAAGCTGGGCGGCCGTCAGAAGTGGAATCTGTCCTTGTCTTCTTCTCAGTTTCTGCATAAGCCAGGTCATCTTCATCCTCCAACATCTGCATCTTCAGCATTTTACTGATCATGTCAATGCCTAAGCCAAACACACATACATTTAAAGGTAGCAATCTCTTTTGTAGCAATTATTTACATACATATTACATAAATAATTTATAATTATTTACATTTCCCCCTATTAGATCATAGACTACTTGAGTGCAAGGAATGCTGCCTTCCAGAGGCATATAGCCAAACCACGACAGAGAACTTCTCAGACCTGTCAGATATGATGACAAGTGACCACTACTGGGGAGTCACACGGTTAACAAATTACACTGTTGGAAGGAATCCAGAAAGAATGGCTCAGATACATAAAGTCTGAGACAAGAAGCTGAAGAAGCTTGGCACAGAGTCAGTTGTTTTCATCACTGTGGTAGATCAAGAAAAATAGATTCAGCAAGTTAAGAGCTGGTTAAAGAGAAAAGATCTGAAGATCCTTTCCAAGCTCTAGAACAGATTCTGCAAGGGAATACTGACCAATAAATTCAACTTATCCTCCTAACAAATCTTTTATGCAGCTATGAGCATGCTGCCAATGTCTACTATTTCAACGGTTTTCTTCCTTCTTTTTACTTGCTATCAGAGGACTAGCAACCAAAAGTAAGAGAAAAAGCAATGAACAGAAAAATCCTTAAACCAGATCATCGTTCAAGCAAAGAGACAGGCTCAAACTAATTGTGATACAGAAGTGACAAGGTACCCTGCGTGGTGAGAAGGACTTTCTCAGCATTATTTGGTAAGCCAAGCCACGAAGGTGTCTGGGTGTCTGGAAGCAGTTCAACCCATTGTACGAATTCTTCTCGTCTGGAAAATAAAACACAGAGGTCAAATGCAGAAGTGTCATCTTAGACTATATATGTGATTCCAAGTATTTTATGTAAACTGAGCCAGACCTTGGATGGTGAAAGGTCAAGGCAGATCAAAGGGGAAAAAAAGCTATTCTATGTCAGAAGACAAGTAATACCTGCTACAAATTAAGTCCAAATGAAAGCATTTGAATACCTGATACCATCTGGCATTTGAATGTCTTTGTGCCCATCAACCTTACAGGCCAGTTTAAATTCACTATCAAAGCTTTTAGTTGTAAATAAACGCTCCAGGAAAGTATTCAGCAAACGCTGGTCAAATTCATTATCGACACGCCCTCCATAAATGGACTGTGCCATCAGTGTCTTCAGAGCTGACCACGGGATTTTATCAGGAGAAATGTTCTGTCGGCCCTGGGTGGAGAGAATAGCCTGTGTCACCAATTCAAGAACAAAGGATGGATGGGCAAAGTCTGGATTTCAATTCTAAAGAATCTCAGAAAGTGCCTCTACTGGGTTTTAGTTATTACTAAGGGGCTGCTCATTTCCAGAACACAGAACACCTCCCATTTTCAAAATGTTTCCCAAGGAAGCAGATGATTAAGAGGAAATATGGAATTGACTTGCCTTTGCTGTATCATCAAGCCATGTATCTACTGTATCGCAGGCAGAGCGTAAATCAGATTCTCCAAATTCGTACTTCTTTGACCAGCCCAGGGGTGCATATCTCAAGCGTTCTTGGATGATTGCATGGAACCAGGCCAGCAGAAAATATAAGCGGGCACGCTCATTGGGAGACTAAAGAAATCACCAAGAAGGGAAAAAATATGAGGCCCCAACTTCTAAACAGCATATACAACTAAATCAGAATCAGTGCAATAAATTTAAGTCTACAACAATTCACCCTACTTCCCTCCTCCCATTCCTTCTAACAGTGATTGCACCCCTGCTATGTGCACATAACGACAAAACCAAAAAATAAAAGTTTACTAATGAGCAATCATTTGTATAGAATTACTGAAGCCTAATTAAGGGTGTCACCAATTGCAGTGGTGTCAAACTCAAATACAATGAGTTCCCTATAGATCATATATATTGACTCAAAAAATCACAAACTGGCATTATCTATGCTCTATTTTAAAAAAATTATTTCTATTTACTTTGCTAGACATTGCCCCAATTTTAATTAGCTTGGGCAGCAAGTCTGATACCTCTGATCTACTACAAACCCCTGCCTAATGCAGGCTTCTTCTTTATAATGAGCCCTAAAATCAAGTCATCCCAGCTTCTAGCTTTAAGGTAGAGACCTTTACTGGACAGTCCATCACCTTTTAGGGCAGCTCTTCCTTATTAAGCCAAGATCTGCTTTCCTGTAATTTCTACTAATTATCTCCATTATTGTAACACATATTAGACAACAATTCTATCCCACAGAAATCCTTCAGTTACTTGGGGAAGAAAACGAGCATGTATTTCTGCAAGTTTTCTCTTCTCTAGGCTAAACATTTTCCAGCTCCTTTAACTAGTCCTCATAAAACAGCTTAGGTGGCAGTAAATAGTGTTAGACCCATGGAATCAGGAAGACAGGTTCAAGTCCAGCTGTAGACACTTAGTAGCTAGGTATCCCTGGGTAGGTCATTTAAGTTCTGTCTGCCTCAGTTCTCAATCTGTAAAATGGGGATAACAACAGCACTTACTTCTCAGGGTTGTTGTAAAGATAAAATGATATCTACAAAGCTCTCTGCAAACTTTAACGCTCCAGTGAATGCTAATATTATCGCTATTAGGCAGTTTCAAGTCCTTTAACCATTCTAATTACCCTCCTTTGGATCCACTCAAATTTTGCAATGTCTCTCCAAAATAATGTGCCCACAGGATAGCAGAACAGAGTACATCAGGCTTATGGTATCATCTCCCTCACTCAGGACACTATGCTTCTAATCATTCCACTGCTGTGTGTGTGTGAGCCTATGGTCCACATGTACTTCTAAAAAAACAGGACGAGGGGGGTGGCTAGGTGGCACAGAGAATAGAGTCAGGAGCCTCAGACACTTAACACTTACTAGCTGTTTGACCTCGGGCAAGTCACTTAACCCCAACTGCCCTGCCTTCTCCCCTCCAAAAAGAAAAAAAAATAAGATGAGGCCCAATGACAGCAGGAACCTGGTTACTAATGGTAGAAGAATACAGAAGGCATAACAATATGTCTGAAGTTACTGGAAAGGAGGATTTATGGACAAAGGATGAGCCAGCCTCAGGACCAGGAAGACCTGAGTTCCAGTCCCCTCACTGACATATAACTGCCTAAATGACTTCATCTTTCAGTATTCTAGGAAACTCTCCAAGACCATAAGTAACAGAGAAAGTGCCTACCTTGCCTACTTGCCCTGGTAGGGATGGGGTCGGGTGGGGTGTGCCCTTTCTGAGAAGACACCTACTCTAATGAAATCTCAGGCCCAGTCCCTGTACTCATACCCTATGGAATGAAAACAACACTAATGAAATTAAGAAACTGGTTACTGAGGCCACTATCTCGTTCTCTTTAAAATCTTATAATGATCAATTATTGACTTATTAATACAACTGGACTTTACCATTCATCTGGGCTTCTCAACTCCAAAAAGAGTGGAATGTTTAAGAAGGCTGAGGCTGACATGGCCAGCAGTTGCTTTCTCTCTTAACAAGGTGACAATCTGGACCAGAGCTTTCCACACACTTGAAGGAAGTTCCCTGCCATTCAGGAATTCCTGTGTCATGATTCAGCTTCCCATCCAGCTGTGTCATCACCCATCAGGGAGGTGATGCTGACACTAAACAAACCACCCCCACCATCTGAGATTAACCCCGTGTCGCTTTAAAGCATGAGTAAAATATGCGGAGCGATGTTTGTGCACAGCACACAGCACACAAGATATACCCAAATGCCTGCACGGCTAGTTTGAGGTGAGTTCCACTTCTGGGGCATTAATTAATACTTATGGCCATGCGACTTCTCATCTTTCCCAATGAGAGCATAGGCTTGTTCTGACCTTCTCTTAGCCTTCAAATACCTCATCCAGATAACACTGCAGTGCCCATCTCTGCTGGTGCCATGGTTACTTTTATGAACTGAGAAGCTGATGAAAGGAAGCTGTGCAAGAGGGAGAACTAAGTCTTGGGGGTCTCCTACCAGTCAGATACTAGCTTTCTGCCACAAGGATATCTTTGCCACACTCCCCGAATCAACTTCCTTCACTTTGTTATACTGCCTGAAATTTTACCAATTAGAGAGTCCTGGAATTATCAGTCCGGTCACACATTAGTGTGAATTAGGCCACTAAGATGACTTCATCTTAACTAGTGAAGAGTCTATTCTAGACACATTATTTGGGTGGGGAGGGGAGAAGATTCTAGAACATGAAATTTTAGCAGCTGGGTACTAGGAAGTAGGAGAGGTGGGTGAGTATTTAAGAAATTTGCCTGGTATTCTTTATTCAAGAAAGGGGGCAAGAAACTCTTCATCCTCCTTACACCCAAAATCCTCTCCTCCCAGGACTGACAAGTCAGGCCGAGACCATTAATTCTACAGTTTGGCGACACTAGTTATAAAAAGACTGCAATAAGGGGATCATCACCAACTACCCAGAGCACTTTTTCTATGGAGAATAACTGCCTTAAGAAAGGAACTTTGGGAACACAGCTTGCTCCTAAGCTGGGCATGGCTCATGGTGGGAGACAGGTTACGTCAAGAAGCGTTTACCTTTGGAATCTGCACAGCAAAGAGCAGTGTACGTTGTGCTTACCTTGCATATTCTTGACACAGGAATGCTGCTGAAGGTCCTCAGCATGTTGGCTTTTACACCGGGAGGGGGCTCAAACACAAAGATGCGCCCAGCACGGAGCAAGTTCACGGGCACCTGAGGCAAAACGCAGCCCTGTATCAACCCTCATGTCTCTAGTGCACGACTCACTGAAAGTCCAATGCACCCACCAAGAAGCCCCCAACCTGGCTGTGTGTTTCAGAGCCTGGATGAGGCAGCATTTAAGAAGCACACTGAGACAGGATCTTCACTCGTACCTTAGGATTAATCTCCATTGTGAGGAAGAGCCTGAAGCAAGCGTGGGGCTGCAGAGAATGGAGCTTCTTCTCCAGCTGCATCAGCCAGCCCGGGGCCAGATGGACGTTTTTCAGCATCACCCACCTAGAAAAAGCAAGAGGAGGCACTCCAGCACACTTCACACCCTGACCCATGATGCTTGACTGCTAAGATTTTCACTGAGGAAAAAAATAAAGCCACCATCTACCTGCCAGACTTGACTGCTGTGTTTATTGCCTTGTCTGCTTGGTTAAAGCCTTCAGCAGAGCCTACAGACAGAAAAAGCATGGAAGGTTACACTTGGCTTTCAGTCCCCAAGATGTAGTGCCAGGACTTCTCGAGCAGAGAGCGAAGCATCCTTACCAATCGCAATGGACGTGATCTGTGTGTTCTGTTCAGCTGCAAGATCTTCCACGTGTCCACTGGCATCATAACCAGGCACAGAACACATCAGGACTGGAGTGTTTGGTTTTACCTAGAAAGAAAGTATATCCAATAAGATAAAAACCCAGATAAAAACAGAAACTGCATCTATCTTTCCATACATCCTCATGCCTATGGGAACAGGAGGAGAAAGGGAATACTGTGAGCTTTTAAGAATATACATTCTTTCTTCATTAGAAATTAAAGCGCTATCAAGAACAAGCCCCCACAGGTTTCACAAAGGCCTCTGGCTATCACCTCAGCTGCCAGACTTACAATGCACAAGAGGCCAAAGAAGCACTGAATGGGGCTGGAAGGGAACGTCAGGATGTTTTCTCTTCCCCTCATTTCCCCTCTTCCCTCCAGCCTCTGCTTGTTGTCTCCAGTGATGAGGAGATGCTCCCTCTCTGCTCCCTGAGGCAGCCCCTGCCAGTGTTGGACAGAGCTAACTGGGACTGAAACGTGCCTCCCTGCAACTTTCCCCAACTGGCCCGAGTCCAAAGGCCTTTATATAAGTGACAGCTTACTACAGTCTGCATTCCCACCCAAGTCTCCTCCCAAACTGAGCATCTCTAACTCCTTCAATGGATCTTTCTCATACAGGTTGAAGTTCCCTCACAATCCTAGACACTCTACTCTGGATGTATGCTAGGGTTTCCATGTCCTTCACATGCCCAGAATTGAATAAAAGGTAATGGATATGGGTGAAGGCAGAATTGATAGAGACTACAGACCCAATCATTCCATTTTTGTTATTGTTCAGTCATGTCCAACTTGTCATGACCCCATTTGGATTCTTGACAAAGATACTGGAATGGTTTTGCCATTTCCCTCTGCAGCTCATTTCACAGAGGAGGAAGTCTTGGCAAAGAGGGTAAAGTGACTGGCCCAGGCTCACACAGCTAATAAGTGTCTGAGGACAGGTTTGAACTCGGGAAGATGAATCTCACTGACTGCAGGTCTGGCACTCTGTGCACTATGGCACCACCTAGCTGCCCCAATCCACACAGTGATTCTAATGTATTTCCCAGGTTGCATTGCTCTCGTGAGAGAAAACTACTGTCTGAATTGTGAGTAAGATAAAGTGCTGCTCCTTAATGTCTGTGTTTTATAAACCTGGTTTGTATTACCTCAGTATCCACAATGTGTGTCAGATCTAATGGCTGTTCCATGATGGACATGAAAGATTCACCGAGATTTGTGGAAACAAACATATGCGCCATGGCTAGAAGGCGATCAGGACGGAAAGCCTGGATCAGCAGCAGACGGTGGATGGCTTGACCAATGGGGGCTGAAATGAAGAAGGGTCATTACAAGAATGCAGAAGCACCCAAGAATTCAATTTCTTTCAATATATTAGAAATCTCTCTTCCCACAGGTTTCCCTTTTGTTTTTCACATTTGATGACAGCCTGCTTGACTTGCAATAGAAGTCTGGATCTGTTTTCTTCCATTGCTATTAAAACATCTCAGAGTCTCAAAGCTGGAAGAGACCTATGAGGCAGCAGCGTCCAATCAGAATTTTACCAAGAATCCCAGCTGCAACATCCTAGGTAGGTGCTGGCAAGACTTCTGGTATGAGGCAGCCCATCCTGGTGCTGGCAAATCCACCTCGACAACTTCCAGCCACTGATCTTTGCTTGGTGCCACTCAGAACAAACTGTTTCCTCTTCTAAGTCTTTCAAATCCCTGAAGCCAGTTTCCTTGCACCAACACCCATTCCTACCTCCCCGTGTGCTATTTCTAAAGTTTCTTTGCCCACCTGGCCGGAAGGCCCTCTAAGGGTGCCTCTTCTAGAGTCCCTCCAGTATATTAATGTTCTTCTTAAAATGTGGCACCCGGGATTCTAACAAAACCTAGGCACATTCTAACTCCAGAGGAGTAAAGTGGCACTCCTGCCCGCCTCATTTGGGATACTGCTGTTCCTTCCTTAGGGCAGCCTAAGGTTGCACTAGCTTTTCTGGGTTTCATATCACATACCTGATCTTTTCAGACAAAAGCTATCCAAGGATGTTCACTTCACTTTATCATGCAAAGCTAATTTCCTTAGATGCAAGTTTAAGATTTTACATTTGCCTCTATTATATTTTCATCTTCATAAATTTTGTTTGTTGGTATAATTTTAGAATCTGACACTATCCTAACAAAATGTGATACCTCTCCCTACTAGTCTTGTGTCAGCTGCAAATCTGAAAAGGCTGCTTTCACCCAAGTTACTGGCCTTGTGTTATTTACATTTTGTAACAAGGATTGGTCCCTGGGGTAGTCTGCTAGAAATTTCTCTCCAAAATGATGTGAACCATTAACATCTACTCTGGGTACAGCCATGCATCTTTTCTGATTCCAGAAAATAGCACTACTATTGAGCCCACAGACTTCCGTTTTTCTCACTAGACCATCAGATAGTAGATTATCTGTCTGAATGAAAAACTGACAATTTCCTAAAATCTAGTTTAACATTTATAACCACAGCATTCCTATGTCCTATCTACCTATCCAGTGACACTGCCACAAAGGGGAAATGAGTTAGTCTGGAGTGATTTGCTCTTAATGAAGCCCAGTCAGCTCTCTGGGATCAGAGCTTCCTGTTCCAGAAGTTCATTAATCATTCATAATATAGTCTATAATTCTGCCAGTAAGAGAAGTAAAATTCAAGTGATAAAAGAAGAAAATGATAAATACTGAAGAGGTTCTTAGAAAATAGGCACATCAATGCACATTCATGATGGAACTGCAAATGGGTTCAGCCATTCTGGACAATCTGGAACTGCTTGAACTGTGCATACCCTTTGATGCAAGGATACCATGACTAGGTCCATATACTCCAAAGAGATCAAAGAAAGAGGAAAAGGACCTACAGCAGGCGTGTGGCCTCAAGGCCCTCTAGGTCCAAGTGTGGCCCTGCAGATTATCTATAGCAGATCTTTTGTGGTGGCAAAACCCTGACACCTTAGAAGGTGACAGTCAAATTGAAAAATGGATGAATGATGGTGTGTAAATGTTAAGAAATACTGTTATGCTGTAAGAAATGATGAAGGACATTGTTTTAGAAACACCTAGGTAGATCTATACAAACAGAAGTAAGCAGAAGCAGGAGAACAATTTATATGACAACTAAATTATAAAAACAAACAACTTAAAAGACTTAATAAGCATTCTGATAAATGCAATCATTAACTACTATTCCAGAGGATCCAGAATGAAGCATACTACCTATCTGACTGATGGTCTCAGGATGTAGTTTCAACCAAATATTTTTTGGATATGGCCAACATGGGAATTTTTCTTGACTTGATTTGCTTTTCCTTCCAAACTACTTTATATTAAACTTTGTATTTATGCCATATGCACATGTACTTATTTCCTCCCATCAGAATGTAAGCTCCATGAGAGCAGAGATGGTTTCATTCTGTGTACTTGTATTTTCAGGGCCTAGGAGAAGCTTAAAAAATGCTTGTTGATTGACAGACATTTATTTAGGAAGCTGCATTCTAGATATAATTTTTGGGACTTCCTACTGTTACTATTACATTAACAAAGAGCCAACTTCATTAGGGCATCATTGGCATTGTTAGGGAGCCAACTTGCATGCTAATGCTTTCTTCTGGCCTTTACTCAACAATCTGATGACAGCTGTCCATCCACCATTCTTTTTTCTTTTTTTTTTTAAGCAAATGGCGTTAAGTAACTTGCTCAAGGTTACATGGCGTTATATTTCTGAGTGTGGTGCTAAGTATCTGAGCCCGGATTTGATCCCCAGGTCATCCCGACACTGGGGCCGGTGCTCTTACTCACTGAGCCACCTGGCCGCCCCTAAGCAATTGGGGTTAAGTAACTTAACTTGCTCAAGGTTACAAGGCCACGTGTTTCTGGGTGGGTGCTAAGTGTCTGAGCCCAGGATTTGATCCCCAGGTCATCCTGACACTGGGGCCAGTGCTCTTACTCGCTGTGCTACCTTGCCACTCCTCATCCACCATTCTTTAAAGGACAAAGAGCAGCCTCCTCCTGAGATGGTCCAACTCCCTCCTTCTTCAAGATCCTAATTTCTACTATCTCTAAGCATTCCTTGGTCCTTTTCCCTCTCCTGTGGGTCATATAAGGTCAGGATTTCTCACTGTTTCCCTGAATCCTTTCTTAAACCCCATTTGTTTTCAGTGAATTCTTCCTACTGTTCTTTAATGGCACTCCCATCTCCCTGACAACACGAGAAGAGCCTCTTTACTTTTTTTTTTTTTTTTTGGAAGGAAGATGAGCCTGCACTTTGAAACCAGATGACAGTTACTAGACCCTGGCAGAAAAGAAGTATCTCATGCATTCTGAGGGGTTATGGCAAACTTCCACCTATTCTTTAAGTAGACTGGAAATGAAATCCCAAGACCTCTGTCTTACTTGCTAGTAGCTCCCGGGGTCAACTTGGAGCCAACTGTTCCCCTGCAAAACTACTAGAACAAGAATGTGGAGAGCAGAAGCAGGAGAACTTTGTACACAATTACAGACACTTCGTATCTGTGACGACTAACTCTGATAGACTGGGCTTTTCTCAGCAATGCAAGCTTATAAGACAACTCCCAAAGACTCCTGATGGAAAGAGATGTCCACATCCTGAGAAAGGACTGCAGAGCCTGCATGCAGACTGAAGCAGACTACTGGCTCTCTCTTTTGAGTTTTGTTTTGTTCCTTCTTTCTCACTGTTCACTCCATTGGTTATAACTCTTCTTTACAACTTGACTAATGTTCAATGCGAAGGTATTTGTAGAACCTATATTGGAATGCATGCTGCCATGGGGGGGAGGGGGAAGAGAAAATTTGGAACTCATGGGATTGTGGAATTGAATGTTATAAACTAAAAATAAATAATTAACAAAACAAAAAAACTACTAGAGCAAAACTCCACAGAGTTGACAGCCCCCTTATCCTGACAGCCCACTGACAGGTACCATCTGTAAAACTTAAAAGTTCCCACACTACTGATTCCTCAATGGCTAATACACTAAAGAATTTGGCACCCACTACTTGTTCTTGCCTGGGACATTTACACAACTGTTTCTCATTAGCTAAACTTCAATTCCTTGAGAGGTCTCTTTAAGAAACAAGATTGAACTGGACTGAAAAATCAAGACAACTGTAGCCTAGGGATCAATCCTCAATGAGTTATAATTACAAGAGGAAAAAAACCTGGGCCTGAACTCACTTGCAGGCTTTTCTTCACTCCAGAGGTAGGGCACAGTCTGCTCTGGGGAGCTGCTGTCCAACCAAATGCAGAATTGCTGTAATGGAAACATTTAACACATTACCATTATGCAAAGAAAGCACATTAAAAAGCAATAAGTTTATTTTGAGGCTCACATATTGAAAGCCTGAGTCAAGATTTCACAAGTACAATTTATGCTGTTTTACCGGCACAATTCCTTACGTCCAGTTTTCTGGGACAAGGCCATGCTTCTTCGTAACAGCTGTTAATTAAAGCACTTACCTCATCAGCTTGAACTTTTCCAACTAGATCTTTAAATGCAGGAAGGCAGCTCAGTCTCATCATTGCTTCTGTCTGTTCTACGGTCAATCCATTAATTTTGGGAACAACACCAGTGCTAAGGACGATTTCTTTCCCTCTCAAGAAGTGCTGGAATTCAGCATCATAGGTAGGTTCCCTGTACATGAAATATCTCTTTAACTCAGATTTCTTACATTCACATTCACTATCATTAGTGACCAAAATACCACTTGATCATGGAATAAATAAAAATTACAGCAGAAATCCAACAAGTTAACATAGGAAAAACACAAAGTTGTTTCCCTTTGTTTCTACTTCTGTAATCATTTGTAAAAGAACACACATTCTAGTTGGCTTCCTTCACAAAGGCCGGGAGCTTTTGGTCACATTTTTTACTTTGTATCAAGCATAGGGCTTAAGTATATAGCATATTAGTATACAGAATATGAAAACATGACGACTACTTCTTTATACAATGGTCGATTTGAACAAGGAAAAATAAATTTACCCAATAGTGCCTTTCAGTTTAATTCTTGCTAAAAGCATTGCAAAGGTGATGTGATCTTGATGCAGCATGCCTCTGGCCACTCTGTTAAAAGCAACCTGTTGACAGAAGGGACAGAGGCTTATGTTCTCAAAGACAAATCACTGAATCAGTTATTTACACTGGAGTAAACAAACTTCACAAGAAACTTGTAAATAAATAGGCAACCCATCTTTTACCTGGAAGAGATCCTTGGTAATGATTGAGAGCCGCTGGGTGTGATCAGTAATGCTCTTTAAGTTTGGATTCTCATATAAGACATTGTGATAAATATCCAGGAAAAACTGAAGGGAATATTGATATAAGAAGTGTATCTGAAAAGAAATAATTTAGCCAATGTTAGACTGCCCAAATCTACACACGAAAATGAAACAAAATTAGAAAGTTTTTTAAAAATCCACCTAAGTCTGAATGAGAATTTCTCTCAAGTGACTGTTTCCTCCACTTTTCAAATAACAGTGAGAACACAACAGAAAAAAAACAAACTTTTTTTTTTTAAACAAAAACAACTCTTGCTGACATTGGAGCTAGTCACCAGCAAATTAGTCCATGAAGGTAATAATCCTGATAACCTTACAATTGTTCTACAACCATAGGTCTCAGAAATTTTGCTACTTACACCAAATATAATAACAACCTTAAAATGGATATACAATCCAAGTATTCACAGTCACACCATTTAAAAAAATTAGAAGAAAAACTTTTGTAGACATAGCTAAGGGGGAGTGTTCATAAACAAAAGACAGGGGTGTTCATAAAAGATGTCATCTCAGGGTGGCTAGGTGGTGCAAGGAATAGAGCACCAGCCCTGAAGTCAGGAGGACCTGAGTTCAAATCCAGCCTCAAACACTTAGCACAAAAACTAGCCATGTGACCTTGGGCAAATTGCTTAACCCCAATTACCCTCCAAAAAAAAAAGATAAGTCATTTCAATTACATAAAATTGGAAGGCTTTGTGCAAAATTAACAGCTAGGATAAGAAGGGAAGCTGCTCAATGGAGAAAATTTTTTGCAGTATATATCTTTTATATGGATCTAATATTCAAGACATAAAGGTGCATGTGTGTGTGATAGCCAAGCCATTTTATAATAAATAAGTGGTCAAAGCATATATAAATAACCAGTTCTCAAAAGAACTACAAAGTATTTTCTGTGTGAAAGACTGCACCAAATCATTAATAATAGGAATACAAAGCAAAAACAATTCTGAGGTTTCCCTTCACACCTAGTAAATTGATAAAGATGAAATGGTCAAGCAGTATTTGATGGGCTGTGTAAAGACAAGCATACTATAATGTTAGTAGATCTGTGAACTGGTCCAACCACTGTGGAAAACAATTTGGAGTTATGCTAATGAATTGAACAAAATGTCCATTTAATCAATAAACATTTATTAAGCACCTACTAGGTGCTAGGCACTGTACTAAGCAATGAGAATACAAAATGAGGCAAAAGACAGTCCCTGTACTTGGGGAGCTCACACAAATATATACAAAGCAAACTACATAGGAAAAACAGGAAATAGCTGAGGAAAAGCACTAAAATTAAGAGGGGTGGGGAAGGCTTCCTGTGGAAGGTGGGATTTTAGTTGGAATGTGGGAAAGCCAGGGAGATCAGTAGTTGGGAGTGGGGAAGAGTGTTGGAGGAATGGAGGACAGCCACAGAAAATGCCCAGAGCCCAAGGATTGAGAGTCTTGTTCAAGGGACAGTCAGGAGACCAGCATCACTAGATCAAAAGGTCACTACTAGGTATTTACTCTAAATAGGCCGAAGAAAGGAAATGCCCCAAATATACTAAAATATTTAAAGTAACACCTTTTCTTTATGATAGCAAAGAACTGGCAACAAAGCCAATACTTAGCAAATGGGAAATGACTAAACAAATAGGAATGTAATGGAATCATTATCATGCCTTAAGAAATGAATAACATGAAACATACAGAAGCTTGGGAAGACTTACATGAACTGATACAAATCAAAGAAAGCAGAACTAGGGGAAACAATATAAACAACTACAACGGAAATGGAAAATATGAAAAAGAAATGCTATGACTACTACTTATCATCATAAACAAATGAAAGGCAGCAATGAAATTTTTAGTAATTTTTAAAAAGCAATTTTAAAAAGAAACTACATCAACACTGTTTCACACTAAGGAGTTACCCAGTTTTAGCATTCTGAGAATAGTGGTATAAAGGGAGTGAGGGATCGCAAAGTAGATGGAGGCAACAAGCACAGGCAGATTTGGGAAAATGGGAAAAACTTGCTCTCAGCTCCAAAAGGTCAGAGATGTATAACTCCAGCTGCCCTTAAAAACCAGTCACAGATTGTCCATCAGTAAATTTAAACCCTTCCTCTTCATATGTTCAGTAGTTAATACTCTTAGCATGTAAAACTGTACTTAGAGTCATAAGATTACCAATCTAGAAATGGAAGGGACCCAGAGGTCATCTAATCTAAACCACTAAGTTAACAGATAAGGAAACTGAGGCCCAAAAGGTTAAGTGACTCGCATAAGGGAACACAGGAAGTCAATTCTTTTGATCTGAACTAATACTATTTCTCCAAGAGCTGAGGAACCATAAACTATAATATTCTAAGATTTGGTTAAGTTCATGTTTACTCTATCCATACCCTTCAATCACATTCTCTCTCCTCCTTAAGTATTGGCTTTCTAGACTGAAGAATGCTAAATTTTCTATCTCTTCCTGAAATCTGTAAAGGTAGGATAATTTTATTTCTAATTCTCTCTGATGATGCTTCCTTCAGACCTACAATAATCCTAGTGACTAATATGAACCATAAATCTAACTTGAATATTATTCTTAAGTCTCCTCCATCCTTAAAAAAACCTTCATTAAACCCTGTCATCTCTCTAAACTACCTTCCTATATCTTTCCTGCATTCCTCAGCCAAATTCTTGGAAAAAAATCTCTCTATATTTGATGCCTCTACATTCCCTTCTCTCATTCCACAACCTTTTGCAATGTGGTTTCCAACCTCACTGGTCAAGTGGAACAGCTCTCTCCCTTCTAAATTTCCTTATTTCTGTTGAAGAGACTGCCATCCTTCCATTTCATAAGTTAATAACTTCACAAGTATGCACCACTCCCTATTCTCCCTTGCTTCGTAGAGCAGTTAACAAACTCTGCTTTCATTTTCTCTCCAGCATCACTTGCATCCATTCCACAGTCCCTGGTCACATAGGGCTGCCACTTTAGTTCAATCCTTTAAAGATCCCCTTCCCCCCCACCTCCCTGATCTGGCCTATTGCAAAAGGCCTGCCTGCCTCAAGTCTCTCTCTCCCCAGAGTTTCCAAAGTAATTTTCTTCTTCTTTTTTTTTTGGAGGGCAACTGGGGTTAAGTGACTTGCCCAAGGTCACACAGCTAGTTTTTGTGTGTGTGTGTTAAGTGTCTGAGGCCGGATTTGAACTCAGGTCCTCCTGACTCCAGGGCCAGTGCTCTATTCCCTGCGCCACCTAGCTGCCCCCAAAGTAATTTTCTTTAAGGGCAGATATGGCCATATCATTCCCCTACTTAATAAAATACAGTGCTATTTTATTATGATCTCTAAAACTAAATATAAACTTGTTTGACTTTTAAAATCCTTCACAACTAGCCCGAAGTGCCATCATACACCACTCCCCTTCCCACAATTTAGATACTTCAGTCAAACTGGCCTCTCTCTTCTGGCCATTCCCCATGTCTGGAATCCTGGCTCTCCTCACCTCTGCTTCAGAGAATCTCTCATTTCCTTCAAGACACAGCTCAAGTACCACACCTTCTCCACAATGCCCTTCCTAAACCCCCAAACTGCAATGGGGGGTTCCTAACTACCTCATACTAACCTACCTTATATATTGTATATTCCTATACATAACCATATATATCATCTCCCTGAGAGTGGGAATTGCTTTTTTTTTGGTCTTTGTATCTTCAGCTCCAAGCACAGTGCCCAGCATACATCAGGAGTTTAAAAACACTTGATTATTAAATGTCATTTCGCACATAAGGTTAAAAATATAACCAGTCAAACCAAGGTTGGAAAAGTAATAAACTTTGATTTGAGCCCCAAAGTGAGGGTCTAAATTACATAAACTCTTGAAAAGGTAAAAAAGCCAAAATCTGTTCAAGACCAAGGCAAGAGCCTCCATATTTTTTACCTGCTTCAATGACTCCATAGTAAAGTAAATACTGCTACAGGCAGTAGAAAGTGGTAGATATTGCTGGGAGACAGTTTCAACTTCCTGCATGACGATGTCCGTTTCTTCTACTTTGCGAGTGACCTCTGCTGCTTCCTTCTTCAGATTCTCCAAGGTAGTAATAATGGTGTCATCATCTAAAATACGGCCTTTAACCTCATTAAGAGCTTGCAGCAGAGATTTTTCTAACTGGCGTAGACGCAACTGGAATTCACCTTAAACAAAATAACAACTTTAGCTATAGTAGTGAAATTCAGTCATTCACCAAACATTTCCCCACTCTGTACAAGAAGCTCAAGGAAGTGTAATGAAAGGCAAACACAAAAGTAGTTCACACCTTGTTTCAGCTATTGAATTAACACCTTGTTTCAGTTCAAGTTTCTTTTGAGCCTTACATCAAGTCTGTTAAGAAACAGAACATGTGATTCTTGGGAGGGGGGGGCGGAGTCAAGACAGCAGAGTAGAAGCAGGACCTCCCGCTGCTCCAGATTCCACCTTCCCCAATCCATGTAAAAAGCGGAGTCTAAACAAACTTTGGAGCTGCAGAACCCACAAAATGACACAGAGAAGCTAACCTCCCACTGAGGACAGCCGGGCAGGCCCGTAGGAATTGGCCAGCCCAGCGCTCTAGGAGCCAAGCCCAGCCTCACACCCCAAGGCGTTAGCCCCAGGGTGGTTCTGACCAGCCACCGCCCCAGAGGGACCCAAGATCAGCAGCAGCTGTGGCCTTTTCCAGATTTATCAACACACAGATTCGAAGGACAAAGTGAGAGGCCAGTGTAGTCTGGACTTTGGGACCCAGTAAGTGGGAGTGCGTGGCATTTGCCCCCAGGGCGAGAAGCCACTGAGACGCCTGGCACAGCCAGCCAGCGCCACATGGCAGCTTCAGCTCCTGGCCTGCAGAGTGTAGGGGGACCAAGCGATCAGTCTGAGGGGTAATTGCTCTTGCTTTAATCTGCTTGGATCTGGATTGCAGTCTAGGGTGGAGGTCCTGGGGTGTGTGTCCAGCTTGCCAGAGCATGTGGAGACCTCAGAGAGGGCACCCATCTAATACCTCCGGCAGCTGAGAAAACTTCAGCATTTGGAACGAAAGCTCCCATGTCTGGTGGAAGAGTTCTACTGTGGCAAAAAGCCCAGTGGTCAAGTGACTGAGGGGCGACATGACCAGGCAAAGGAAACAAAGCAGACAGAAGATTCCAACATTAGACTCCTATTTTAGGGACAAAAAAGGAGCAAAGCATGGAACAGGAGGAAGACAGTGAAGTCAGAACTCCTGCACCAAAAGCTTCAAAGGAAAATACGAGCTGGTTACAGGCCATAGAGGACCTTAAGAAGCAGATAAGAGAAGTGGAGGAAAAATTGGGAAGAGAAATGAGAACAATGCAAGAAAATTATGAAATGAGAGTCAACAGCCTGACTGAGGAAAAATCACACCTTAAAAAATAGACTAACTCAAATGGCAAAAGAGGCTCAAAAAGGCAACGAGGAGAAGAATGCCTTAAAAAGCCGAATTTGCCAGATGGAAAAAGAACCTCAAAAGCTCAATGAGGAGAATCATTGCTTCAGAATTAGAGTGGGGCAAATGAAAGCTAATGACTTTATGAGAAATCAAGATGATGTTAAACAGATCCAAACAAATGAAAGAACAGAAGGCAATGTGAAATACCTCATGGGAAAAACCACTGACCTGGAGAATAGATCCAGGAGAGATAATTTTAAAATGATTGGCCTCCCTGGAAGCCATGATCAAAAAAAGAACCTAGAAATCATCCTCCAGGAAGTTCTCAAAGAAAACTGCCCTGATGTTTTAGAACCAGAGGGCAAAATAGAGGTGGAAAGAATCCACTGATCACCTCCTGAAAAAGATCCCAAAAAGAAAACCCCTAAGAATGTTATAGCCAGGTTCTGGAATTCCCAGATTATGGAGAGAATATTACAAGAAGCCAGGAAGAAACAATTTGAATACTGTGGAAACACAATCAGGATAACCCAGGATCTGGCAGCTTTTACACTGAGGGACTGAAGGGCTTGGAATATGATATTCCAGAGGTCAAAGGAGCTGGGATTAAAACCAAGAGTCACCTACCCAGCCAAACTGAGTATCATGTTTCAGGGGAAAATATGGTCATTCAGTGGAATAGAGGACTTTCAAGCATTCTTGCTGAAAAAACCAGAGTTGAATAGAAAATTTGACATTCAGATATAAGAAGCAAAAGATGCATGAGAAGGTAAACCGGGAAAAGAAATCATAAGGAACTTATCAAAGTGGAACTACTAACATTCCTACATGGAAAAACAATAATTGTAACTTATGAAACTTTTCTCAGTAGTTGAAGGGAATAGAAATATATGAGGGTATATGGGCATATGAATACATATATGAATGTGTGTATACATGTTCACAGGTATACATAGATAGATGGCACAGGACCAATTTAATAGGAAGGAATGATACTTAAAAGGTGAAATAAAGAGGTGAGAGAGGAATATAATGAGAGGAGATGGGGAGAGAAAGAATGGGGTAAACTATCTCATACAGAAGAGGCAAGGGAAAATGGTTACAATGGAGGGGAAGAATAGGAAGGCAAAAGAATTATTCCCATTGAATTTGGCTTGAGGAGGGAATGAAATACACACTAAATAGGGTATCTTAACCGCCAGGAGAGTAGGGGGGGAAGGGGAGGAGAGAGGGGATGATGGAAGGGAGGGCAGGCTGGGGGGGGGGGGGAGGGAAGTTGGAAGCACCCACTTTTGAAAAGGGACAGGATCAAAATAGAGAATAGAACAAGTGGGAGGTGGGATAGGAGGGAGGGAAATATAGCCAGTCTTTTACAATATATCTACTATGTTATTGTTTTGCATTAGCCACACATGTACAATCTATACTGAACTGCTTATCTTCCCAGTAAGTGTGGGTAACAAGGGAGGAAGGAAATGAATCTGGAATTCAAAGTTTTAAAATCAAATATTCAAATATAGATATACACACACACACACACACACACTTATTAATACTATTTTACATGTAATTCGGAATTAAGATATACAGGCACTGGGGCATAGAGATCCACTGGAAAAGTTGAAAGGGGTATGGGAGAGAGCAGATTGGAGGAGGGGATATCCTGCGGGGCTGCTATTTTGGGGCGGTGGGTAGAGGAAAAAAGGGATGAGATGGCAGAACTAAGAAGAGGACTCTTGTGGTGGCAAGTCAAGAAGGAGAAAACTTGTAGTATTCTGGCACCATTTGTCTGCTCTGTCTGTGTTGATGCTTGTTTGTGATACAGAAGCCCTGGGACCTTAGTAGAAGCCCTGAAAGAGGATTTTCTGGTTGTATGTGTACAGAAGTCCTGGAGGAGGGTTTTGGAGGTCCTGGGACTTTACTGATGATTTGTGCTGACCTCTTGGACCTTGTCTGTGGATCTGAGTTTATTTCTTTTTTTTTTTTTTTAAAGCAATTGGGGTAAAGTAACTTGCTCAAGGTTACACGGCCAGTTATTTCTGGGTGTGGTGCTGAGTATCTGAGCCCGGATTTGATCCAGGTCATCCTGACACTGGAGCCAGTGCTCTTACTCACTGAGCCACCTGGCCGCCCCTAAGCAATTGGGGTTAAGTAACTTGCTCAAGGTTACACGGCCAGGTGTTTCTGGGTGGGTGCTAAGTGTCTGAGCTCGGGATTCGATCTCCAGGTCTTCTCAACACTGGAGCCGGTGCTCTTACTAGCTGTGCTACCTGGCCGCCCCGGTCTGAGTTTATTTCCCAGGCAGCTAGTGAATTGATGATGGTACCCGCAATATATATGAATATTATTGTGGCTCTGTTGAGCTGTGTCTTCCCAGAAACAGAAACTGTGAAGTCCTTGAGGTGGACTGGGCACTGTGAACTTCAATATGGAATGGGAACTGGACAAAGAACTGGACAAGGAGCTGGACAAGTTGCTGGGACCATGGAAAAGGAACCATGGAAGCCGAGGGTCAGCTTTGAGTCAAGCTGAAAGAAGACTTTACTTGGATACTGCGTACTGACTGAGAAGATTATGATTTACTGTGACCTAGGGGTGGAGAACTTTGACTTCTGTACTTTGTGATTGAATTAAGGATTTTGTGATTGACTAAATGAATGTAATTTCTTTAAAACTATGTGACCACTTTAGTGATAAGTTGTTGAGCTGTGACATGGTAAATGCTGTATTTTGATTTTCTGTGATAAGCTGTAACATTGTGAATGCTGTACCTTGGTTTTCTGTGAATGTTTTGCTCTGATGTGTTATTGAATAGAGTCCACTATATTAAGTAATCAGAACCTTTAAAGCTGTTCACAGCAGCAGTCCTCTGGAGAGCTGCATGTGCGTGGCTTTGCAGGAAGGCTTTATAGAGGAGCTCTCTGAGGAAAACCAAGCTCAAGAATTTATGCTCTGATAGTCAGTATAAGCCCATGAAGGGTTATTGGGTTTTGTTTGTTTTTTAAGCAGAGGATTAAACACAACCAGAGACTTGGACAATGCTTTTAAAGATCAGAGAGGAGGTTACTTATAGGTAAGAAAATTAGAACAATAGTGTAAAGTAAGAAAAGATGGGAGTGGCTAGGTGGTGCAGTGAATAGAGCACCAGCTCTGGAGTCAGGAGGACCTGAGTTCAAATCCGGCCTCAGACACTTAACACAAAAACTAGTCACGTGACTTTGGGCAAGTCACTTAACCCCAATTGCCCTCCAAAAAGCAAAAAAAAAAAGAAAAAGAAAAGATGAAGATATGAATCAGGGTGGTAAAGTATAAGAATAAAGGGGATAAATGTGGCAAGATCATGGAGGTAAAATTGACAGAATCTGACAAACGAGTGGTTGTAGGGGGTGAGAAGAATCAAAGGTGACTGGTGTTGCCATCAACAGAAATACAGATGTTAGGAAAAGAGATAGCTTTTCGGTTCTAGACAGCATGAAGTTCTGAGGGACCAAGCTGTAAAACCTTTTCAGTATACAATAGTAGGGTGTCCTATTGGCCCAAGATGGCAGGCACAGGGAAAGGCATATGGATCAACAGCAGAACTGAGGAAGCGTGTAAGCAAAAGTAATGAGAGAGCCCAAGCAGACCTGAAGACTAAGATGACTTGAAATGAAAGGGGACAAAGGGAAAGGGAAAGTAATATCCCTATGTCTTAGTTGTCAACTCAGAATACAGACCAAGGGAAAGGTCAAAGGGAATTGGTGGCCACTGGCAAAAGAGCAACGATCAGCACAATTTCTAGTGTTAAATACAATGGTTAACACCTACTGCTAAAAAGAAAGCAATTTGACATGTCAGATTTGCATTCATCTTCAGTCTACAGTAACAACGTAAAGAAGGCAGCTACTTAAAAGGGAAGCACAAACTTTCCTTGGGGTCTACTCCTCTCTGAGAGAGGTAGCAAATAACGATGAACTGAAGCATCCATTAATTTTCTGTGACACGTTCCGGAAGATTCTTACAGAATCTTACTGCTGGCTTTGAAGGCATCAAAAAGTTATTATAGGCCAAAGCAGAAGGCAAACAACCCCTGGCAGCAGGATTAAAACCTTACTGAAAGGCATCGTGACTCATGCTCTAGAGGCTGCCAAGTGTCTCCATGGGTGTACTCAACTGGGGAATCCTCAGAGGGGGATAACTGTTAATATCCAGGCTACAGCTCACTATGAAAGTCAAGCCCTGTCAAGGGGAGAGGCAGGTGGAGGATCCACATAGTCTGGCTCCCATTCCTTGGTCTTGCAGAATATGGCATCCACCATTTCTTCTGTCAAAGTTAAAGTCCCCTGGATATGTGTGACAAAACTTAGAATGCTGAACTTTTTCAACCTTCTGTTCTTGTTGTTGTTCAGTCATTTCAGTCATGTCTGACCCTTCGTGACCCCATTTGAGGTTTTCTTGGCAAAGATACTAGAGTCGTTTGCCATTTCCTTCTCCAGCTCATTTTATAGAGGAGTAAACTGGGGTAAACCAGGTTAAGTGACTTGTTCAGAGTCACACAGCTAGTAAGTGTCTGAGGTCAGATCTGAACTCAGGAAGATGGGTGTTCCTGAATCCAGAGCCAGCACTGTATCCACTATACCACCTAGCTGCCCCTCCTCAACCTTCTAACTTTTACCAAATAAACTGTAAAATTTTCTCAAGACTTCATTTTAGCTTACAGTTAGATTTAGGCACACACCTTGAAGTTTAAGGAGATCAGAACGTTTTTCATCCACATCAGGTCTTTCTGCTTTAAGAACCTCATTCAGACACTGGCTTTGTAAACTGCTTCGGGTTACTGTGAAGTTCACAAATGTCACACGGGAACAGAGATCTGGTGGGAATTCAACCTATCAAAAAGGACAATGCAATACATTCTACTTTGTAGTCACGGACAATACCCTAAAACTCAATACATTTTTATACATGGTCTGTCTCCCTCCTTACTGTTGGGTCTCTGGTGGACAGGAAGATGACAAACGATGGAGACAAGTCTATGTCCTGATCCCCAAGGGTAATCAGCACTCTTCCACCTGTTCTCCGGACTTCGCGATTCAGCACTGGATTCAAAACTGGGTCATAGCTCTCCACATCCTAAAGAGGAATACAAGTGTAAATACTGAATAAAACACCTTCCACAATTAGCATCAACTAAATAATGACTTTAATAAATAAATGGACACTCTTAATAACCAGGACAAACATCTGCAACCATTTAGTTAACCGAGAGCTTTCCCAACAGGTTTCAAATTAGGTTTTCCCACTGAACCTATGAGTTTTATTCTTGCACTATTTTTTGTAAAGTTACAATTTCTAAGTTCTATCCCCTCTATTCTACTATTAAATAAATCTTCAGGGTTCTCAAATTATCAGAATGTTTTCATTTGTATATGGTTTTCTTTTGTCTTAGCTCACAATTCCTAAAAATCAAGCAGGAGTTCTTAACCTAGGATCCATGAAGTTAAAAAATATTTTAACTACGCACCTGGACAAGAAGGGGGTTACCAAATCTCAGTGCACTTTCTAAATTCTTTCTGAAGGCATCATCCAAAAAGCTTGTTCGAGTAATTTTCCTATCTTTATATTCATTCATTATGAATTCTGTGGCTTGTCCAGAAGGATCAATGATCAATGGATATCTATAATCATATAATAAAATGTCAGCTTAGCAAAAACAAACCCATTGCAAGAGGAAAAACAAGAAGTGGTAAATAATTATAAAATGATTTGCACAAATTGATGCTAAGTTTCTGATGAATTGTATGAACATTCATATCACTACTGTTTAAACAAAAGAAAACATGCTTCTTAATAGTATAACCCTACAGCTTTTGTTATAAGCAACACCAAGTTTGCAAAGACCAAATGCTACAAGTATTAAGTAGTAAAATAGACCTCTGCTCTTATCAATCAGGAACTCTCTCCAATGGTGCAGACTGTGACCCATCTGTGCCATTTTCATAGATGTCCACCCTAAAGTCACTACAAGGGGCCCACAGATTGTGCCAAAAGCCTCTCTCTCCCAACATGCCACACACCAGGGCAGTACCTGGGGAGTCTGACCATCCATCTGTTGGTTATCAGATTTTAGCTATCAGAGTTGTTGACATCTTCCAAGGAATCAGGACTGATCTTAATGTATGAACGGGAGATACTTTTTATAGAAGAGTTCACAAGGCTGCTGCCTTTGTTCTGTCTACCAAATCAAAAATTTTTCTATAATCAACAAAAAAATAAGCACCATGGCATCTTTTATATTCTATTTATGTAGACCTGTGGTAAATATCACTTGTGAAGAGATTGTTGTTCTCTACTAACACCCTCATTGAGGATGTCCTTGGTTTGCATATAAATCCATAGAATTGATATTAAATTTAAAACAAATCTAACACCAGATATAAATGAAATGTTACAACAGTAAAAAGTATTATAGAATTAAGAAGCCATCTAGTCACAAAACTGTGCTGCCTGAGTACATCACAAATTTATGTTATCAGCCCTCAATGCAACAAGGCAATTCGTTTATTTATCCTTAATTAGTCCTCCATTTCACTACCAACAGAAGCTTTTCCAAACCATCTCTTCTCTTCCCAAGCTTCCTTTCCTGGTCCCAATCCTCCTCCCACATCCCTCCCCACAAGGTCCTTCACCCTCTCAGCTAACCTTACCATTCATTCACTTTATTGAGAAAGTTGAAGACATTGCTATGGGTTCCCTCTTCTCTCCTGTTCTTCATCTCAAAGCCCCTTGATATTATCTCCTACTGTCTCCTCCTCTCTCTCAGTCTTAGATGAGGCAGCCCTTCTTTTTGCTAAGGGCCAACCCTTCTGTAAGTTCCCTTGATCCCATTTTCTTTTGCATGTTACCCTCAGAATAATTCCCACCCCCTTTCTCATCTTCAAACTCTCCCTATCTCCTGGTCCTTTCCCACTACCTTTGAATATGCCCAGGTCTCTCCTATCCTTTGAAATCCACAACACCTTTCACATTCCTCCCCTTCTTTACTCATATACATACCTCCGATTCAAGCCCTCAATACCTCTTACCCAGATTATTGTCACCTTAAGAGGTTTCCTTGTCTCCAGTCTTTGCCCTTTCAAATCCATCCCATACATTGTTGCCAAAGTCCTGATTTTCCATAAGTGCAGATCTGGCCAAGTTATTCCCTTACTCAGTAAGTGCCAGCTCCCTATTGCATCTAGAGTCAGATATAAACTCCTCCATTTGACCTTTAAAGCCCTTTACAACTATCCTCAACCTACCTTTCCAGTTTCATCATACATTATTCTCTCCCTCCTCATTCGCCATGGTTCTGCCAAACTGCTGTCCTTACTGGCCACCCCACATGCCCCAGATGCACACGATCCCTCCTTCCCTCTGCCTCTTAGAATTGCTACTTCCTTCAAATACTCCCCCTTCTGCACAAAGCCATTCCTGATCTCCTCAGCTGCGAGAGCTTCCCTTCCCTATCTACATTTTATCTATTTTACAACTATGCTGTATACCCCATTATAAAGAGGAGGGCTTAAACACAGATTATGTTTGGTATCTAACCACCTTCATTTATCACTGCAGTTAAATTCTGTTTTCTCTCATCCCTATCTCATGAAAAAAGCACAACACTGGCCACTCCAGTGTTCTCTCCAGGTGAAACAATTCCAGTTCTTAAAGCATCCCCAATGCTTATTCTCAGAAAAGAGGGGGGAGTTTGAAAATTCACCAATGGTGAAATGAAAAATTACCAAACACTTTTTAGTTGTCCTTTGAAGGAATTGGTTTGAGATGCTTGTAAACATACCTATTAAACCGTTTAAGCATGATTGCATTTTCAGTGCACAAATCATCTGCAGGTAAGGAACTTGCTTGCCACCGAAGCCGCTCATCAGCATTTGAAAGATATTCTGTCCTTGCAATGTCTGTACGGAACTGAAATATTAAATCTTTATTATTTTTCCTTCATCAAAACTCCCTTTTGCATAAAATTCTACAGTTGTCTTTACAAAAGCTAATAAAATATTAAGTTTGGTCTTATGCCTTTAACACCAGAATATAATAAGCCTCAGTGGATTTTTACCTGTATATTTGCTTGTTGTAAGTGATGGGACCAAGTAGTAAATAAGTTTTGACGCATCTGTTGGTCAAAATAGCCAGCATAAGCAATGAAGGCAGCGGACAACAGACAATCTCCTGCAATAGTCGACATTTGGTTTTTGAAGGTTTCACTTGTTTTCTCCCAGCGTTCTCGCTCAGCAGACAAACTCTTGAGAAGAGCAGTACTTCGGTTTACCTAAAGTTAAAGCATACGATTTAATTAAGACCATGTGCAGCACTTACAGCTGGGTTATTTATCCAAGAACAGATAGAACACTCTTGGTGCCTAATGTTTCTACTCTCACAAAATGCTAATGAAGGCACGTAGAAAATCCTGCTGATATAGAACCTGTATGTACCACATGGCCTCAAACTGGTTTTAAAGCATTATATACATCAGATGAAGTCACCCTTTTTTCTATCAAAATGCAAGTCTTACACATGAATCTCAAATACCATCTTCTAGCATTTTTTGTAATTTTGGAGTCTAGAAAAGCGGAACAAGAACCAGATTAAGTAACAGCAGGCAAAACCTTACTTTTGCCTCCACAGCAGCCAGGTCCGCTTTAATTGCCTGGGCCTCAGAGATCAGCACAGCATACTCCTCCTTGTACCGAGCAATGCTAGCTTCCAGGTCCCGTATCATCTGTTCGACCTCGTTAGCTTTCTGCTGGTTGTCTTTAGCGTCATCTTCCAGTTTCTGGAGCTCATTCCGCAAAGGCTCTACTCGCTTTAACATGTCTGCATAGTTAAGCTGTCAGATATACCAAAGCAGATGAATATCACAGGCAGTTTAAGAACTCCCCCAGTCACTAAATTTCACAAGTAAATGCTTCTAAGAATGGTCATTCCACAACCAGTTACCTGTGCAATTGCCCATTTAACCATGGGGCCACAAGCCAAAGATGCTCTGTTTACAATTTCGTAATTATAACTTGGGTTGGACATGTAATTCTTCTTCATCTTTTCCCTTATGGCGTCGCTGCAAAAGAATTGGGCTCTTTAGTATGAATGTGAGAGAACAGCAGTGCAGCATCTCTGGGATTCAGTTCTTCAAAGTGTAAAAGTTCTACTTCCAAGTCTCTACAATGTTTCTATACATTACCCCAAATGACCACTAAAGACAAAACTAAAACCAATACCTTAGTTCTTCAATATTAAAGTTGACAATGCTGCTGATGAAATTATCTCTGAGAATAACTGGTCTGATCTTTTTCCAATCATTAGTTTCCTCACCCAACAGAAGACAGATTGACTCTAAAGCCAGTTTTACTGCAGCAGGAGGGTTGGCCATTGCTCTTACTTCAACAAGATGCTGCTTCCTTATAGAGCTCACAGCTATTTGTGGGGGATGAAAACAGCATTCAGCATGCAACAGGTTAAGGAATTGTAACACTACTGCTGGGAATGTCCGAAAGAAATTTCAGTTCTTCACTTCCAAAAAATTTGCCTAAAAAGATGCCCCTTTGATAAAACATGGTATCTTTTAGGGAACAACACCAAAGAGGTGATTATCATAAAGTTAATGAGGATGTCTGCTAAATATAAGAAAATCACACGGCCAAATTTAAGTTCCTCTTTCCAGATGAAGACAACTATCTCCAAATACGTTACGAACAATTTCTTTCAATTCCCAGCAATAGCACTGTACGTTCATTTAATCACCTGATCTCCTCAGCAGAAAAGTTTACAATAGTTGGTATGAAGTTTTCCCTCATAATGATGGAACGTATCTGTTTCCAGTCAGTGGTGCTTTCACCCAACAGCAGACAGATGGACTCTAGGGCCAGCTTCACCGCTGCAGGGGGATTTGCCATAGAGCGGACCTCTACCAGGTGTTGCTTCTTTATTGATTTTACAGCTAAAAGACAGCAGTCAAACCAGTTGGAACAAAAGGAAGAGAAAGTATTGATTGGGGAGAGGGGAAAAGGAAGATCGAGTACAAACACAGTAAGACAGGAATAATAATCACAACCTGAAGCTTTGAGTCTCCTCCAGAAATTCATGCTATAGCTAAAAAGATCTGCTAGACTAATGTAAGATTTGGCAGACATCCTAGGGCTTTAGCTCTTCTGAATTCCCATCACTAGAAATGGAATTTTATCATACAGAATACCAATGAGCTAGACAGAGGTAGCAACATGAAGCCCAGTACTTCTGCAAAATCTGCTGTAGTAAACTTATACACCAGATGTACTGAACAGAGGTTACTTATCATTCACAATGACAACCCTAATGACATTTGAAAAGACACATAGTAAAACCCTCTTCACAAAGGGAAGCTGTATACAATATCAAAATTATCTGTGTGTTTTATTTTGCACTTTTCAGCCCAATTTTCCCATTCCTTTTTAGTAACTGAATCCTTGAAAAACAATAATGAAGAGAGTTTCACTATGTAAGATACCACCACCAAGAAATAAAAAAAAATTACTTCTGGCAGGGGAAATCTTTACTACTAGTAATTTGTTCATGCTTATAAAATATGGAATGGAAATGGAAAAAATTAGAAAATTTTAAACAATGAAGGAAAAATGCGAACTAGAAATAGAGAGAACCCAACATGATTTATAATTTCAAGTGATAGGAGCATAAGGATGAAATTTAAAATTCTAAAACAATGACCAAATCTTACATCAACTGACTTGTGTGATTTCCTAGCCTCAAATTCGATTAAGAGCTGTAATAAGGATAGAATTAGATCTTATCCTGAATAAAATGAGCAATAAAAATTTAAATCAATTTACCATGTTTCCAAAGGTTGAGGAACCACTGCCTCCAAAGAATCCATAAGGAAGTTAACATTACATAAGGCATTAATTTTATGAGTACTTTTTTTTTTTTGCTTTTTTGTAGGGGCACTTGGAGTTAAGTGACTTGCCGAAGGTCACACAGTTAGTACGTGTTAACTGTCTGAGGCCAGATTTGAACTCAGGTCCTCCCGACTCCAGGGCTGGTGCTCTACTAACTGCACCACCTAGCCACCTCATGACATTAGTTTTAAATGTAATGCCCTAGAACCTGAGTCTTTTACCTTAAAGAATGAGAAAACTATAAAAATTCAAGGTTTTATCATTAGAAACTTAATGGCAGTAAAAGAATGAAACAGAAAATTCTAAGATTGAAAATGAATTACAGAGGTGTCAGGGAGAAATATTTTGTCAACATAATTACTTTGCAGATGGAAAATGAATTTTGGCAGATTAAGGGAAGGGAAGAAAAGGGAGAAGAAATGACTGCTGTCTCTACTTCAATTTAAAGTACTAACTTAGAACCAGAATGTTTTAGTACTGGCTTCTGAAGTGGCACCGTGTATTCCAATATAATGCATTAACAGGGATGGCATGCAAATGAAATGACCCAATCAGCTAAAAACAAATAAACCCCAATCTCTGAATTAAAAAGGAGAATGAAGTATATATAACAGTGTTTTTCAATTTCAATTTCAGACCTGGAAGAGATATATTTTTAATTCAACTACTTCAACCTGTCTGGGACTCGGCTGGCTCACCCACAGATCCCCACACTGACCTGGGGCAGAGCCATGAGGAGATTCCAGGTCTCCCAGGTGTTAGTTCTCTGCTCTTTCCCCTGACACACTAATGGTGTGTTCCTTATGAAATATGAGAGGTTATGTATGGACTATTCTCTCTGAGGTGAGGATGATGCCCCTTTTAAGGTCTTCCTTTTTAAGGATTTACGCATTTTGCTCTTAGAAAGGTGCAGAAAGACAATGTCTTGGCAGTACGTGTCACCCCACTGGGCACCACCTCAGGGATAGCCGAGTTTGTCGGCCCTGACCTCTAAGGCTCTTTTCCTAGGAAGCTCAGCCCTTTGTTGGGCTCACGTACCATTCTGTGCTTCAATGACAGCAGGCTCCACTTTATCTAGATCTTCCTTGACACTCATCTGCTTGTCTGCAATCACTTCCTGCTGCTTGTGCAGCTGCTCCTGAATTTCTTGGCTCATAACCTATAAAGAAACACGGTCTGGAGTCACATACTGGCCGCTACTTAATTTTTATTCAGTATCTTGGAGGGAAGATCAAAAAGCTTTAGGGATATGAAATGAAACGAAGTAGTGACCTTTTTCTTTTCTGCTTCTTGCTGATCCTTCACCATCTTCTTCAGTTTGTCATTGGCAGCAGCGTTCTTGACTTCCAGCTCCTGGCTTTTTATCCTCAGGTCCCGCCGCAGCTCCTCCACCTGCGGTCACAGAGCACAGGAGGGTGGTGTGGGCTGGCGACTGACTAACCCGCTTTGCTCTTTCCCTCCTCCCTTCCCACCATCCTTTCGCCTCAAATCGAAAAAAGCCACATTTAAAGAAAATACCTGGTCAACGGTTTCTTTGATTTTTCTAAGGCCAACATTCAAATGCATCTGCTGCTCTTCCAGTTCGCTGCGCTTTTCATTGAAGAGATTAGCATAATGGTTGATGAAGTCTAAATAATGACGAGGTGTGATCGCCATAGTTCTGCCTCCTCGTTTTGCTAACCGAGCATTAGCCTTTAAAATGAAAGATACAAAAAAAAAAAGGAATAAAGAGGACACCTAGCAAGCAGAATCAAATTCCAAAAGGGAAATACTGAATAAGAGATTTTTGTTCAAAAGTATGCAAGGTGTCACATGGCTAAATATGGAGGCAAGGATACAAAGCAGACCTAATTGGAGTGGACTTTGTGAATGCCAGACTGGCCAGGGCATGGGATTCTCTTACACAGAGAGGCCTAAAGCAGAGATGGCATAGCCCAGGCAGAGGAAACACAGTTAAGAGAGTGAAAGCAGCATGTTCCAGAAAGGAAATTTATTTGGTGGCTTTAAGGGAGAATTGGTGGGTTTGATGACATTTCCCAAAAAATGAGAAAGAAATCTGCTGCCTTATTTAGCATACTCATGAGAAAAAAAAAACCTTTAGAAATTTAAAATGTGTCCTGAGCTGAAACCTTCCATATGTGGGGTTTCCTATTAGCCCCTGAGCTCCCCGAGAACAAAAACTGCCTTACGCTCTGATCTGGAGTACCCACACTTAACACAGAGCTTTGCACAGGATAAGCACTAATACAGGCTTATTCATTCATCATAACTCTACCTGATGATTAAATTAATTTTACCAGTCAGAAATCTCTAATCATGAATAACTGTTAAACAGTTGAACACTCCTGATTTAAAGAATGATGCAAATTAGATGGGCTTTTATTTGTGAGGATGCTGTCTGTATTTTTAATATTCAGATTTCAACTGTATTAGGTCTTTTACTTTCAAAAGGAAATTAAGATAATTGTTAGTCAAGGTTGATGAAGTCCAATTTTTAAGCCAATTTCTCTGTTTGAAATATTTATAAATATCATATGCATATATTACTTAATGGAGAAGACCTTAATTTTTTTGGTATGACTTTTTACCTGTGATGAAAAGGAGTGGGGTGGGAAGGAGATGATTTGATGGTTAAAATTCTATGTATAATAGCCAATATCCCTCAATTTATCCAAAAGCAAAGAATGAAGCAACTCCATGAATTAAAATTAGATAGCATTTGGATCCTTAATTCCCTAATATTCTATGTGGTCAAACAGGGTGACTGCAATTTCCTACAATCAAAGCATTGCTTTTTTATTATTGAAAAGCATTTCATTGATTTAATTATATGATAATTTTGATTATAAAGAATATTAAACATTTAAAAGAAAAAGAATCATTTTCATTCTGTTCACCTTAGTAAGAATAAGCCTCACACTAAAGATTTTCAACAGTATATTCTTGCATATGATATGGTGACAGGTTTAAATTCGTCAAAATTCTGACTGAAAATTGTACTTTTGTATATGTAGGGTAAATGTGATTTTTGCAAATTAGTCTAGTGATAGAATCTACCTGATGAAGAGTCTGATGAACAAACACACAGCTATTCACGATGGCTTCCCGGTGGGATGGTGGCTGTGGTAACTTATCATAAACAACTGGCATGTAATCTGGCACAACGTAATTTGGCTTCTCCAGGTCCATTTTACTAGTGAATTCCTTGCCGACTTGATAGAGGGCTTCGGTGGACCAGTCCCCAAACCAGTTGAGCACACACCTAAAAAAGACAGAGTCTTATGTCTTTCCATACATCAGCATTTCCTCTGTGGTAAATCAGGAACCTAAGGGACTGTGTCTGGAACAGAGAGTGATGGTGTATCAGGCTACCTGTTGAAAAGGGCAGGTGAGGTAGCAGCTCTGTCCTTCAGGCCCTCAGAAGAAGGATTCATGGTAAACACAACATGGAGATTGCGGATAACTTGGCTAGTGAACCATTTGTACAATTCTTCATGTGAATCCAGCATTAAGCCTTCTTTCTGTGCGCCCTCTTTGCACTGAGTCATAAGGGTGGCGTACTCATCTCCCTCAAAGAGACCAGGAACCTAATGGGGAAAAAAAAAACCACATTTTCAAATATCTGGTAATTATCAGACAGGTTGAATTGAATGTATTATTCAATTACCTCTCCATTGGCAAGGAGGGTATTCATTCGTTCTAGGAACCCAGAATCCAGTACATTGGACTCATCCATGATGAACGCTATCTTTTCATTTTTACACCCAGAACGTCTCAACACAGTCCTGAGATCTTCATCAAAATCTTCACCGGTGTACTTTCTGTGGACCTATGAAGTTAATTCATAGGGTAAAATTAATTTATGACTTTAGATCTTATTCTTCTAGGGCATGGTTGGAAAACCTACAGCCTCAAGACCACACGTGGGATTCTAGGTCCTTGGGTACCGCCTTCTGATTGTGTCCGAGTTTTACAGAACAAATTCTTTTATTAAGGGGATTTGTTCTGTGAAGCTTGGATTCAATCAAAGGGATATATGAGGACTTAGAGGGCCACATGTGGCCTTGAGGCTGTAGATTCCCCACCCCTGTTCTAGGGGAATGCTGTATATTAGTAACTAAAATAGTATTACCAGCACAGCCTTTTGGTGCTGTAAAGGGACATCAGGTTGTACCTACCTTAATCTGATAGACACTTAAACCATTCATCCAAGCAACAAATCTGGAAAGAGTAGTCTTTCCTGCTCCACTAACTCCAATAAGCAGCAAATGACCTTGAGGCTGACGGAAGATTCTGAAAAAAACATTAAAAAATAAGACAACCCAATGCAACGTTCATAAGATTTTTGTGGCACTTTGAAGATGAATCAACACAAAAGGTTCTGAGATCTAGCAGCATTATGGAAGATGAAGTCTTAAGTCTCGCACATTTCAGGACTTAAATTCAAATTTTTCTTTGCTCCTATATCGGCTTAAGCTGATTTACAAGCTGGAAAGAAGGGTTTGCTTTGTTTTGTGTTTTAGCCAATTACAGCATCTGTTCTCACACCAGGAAGGACAGTACTCCACCTACCGGTCAATCCTGAGGACATGATCTAGAACTTCATTAAACAGAACAAGAGGCACATCAAGTTCTTCTTCATAGAACACTTTCAACCTAGCTTTGACATAGTCTCTCAACTCTTCTTGATCCACTGGGATGTAATCCTGCCAAAAACAAAAAACACCACACACATATGCATACACCTCCACAGTTCTATTTAACACAAGTAAGGAGAATCATATCAACAAGAACGGTAAGCTAAGATTTCAGAAGTGGAACTTAATTGAGATTTAAGGAATTAAATATTTAAGTTTTAAGGGTTTCATATATACCTGAAGTTAAGAGAGCACAAACATTTAGGGTCAAGAGTGACTTTTCTATCCTTAAAAATGCTTAAAAATAAGTAGGATAGGCAACTAAAAGGACACTATTTTTTTTTTTTGCTTTTTTTTTTTGGAGGGGAAAGGCAGGGCTAATTGGGGTTAAGAGGGTTGCCCAAGGTCACATGAGGCTGGATTTGAATTCGGGTCCTCCTGACTCCAGGGCCAGTGCTTTATTCATTGTGCCACCTAGCCGCCCCCTATTTTATAACTTTTGGCCTATTTCATAGGGCTGTGGTGAAAACTAAATGAGATAACATTTGTAAAAGCATTTTTGAAATCGTTACATGATACACAAATATATGAAAAATGCATACTGTTAATAAATTACCTTAGCAGGTAATGAAAATCAATATGATTTAGGGAAGCCCTACCAATTTAGACAACAATCCTACCTCAGGTGTACTAAACTGACAAAATCCAGGCTGCTCCGCTGATGTGCTAGTACAAGTGTAGGTAAGATGCACCCATAAAACAAAATCCCTTAGTAAGAAAATATGTACGGCATTAGTTATAAGTCACAGGTTTTATACAAATCAAACTTGGGGGGGGAGGAAGTGCTGCCTATATCTAGATAAGGACAAAAACGCTGTGTGATTCTGGAAGAAATGTCAGAAATTCTTAACACTGCAGTAAAGGGAAGTATTACATTCTATTGCTATGTTTGGATTCTTTGTAATTGGAGAGACCATCTTGGAAAAGTGAGAAAGAAAAAAAAAGAACCAGTTCAATCCCATTCCACTAAAATCGGCATCGACTCTGTGCAAGGCACTGTGGGTACAAAGATAAAACTACACAGCGCCTCCCTTCAAGAAGCTTGCTTTCTGCTTTACAAGTTCTCATTCTCAGCTTGAGATTACTCCAAATAGAAATACCTACTGCAAAAGCAACTCCATTTAAGAACTTTGTCAAATTTAGAGGTCCTCAAAGGACAACAAAAAAGGTGATATCATTAACAAAGCAATGTAGGTTCAAGTTACCTTTGACAGCCAGTTGCTATATAAGATGGGCCTGCTCATGGCTTTTTCTTTGTCAATGTTAGGGAAGTGCTTTAGAGCCACCATATCAATATTCTCATCAGTCCAGCGTCTCTCCTCGTCTTCCACAAGTCTGTTTTTTAAGGAAAAGAATAATAAACAGTGATTTAGAAGATAAAGGGTCGAGATCCAAATGCTGTTCCTACACACAATGTTTTATATGCTCTTGGGATAAATCTGTGGGAACCATTAGAAAAAAAGCACACTGTTCTAACTGCTGATAAGAGTTCTGACCCGCTCCAGCCATTCTGGAGGGCAGTCTGGAACTATGTTCAAGAAGTTACTAAACTGTGCCTACTCTTTGACCCAGCAGTAATGTGACTAAGCCTATACTCTAAAGAGATCAAAGAAAGAGGAAAAGGTTCTAGATGTACCAAAGTATTTAGAGCAATTCTTTTTGTGTCCATCATTTGGGGAATGGCTAAACAAACTACAGTATATGAATGTAATAGGATATGATTGTGCTATGAGGAGAAAGTGGCAGCTAGATGGTGCAATGGATGGAGCCTGGGCTTGGAATCAACAAAACTCAGCTTCCTGAGTTCAGATTGGCCTCAGACACTTATTAACTATATAAAATTCTGGACAGTAAGAGTGGATCAAAGTGAGAGTGGATGATGATGGTGACACAAAGCTGGAAGGCACAGCAAAAGCACTGAATGACAGGATCAATCAATAAGTAATAACCATTTTTCTGGGGTAACAAGCCCTGCCATAAGTTGCTAGGCTGGTCTTCAGAAAAGACAATTCAAAATACGTTTTTCCTTGAAGTTTTACCAGGTTGGCAGGGCCCATTTCTCAGGCTTCAACAGTTCAGAGTAACCCCTCCAATATGATGAGGAAATGGAGCACTTCTGTAGAGGCTGATGAACTCATGATTATTTTGTGCCATCTGCCTGTTCCATGCTGCTCTACTAGATTATAAGGCCAATGTGCTCAGACAATGGATTTTACACAAATGTCTGCCCACGCCCCCAGTACCTGGGTGCCATGCACTGGTGAGCTGGACTTTAACTGCACCCAAGGTCATCCCTGAAACTGAACGGGCCAGATGGAATGATGACAAGGTTACCACCGGAGTCAACAAGTGTTTATTAAATGTGTACTATGTGCCAGGTACTGTGGTAGGCACTGGGAGGAAGGACTATCAAGAGAGCTCAAATGAGCAAAAGCTTCTTTTCTCACTGAATGCATCATGAGCTCATGATGTCCTCCTGGGTCTAGGAGGATAAAGAATGGAGTAATCAATACTGAAAGCCGAATACAGTGTGGTTAACTGCTTGTCATTTCAGAGGGCAAAAATTTCAAATAAGTTATATTTTCAAACATTTCATTTTCCTTACCTGTCTTGGAAGAGACGGAGAGCTTCATGTGCCCAAATTCTAATAAGTCCTTCCACAGGCAAAGTCTCCAAGGGTCTTAAGGCTTCAAAGATGCCCCTTACCCATCGGGTCATTTCACGGGGTGAATAGATGTAATGAGGCTGAGTGTCCTGAGTAAATCTTTCCTAAAAAGTTACAAAAGTTCAAAAGTTACCTAAGAATATTTTACTACCGATTAACAAGGGTAGAGAGCATATGACCCTTGGTCATTATTGATCCTATATTCCCCAGCATCTAGTACATTCTGCTCTGGATGGTGGAGACATTTAACAAGTGTTTGTTGAATCAAAAGTTAAACATGCATCATAAGACAAATAACATAATTATTTTATGCAAATACATGCACGTGAAAGTACCTGAGACATTGTGTAGAATTCAACCATTGCAGCTGTAAGGGGTTCTGCATATGTTCGAAGAGATGGAATGAGTCTCAGCATTGCTCGGTTGAATGTGCCATATATTTGAGTCAGTGATGCAGGTCCTGGATAATCCACATACACTACAGGTACGTGGCGCAAAAATCTGGTGAAAGCAACAAACCATTTTAAATAGGAAATTTCACCTAACACTCAAGTTAACCATTCAATCAAATCCAACAAACATTTACTATCCCCTGTCCCATTTTGGTCCAAATCACTGCTGCTTAATCTTTACTTGAAAGTTTCATTTGTTAGATCTGGAAAAGAACTCACTAAAAGTAAAGCATTACTGGCCTCTATAGTCATCCTAGATTTCAAATTCCATGAAATTGTTGGTTTGGCTCTATAAGTACTCAGAGGGCAAAATCAAATGGCATCAAATCAATACAGACAGCTAGAAAGGTAAGGTGTGTTAATTTAAGAATAAAATTATTTTTTTCTAGAACAAACAGGGCAAGAAAGCCAGGGAGAATGATTGCAAAGAATTAGCATGAGTCATAAAACTAAGAACTGAAAAGGTACACCATCTTTGTTTTATATGTACTGAAACCAAGACCCTCAAAGGGGAAAATCACTTGTCCAAGGCCACCTGGCACAGCTAGACTAAGAACTGAGATTCCCTAACTAAATTATGGATACTACCTACTAGGAGATTTATACTACTCTATGCTACCATATTTTTTTTACTACCTTTTATAAACTTGGATTTTATTTGTGTAAATCATATTACAAGTAATATTGGGTTTGTGCTAAAATAGTAAAACGTGCAAAGCTATTACCTGTGTGAAAGAGGCTTTCTTCCAGGGTCAGTAGGTGGATTACAAGCTCCAACAAACTGAATTCTCTCCAGTTTCACCCATGTTTGATCAGATGTTCGGTAGAAGCCTCCATGTTCTACCATCTGAAGGACAAAAATGGGAATATGAAAGATTACAATCAAAGAATCTAAGAATTGGAAAGATATAATTAAAGAATAGCAGAGAAATACTCCCATAAGATAAAATAATCTTTTCCCCAATTCCCTAACGGAGAACTGGGGGAAATGGAGAACCAAAGGATGATGAACAATCCAATTCATACCTGAAAAGGAATCTCATGAACATCCCCAAAAACAAGTTGTCCAAACTCTTCTTAAAGAACACCAATGAAGCAGAAATCATAACTTTCAAAGCTAACATCCCCTCCACTTACGGATAGCTCTTTTTTTTTTTTTAAGCAATTGGGGTTAAGTAACTTGCTCAAGGTTACATGGCCAGTTATATTTCTGGGTGTGGTACTAAGTATCTGAGCCCGGATTCGATCCCCAGGTCATCCCGACACTGGGGCTGGTGCTCTTACTCACTGTGCTACCTGGCCGCCCCGTTAGCTCTAATTTTGAAGTTCTTTTTCCTTAAAACAGAGCCAAAATCTACCTCTTTACCATTTCTAACGTATTGCTCCTAGTTCTGCCCTCTGGTACCAAGAACAAATCTAACACCTACTCTTATTTGAGAGCTATGATGTTCTCCATAAGTTTTCTCTCCCCAAGGTAAACATCCCCAGTTCCTTCAACAGCTCTTTCTCTAACATCATCTCAAAGTCCTTTACAATTATGGTTGCCTTATTCTAAGCACAATGTAACCTATGTCCTTCCTAAACTATGGTTCCCAAGAGATGAACTCCAGGTATGGCATGGAAAGGCAAAGTTTAGGGAACTATTACCACCCTCATTCTAGATACTGTGTGGTCTTTTTTATTCTCTTTTTTATTTTTTAGTTTACATCATTCATTTCCACAAGATTTTGAGTTACAAATTTTTTCCCCATTTTTCCCCTACCCACCACCCCAAAACAGTGATCCCACTGAATATCCCCTCCCCCAATCTGCTCTTTCCCATATCTTCCTCCATCCCCACTCCGACTTTTCAGTAGGGCATGGTAGATCTCTATGCCCCAGTGCCTGTATGTCTTATTTCCCAGGTATACGTAAAATAGTAATAATAATAATAAATATTTATATTTAAACATTTGATTTTAAAACTCTGAATTACAGATTCTTTCCCTTCCTCCCTTGTCACCCACACTTACTGGGAAGATAAGCAATTCAACATAGGTTGTACATGTGTAGCTATGCAAAACATTTCCATAGTGGATATATTGTGAAAGACTAACTATATTTCCCTCCATCCTATCCCACCCCACACTTGTTCTATTCTCTACTTTGATCCCATCCCTTTTCAAAAGTGGGTGCTTTCAACTTCCCTCCCCCCTAGCCTGCCCTCTCTTCCATAATCCCCCCTCTCATCCCCTTCCCCCCTACTCTCCTGTAGGGTGAGATACCCTATTTAGTGTGTATGTCATTCCCTCCCTAAGCCAAATTCAACGAGAATAAGTTTGATTCATTCCCTTTTGCCTTCCTGTTCTTCCCCTCCATTGTAAGTTTTCCCTTGTCTCTTCTATATGAGGTAGTTTACCCCATTCTGTCTCTCCCCATCTCCTCTCATTATATTCCTCTCACCTCTTAATTTCACCTTTTAAGATACTACGTATGGTCTTCTTAATGCAATCTAAGACAGCATTAGCTTTTTGTTGTTGTTAGGTTTTTCTTTGTTTTTTTGCTGCCACATCACTCTACTGACTCATCTGAACTTGTGGTCCAATAAAATTCCCAGATTTCGCTCATAGAACTGTTATCTGTATCTAGTTATATCTACCCCAACATGTCAATGAAGGCAACTTTCTGAACTTAAGCATTATAACTTTAGATTTATCCTTATTAAACTTCATTTTATTTGGCCCACCATACTAAGCTGCTATAAACTTTTTCTTTTTTTTTTTTTGGAGGGGGGAAGGCAGGGCAATTGGGGTTAAGTGACTTGCCCAAGGTCACACAACTAGTTTTTATGTCAAGTGTCTGAGACTGGATTTGAACTCAGGTCCTCCTGACTCCAGGGCCGGTGCTCTATTCACTGTGCCACCTAGCTGCCCCTATAAACTTTTTCAATCTGGATTCAGTTATCTAAAATGAGTTAACCATCCCTTTATGTTTCTTCCAAGTCAAATACAAATCTGAGAAAAGTGCCAAGCTTTGTTTCCATCTAAACTTTTGACAGAAATATCCAAGGACAGAACTTTAGGGTGTTCTGCTAGAGACTGCCCTCCAAGTTGACCTTAATCTATGACTATTCTTCATGTTTGTCATTAAACTAGTTCCCCAGTAACCTAATTATATGACCATCAAGCCCAGATTCCTTATTCACAAGTATAACATGAGAAACTCTATCAGAGATGACAGACACAATTATTTTATTGTTATTTTGAAGTATACAAACCTGTCTGATAAATGATATGACCCTCTGTGTTCCATATTTATCCATATCTGGCAAGTTGATTTCATCACAAAACAAAACCAACCACTTTCCAAGCTGAACTGGGGCCAACACCACTCCATTTGGTGTACGCCTGTACTCACAGTAGTGATCAAAGGTCTTTAGAAGGAGTTCTGGAGTAGTAGCACTTGAGAAGTTAAGCCCAACAACCTTGGGAAAACAAAAGAAGAAGGGGTGGAGAAAGTGTTTTAATGTGAGTACTAGAGTTTAAGTCCATGCCATCTCAGTTTGCATGTTGTTTTTCTTTTACCTCCATATCAGGCAAAGCCCTGAGAGCGCTAAAGAGAGTCATAGTCTTCCCAGAACCTGGTGGTCCACACAGGACTAAAGGCTTATGCTCCGCTAGCCAGGTATACAAGAGGGCTTCATGACGGACTGTGTCTAAGGTTGGTACAACAACATCAGGAGCAGCAACCTTGTGTGTCTCTACTTCAATCTGAGGAACCTTGGACTGCCATGGTGCCCATTCGCCAGTAATAGAAACCTATACAACAAGGAATACTAGGTTAGGATAGCTCCTTGAGTCATATTCGTTTATTTATATTCACGTACACTAAAACTTTCAATCAGAATCACAATACCTAGAGTAGAAGGAACATTAAAGAGAATGAAATGCAAACCCTATAACTTACAGATGAGGAAACTAAGGGAAGAAATCTGCCTAATCTGCCCAGCTAATAAGTAGCAGAATTATGAGAGAACAAACCCAATTCCTCCAATCCCAAATCTTCCCATTACACTAGGCTAGGGCTGTGGATTCACTCCTGGAGTACTTGCATTTCTTGCTGTCCCTCAGCATCAACAAATGAAAACAAAGTTTAAACTCACTGCAAGTATGTTTTGGGATTAATCAAACCTATCAGCCAACAAACACTGAACAGAAATGTGGGTTTTGAAGTAAGTTTGGAAAGACCAGAACCTACAGGCACTTACTTCATAATCAATTATGGGTATATTAGGTGCAGTGGGCAATGGCACAGTTGTAATTCTTCTGATGTATTCACCCAGCTCAGCTCTCATTTTCAGACGACTATCTCCAGACAAAGACCACAAGATGGCATAAACCAAGTATCGCTGTTGGCAAAGAAATTATAATTTAATTTTCCACAAATTACAAGGTAAGAGATGAAGCTACCCAGACATAGTAAAGGTTCATCTAGCTTAAATTCTCTTAAAATAAAAAAAAAAAAAACCATTCTATCTTAAAACAGCAGACTGGTCTCCAAGTTTGGGGGTTCCTTCAAATTCAATAGTTTAAGTACCTGAATATAGCGTTCTAGTTGATCTATCTGCATGGGAAAGTCAGGATGGTTTGCATTGTACTGGGCAACATTTCGGCAGGCCTGATGCAACATGGAGAAAAGTGAGCCAAGACATCGTAACCGAGTGAGGTCCATGATGTGTTCTAACTTGAAAGCATGCTCAAGTGCCTTAGTGACCAATCCATTAGACGTGAAGTATGGCTGCATGATTGTTGCTGCATCTCTCTGGATCTATAAAATAAGTAACAAATTAACAGTTATTATTAATAGCCTAGAATATTTTTTATCACGAACCACAAGATGAGTATATCTCATGGCTACAATAAAAAAATGTTTACATAGTTAACACTTGAGTTCTCAGCTACCTCCTAAAACAGAGGTTCTTAACCTGGAGTCCATGACCTTCTTTTTTAATAGATGTAATTCAATATAATACTATGTATTCTGTATGTTAAAAGCATGTAAGTGTGTGCATATATACATGTATATATATATGTATGTATGTATGTTAAAAAACATTCTGTGAAGTCCATTGGTTTTCCAGACTATCAAAAGGGATCCAAGATGATACAAAAAAAAGGTCAAGAACCTTCATCCTGGAAGCAGTCCTTCAGACTCTAGGAATATTCTCAAATGTCTGCTGTTACAGTCTTCATTTCTGAAACATCTGCTACATTTAGTGCAAGATGCTTTAAATCCTACCTGCAACATTGGTGAAGCAGCTTCTTCACCTTCATCCTCTTTTCCCTTCCGTCTACGCTGGGCTTCATCTTCACCTTCATCCAATGGGATGCTACGTAGTCTGGCCAGAAAGTTGTTGAATATCATGTCAGTACTCAGAACATCCTCACTAAACCAGACCATTCCGCATCTTGATACTGTGGCCAGTGTCGCATATTTCAAATCTTGTACTTCAAACATAATTCTAACCTAGAAGGAACACAAGCAGTAGATTTGATGCTGTGCGGTTAAAAATCAAATTCTTTCATCTGTTTATAAACAGAAAAATTAAAGTGTCATACAAACAAAGGGTTCAAAACAAGCTAGTTCCCACAACCAGAATATTCACCTACTTAGTCAAAGAAATTCTTGATACTGGACTCTGTATAAAGATAATGGCTGGACTATGATTTCACTAGCATAGGTTCCTCTAGGTGATCTCCTGCAATGCAGGGCAGACCGTTCTCTAACATTTGTTCTTAGAGAGGTGATTTAGGGGAACTGACTTGCCTTGGGTCATATAGCCTGTCCATATCAGAGGCAGGGTTCTGAATCCAGGTCTTTCCACCTTCAAGGCCAGCTTCCTCTCCACTACACCAAGCTGCCTCTCTTGACCAAGCATGGTCATAATTACAAGAGCTACCATCTGTTTGGATAAAAACCCAAAACTTGGCTAACTGATGGCAAGATTAACAAATGGTCAAGAGGAACTGGGCCTTCTATCTCTTAGACTGATACTATAGTTCAGTTTTTAAAGTTGCAAAATTTAGCTCTAGATATTTAAGATCTAAACAGTATTCCTTCCACCTCTTATAACAGCCCAGTTCTACACAGCATGCCCACCCAGCAGGTCATTAGTTTTATAGGCCTATGATAAATACCTACTTTTCACAACTGGGTTATCAGCATATCAGATTGTAAAAAGCAGAATACAGATTCCTTTTTAGTTATGTCTTACTACTCCCTTCTCCTCAAGATGGTATTCGCTACCCAAAAGAAGAAACAATTTAGTAACCAAGAATCGTGACTAATCATAATTTTTTCCAGTTTACAGTCCTATTTATATAAATGGTTACTGAAATAGAATTCTACCTTTGTAACTTCTTCTAATGGTGCCAGACTGAATTTCAGCTAGATAGATAGTAAAGGAAGACTATTTAACAACAAAAATGTAAAGGAGCACAATTTACATTGGGTGGAAGACTGAGGCGCTCTCCATTTGGCAACGTTAGTAGTTTATTGTCATCTAGTACAGAGTTTAAGTTCTCAACCCACTCAGGATCCACATCTCCATCAAAGATGATCCACTGGCGTTTCTGGAGTTCGCCTCTTACATTATCGATGATTCTGAATTCAAAGAAAAATTTAAATAAAAATCTGATTAAGAAAGAACTGCACTTTTTTTCCTACTCGCCCCCAGGATCGAGGTATTAGTGAAATTATAGTCATAACAGATCTATAACATTTAAAAGTAAGCTGCTTCACTTTTCTGAACTTATTTCCTCAGTTGTAAAATGGGGATAAATGTTCTACCTAACAAAGTAATTATATAAACTGTGAGCATCTGTTTTGCTATTGCCACTACTATTACACTTTAATGCAAGAAACAAGATTAAGTTAATTAACTTCGAATACTGAATCTATTTAATTAACTTTGAATACCGAATCTAGGTGAAAACCTTAACTTACTTTCTGAGAACATGTGTGAACAACCCATCTGTCCATTCTCGAGTATTTGGATCCAGGGTACCATAAAGATGGTCCTTGCTGATTGCTTTCGGGTCAATGATGTGTGCTACCCCTTCCACGCCTTCTAATCTTTCCAGGGCTTTCAGGAGAACTCTCCAAGCCATGCTCTTCCCACTTCCTGAAGGTCCCACCATCATTAGACCATGATTTATTTGGGTAATCTGATAGAGCTGAAGCACCTACAAAATAAAACAAAACCACACCCTTTGATATTTTGTATATTCAAAAGAGATCTATACAGGATTCATCCCTTTTATATGGCCATTGTATGCTACAAATTTGGCCCTGTGAACTTTACAAATAAATTTACACAAATATATTCAAGAAAGGTTTAACATAATCCATGGAAGACTGTTCCATTTGAATTAAGGGAAATTTAGGAATGTTTATAGTACATAACTCTTCTTGTAACACAGAGAACCAAGTATTAATCCTTCCCACAAAATATCACTCAGTGCCAAGGCAGAATAGTGAACTGGATGGACCACAAGATTATCTCTGCATTGCACTTCTTACACATTTATATGATGATGATGCAAATAGTGAAGTTTTTCTAAATCTATACCAAAATGCTGGCATAAGATAGTGTGTGTGTGTGTGTGTGTGTGTGTACACGTACGCCTGTGAACACATTACATATATAACTTTTGAGATACCTTTTCAACCCACATTCCACCAACTTCTTCTCCATCACCATAGGTCAGGTACATTTCCTGACAAACTTTCTTGAGCTCTTCTCGTAGTGCTGTCATCTCACCACGATGATACTGGACCCCAGGAAATACATCAGAGAGAAGACTGAAGAGCAAGGGAATATCTTCTGCCACAAGCTTTGGTACCATCGTTTCACAGACACTCTGAATTAGAATCTAAATAAATACAACAGATTATAAATTTCAGAGAGAAGAAAAAAACCTCAATCCTCATCTATCACAATCCTTCCTATTTACCAGCTAAAAATTCAGATTGCCTTGAATTCCAAAGCTTCTCTAGTTTGTCTGGCTAAGAGTTAGGTGAAGACATTTAGTTCAATTTAATCAATTCAATTTAACTTATCAATTTAACCTACTATAGGCACCATATGCCCTGAAGTATTTACCAGAGAAACAAAAAATAATGCATGCTCTAAATAAAATCAACATAGAAGGGGAAGCTAGACACATATACAATAATAAAGTTAAGTTATAAGTGCAATGAAGTATAACTGGAGCGGCTAAAGAATTCAGGTGGCAGAATATACATGGAAGGCAGGAGCCTCGTGACATTATAGACAGAAAGCCCTTCAGGCAAAACAAACCAGTGCTAACAAAAAAAAGAGTCAATGAAAATGAAAGGAGTGCATCTACCATGTTCAGGGAAGAGTGAACAAACAAATTTTATTACAATGTTAAATTCTAGTCTAAGGAGTCTGCACTTTATTCAGTCATCTGAATGGGAAGCCATGAAAGGCCAGATTGTTGGAGGTTTTTTTAAACCAATTGGTACAGGATTGGCACTGTACTTCAGAAAAATCAATCTTTCATAAATGTTGAAGAAAGGATGGATAAAGGAAAAGATAATGGAGGCAGGGAACTCTGCATACAAGCCTACTTCTATAATACAGGCAAATAGAATAATAAACTGTAAAATATGGGCCATTCATTCAACGTGAAGGCTTGATGGAAGAGACAGCATTTGACCTAGACTTTAATTCATGGACAGAAAATAGAAAGGGAGATCTGGATTAGGATCAGGGCAAAAGATAACTATATAGACCCCAGTCTAGTTTGGAAATAAAGAGGAGTGATAGAAGAGCAGGTTGGGATCCCTTCTTGGGCTGGGACCAAAGCACTGAGGGTATAGAATGCCAGGTAATAAGGAGCTACTTCTAGTGTTGTATTAGTGTGAAGACAATCAAAGCTATGACTGGGGAAAAGTAACCTGGAAGAAAATCAGGTAGGACGGAATGAGGGCAAGAAACAAGTAGAAACATTAGGCAAGAAACTACTACAAGAGTAAAAGCAAGACATGATGAGATAAATTTTTAAAAATGAGGATGGGGCAGTTAGGTGGTACAGTGAATAGGGCAGTGGTCCTGAGTTCAAATCCAGCCTCAGACACTTGACACTTAACTAGCTGTATGACCTTGGGCAATTCATTTAACCCTTAACAACTGCCTTACCTTCCCCCTCCAAAAATTAAAACACACACACACACACACACATACAGAAAAAATGAGGACAATAACAACACCTAACTAACAAGGTAGTTTTGGCAATCAAATGAGACAATGACTACAAAGTGTTATACAACACTTTGTCAGCTGTCATTACTGTTATACTCATGAGGACAAGGACTAGTGTGGTGGCATTAAGAATGGAGAAAAGAAGATGGACTGATGGGACAATAATCAAGACGATACTGATTAGAAGTGACAAAGGAAAGAGTCCAACATGACAGTGAGTTTTTGCGTGCAACTGTTCTGAACGGATGATGGTGAAGATGGTGGTATCATTAATAGAAACAGTGGGGTCAGGATGAATAAAGAGTTTTTATTTTAGGGGTGAAAACAGAAGAATTCCAATTTGGAGGTGTTGGGGCTACAGAACCTTCAGAAAGAGATGCACAACAGGCAATTAGAGAAGAGTCTGGAGTTTAATAAGAGAGGCTAAGGCTACTGAAAAGTACTTTGAAAGTGCATGAGATCATGGAAGAAGACAATATAGAAAAAAAAAGAACAGATGAAGGCTTTAGAAAATAACCCTGAGTAATGTACCATAAGTCAAGACAAATTCCTAAATGATATTGTCAGTATCTGTATAGAAGTTGAATAAATATTTGTATATACCTCTTGTTCTGGTAGATTTTCAGCAATTTCCCCTTCGTCAACTACTTCACCACGTTCTTCCTTTTCTCTTTTTATCTTCTGAATTCTCTCCCTCTTCACATTACCTGCACTTACCAACACACTCTTCAAAGCTCGAAGACCAAAATCATAATGACTTTGAGATGAAAGCTGTTCATCACATAGCCTGAAAGTGGGGAAAAACACATTTCTCTTTTAACTAAAAAGATTATTGTAAGCACCGAGTTAGAAAAAATGTCAGCAATGATAATTACAAATAAAAAAACCTTTTGCTAAAAATGTTTAAAAAAACCCACTTCTGTCTAATAAATAAATGTGACTGTGGATGACTGTTACTCACTTAAAGAATGGTACAATCTTGTTGGCAAGTACTTCAGCAGTTCGGAAGCCCTGGGAATACAACATGACCTGGGCAATCAATTGGCGATCTGGCTTTGTCATTGCCAAGCTTCGGAATAACTTCTTTAAGTTGTCTGGAAGATTTGATCTGCCCGCGTAGCCAGGATTCATGGTAATGAAGATAGCCATATCAGGGCTCACTTTGACTTGTTTGTTCAACAATTCACAAGTTATGGGTGCAGAAGCTAAAATTTAACATTAGGACTTCAATTTTTCAGTATATTAGAAAAAAAAGGCCTCTCTTCAGTAGTTTCTTAAATCCAAAATATGAAACCCCAAAGAAAAGTCCAACTTCAAACAATAACAGGAATGGAATAATTCTAATGGGGCTCCTTCCCTCTCAATGCTCTCCTGTATCTGTGCCTTCACTCCCCATTCTCTGTGCTGTGATGGCATCCTCATCCCCTTACTACTGCCACATTTGTCTGGTGAAACCACACCCAAACTTCTAGTTCAAACCTTCCCTGACCTCTCTTCCTCTAACCTCACTTAACACATTATATTTTGCTTATGAATTTCTCAGCATACTGCATACATCATATATAGTTGGCATGTTGGTTCATTTTGCTAAACATTTTTTCCCCTTTAAATCTCTGCTATTATAAGAGATGGCTCACTACACAGTGAGTAGGGGAATGGGGGAGGGAGAGATTCAAAAAGCAAATGTGACATAAGAACATGATATGCCCATTTTTGAAAGATTAAAAAACAGAAAAGATGTGTTTGGCCTATCTGAAGTCAAAAGCGCTGACGGCAGTAAAAGACTGAAAAACAGATATAAGAACCCAGAGAGCAATATGGTCCGGGGCCCTTTAGCGTTGGGAGACAAATATTCTTAGCCTCTTCAACAGATCCTGACTGTATCACTGAGATGTAAATGACAGTCATAAATCATCACTGAAAGGTTAAGTTATCACAAAGAAACCTCTCCTTATATATAGACATGTGGGTATGTATACATATACCTATATAGATATAAGCATGTATTTCATATTTATGTTATTTAATGGAAAAAGGACTATTAATAAATGCTTACTCTTATCATAGTTGGGATTAGAGTGTTCTCGCAGGGCCTCCTGAATGCACTGAACCTGCTGGGACACAGCAGAGAGCATGCGCTCCTCTAATCTGTTGAATTCATCAAAGCAGCCCCAAGCACCCACCTGGCAAAGTCCCACAAAGATACGCCCCATTGCCTAAAAAAAGGGAAAGAATCATTGGATTAGCAAAAAAGCTCATACCTCTGGATTGCCTTTCCTTGCATCCACTACTACCCAGTAAAACTTGACCAAATACCATGCGAATATTTCTTCACTTAATTTTGAAAACATCTTCTAAAACTGAATCAATTTAAAAAATTATTCCAAAGCCTTGATGTCTTTAAGTTACAGTTGCTTAGCCTTTCTTAAATAGGAATTTTTTAAATTTCCAAGCTTTACAATTGTCCAATACCCAAAGCAGTTATTTAGCACCTGCTCTGGGCAAAGTCCTAAGTGCGGAGGGTACAGACAAAAGGAGTTGCCCCTCTGACTTCAGGGGACTTCCATTCCAGAGTTAGGCTGGCAGCACATTTATTAAGTTGAAAGGGACCTGAGGCAAGAAGATCTGAGAACCCTGGGCCACCTCCAAACACGTCTGCTACATCTGTTGATAATTTCTAAAATTGTTCCTACCTAATGACTACCCAGGTGCTACACACAGCAGACATGCTCTATGTTCCTCATAGAATCAAGTCTTAGCATAATCTGATAACCTGAAATCTCCCAACTGATACTCTACTGGCACCAAATGGTAGTTATATCACATAAAAAAATCCCTTTTACCTGGAAATCAAATGTTTCATCACAGTTAAAAACAAGAACAAATCGCCCGAGCTGGTGTCCAAGAGCTTTGACAGATTCTGTTTTGCCAGTGCCAGCAGGACCTAACATTTGAAGAAAGACATAGTCAGGGCATGAACATAGATCACTACCAGACATCCTTCACCAATTTTCATGAAATGTTGAAATACTTCTGCACTGGACATAGACTCCAGGAGAGTGGAGTGTGAGTCTCAGCTCCAATGGCTATGTGACTGAGGGCAAGTCACTTCCCTTTCCTGTCTGTTTTCTCCTCTGTAACAGTGGGTAGCAGAGAACTATGAGGACAGTGCTTTGTGAACCTTAAAATACTACATATACATGAACTCATGAACATAACACTGATGTGCAATTATAACAACTCACCAAATGGAGATCCTCCGAGTCTCGCCTCCAAGGCTTGTGTCATTGTCAAATAGCAGCGGTCAGTAAGTGGAGTTTGTACCAATTTATCCTGAACACCAAGGTACTCAAAACCATAATTAAACTTGGCATTAGCCATTTGAATAGACAGCTGTTGCAATACATCAGTCTGCTTAGGATCAAAGTAGAATCTCATCTGGCTAAGCCATTCAAAGGATTTAGAGTTGTCAATCTTGCTTTTAAGCAGGGATCTTGTAACATCTCTCTGGTGAACTAACTCTGTAATCTAAAGTCAGACAGGAGAATAAGAAAACAATTTATCAGTAACTAAAGCAATGCAATGTGTTCTTTGCATTTGGTGGGGGGGATGTTGTTAGACTTAATTTAAGCATTATTTCAAAGACTTTTGTAGATTATTTCAACATGTAGGAATAAATTTTATGACAGACAGGGTGGCAGAGCTTTGGGCCTAGAACCAGGAAAGACTTGAGTTCAAATTTGACCTCAGACACTTAATTAGCTAGGTAAGTCACTTACTCTCTATTTGCCTTAGTTTCTTCAACTGTAAAATGGTAATAATAACAGTACCTATCTCTAGGGTTGTTGTGAGGATAGAATGAGGTAATATGGGTCTTTACCCATATTCTTCGCAAACTTTGCAAACCCTGAAGTGCTATATAAATGCTAGCTATTACTATTAAGAATTTTCTATTATAAATACAAAACAGTAATTTCTATAAGAGGGCTACAACTCACTTGTTAACTTTTAGTTCTAGTAAATACCCCACAAATGTGTCCTATATCTAAGACAGGCTAAGCCAGGGGTGGGGAAGCCAGAGGCCACAGGTTCCCTACCCCTGGGCTAAGCCCTAGCATGTGAGTCTCTAAGTATGCACACCCTTCTGCTTTCTTCTGACTCAAGAAATCCTTCCTAACAACCACTGCAGCCACTTGGGAAGAAAACATTCAGAGTGTGTAGCCTAAAATTCCTTCATTCAGTAAACATTTATTAAACTCCTACAATGTACAAAAGCACTGGGCTAGAGCTTAGGGAAAATAAGCTTAAATAAAACAACATCTCTCCCTTCAGAGAGCTTAGTGACTGAGGAAATGAGACAGGGACAACATAATAAACATGACATGTGGATTAGACTTGCTAAATAAAGTCCTATGAGACACCTAAAAGAGAGTTACTACTGACCAGGAACATCAGATAAGGCTTGATGGAGGTGATATTTAAGCTGAACTTTAAAGGATGGGAAGGAATTCACCTAGGGCACTTTCCAGAACCCATATACTCCTCCAACAGAGCATTTATCTTTCACCTGGCTCAGATCTTCATTTTTCCTGTGGATGGCCTACAAATTTTCCTTCTTGGGTCCCCTACCTTTTAAAATAATTATGGAGACTTTTCAGGTTTGTTTTCTTTGTAGTCATGACTTCAAATATATAATCAGGGCACAACACTCACCAAATGTTCCAATTTCCTTCTGCGTAATGGGGGCTGTTCCATTAGCACGGAGTCTGCCAGAACATTCAATGTGACCTCCACATTGCTGAGCACGGACTGCAGAGGAGCCGCTGAATCACCGCCCCCACCTCCAACGGTGGTCAGGGCAGATTCTACATTTTCAGACCAAGCTATCTGGGCTGACAAAACAACAAGCTGGGCCTGAAAATTAAAACAATTAAATGTAAAGGAGAAGTTTTCAAAATCAGTAAATACAGCTCTCCTTAGAGATACATATTTGAACAAATTTTAAGCCAAATTACCTGGTACTTGTCAATCCAAGTGATATAGGTATTAGGATCAATTGAAGTTGCCTTGCCAAAGATTTCCACTTCTGTAACAGACTCAGCAAGAAGTTTAGCTAGGGTGACTCTCATTTCTTTTTCCACCAGTGTGAGCCATTCATTGATTTTGGGATGTTCTGTGATTGACACAGGAGTTTTAAACATGACCTGAAATAATTAAATTTTTAAAATGAGACCTGTAGATATGTGAAATGTTACTTCCCATGTCACAAAACTGAACTTCTGGCTACCTCTTCTCCTTCACGAGATGAAATTCCCAAGACAACGGAGTTATCTTCATTTAAAATGATGCTAGAAACTCCAGCAAACATTTTTTTGAAATGTTTCTGCAATTTTGCCACATTCTTGCTGTTTCCAATTATCTCAAGCAAATCTTCATCACCAACAAAGTAGAACCTAGTAAATACAAAGGACTTATTTTAAGCTGTTCCAGTAACACTGTAGTATAAATACAGAGACTCAATTTATGGTTAAATCTTAAAACACATTATCCTGACGGACTAGACCATAAGCAGTGAGTTAACTTAAGCCGGAAGTGGATTTAACCCAGGCTGAATTTCTTCTGACTGCTAGCAAGTTTTCTAAGATGAGCAGATGTATCTCCTTTCTTCTTTCCCCCTTTTTCTTCTTCATCTCATCAAGAGATGACATTCAGAAATGAGTAAAGGTGATGTAAAAACAAAATTTAAATGAAGTAAAATGAAGTTACTAACCCTACTTCTAGCATTAAGAGTAACAGAGACATAGACAGATGGAAGGTTCCTTGAGTAAGAGGAATTTAGATTACAGAATGTCAAGCCATCCATTTAACTTCAGAATTCTTTCAGATGTTACCAGAGACAGGCCTAGGTTGCCTGGAGCTGGGACAGACAAGCAAGTTGGTGGGATTGGTGAGTATTTTGAGTGTTAGAAATACACAGTTACAGAGAACTCATCATCTCTCAAGAAAAGCTAGAACCATTTGCTAGGAACTAGAAGGATCTGACGCTAGAAATGTTGGCCTCTCCTCTGCCCACCTCATCCCCATCCCCCGCCCCACCAACGCTTTCCACTTTACTTAATTTTAAAAGCAGGAAAATTAAATCTTTAAAAATGAAAGTTAACTCTAAGTTGCTTTGTAGCTTTTTACTTAGGCTTTCCCCTGGACTGCATTTTCCTATGGATCAAGGGTCCCATTACAACCAATCAGATCAGCCAGGCCACAAGAACAGAATGCTTGTCAGACGCCACTACTCTATCAGTTGCTTTGGTTTAACTGTTTTTTTCCTTTGCTACAGGGAAGGGTTCCATTCTAGGAATGGGGGGAGGGGAGAGAAAAGGAACAGAGACTGTGCACTCATATACAGAAATGATAAATATAAAACCAAAAGATATTAATAAGGAAGTTTAAAATGTAAATTAAATAAGGCCCCACCCTGGGTATACCAACTGACATTCAAAACAGAAAGGGGTTTCTACAGACTGCCTGATCTAGCGCCTCCCCTTCCCCCATCACCTCAGGCAGTCAGTAACTAAAGTACCCAGGGGAGATACAGACTAATCTTTTTTTTTTTTTAAGTATTTTCAGAAAGACTGAAATATACTTAAAATCTATCTAGCCACATTATGATGTCAATATAATATTAACATTCTTCAAGAGAATACTGATACTTTATCGCACAGAAAAATGTTGTTCGGGGGGGTCGCGCGGCTAGGTGGCGCATTGACTAAGAGCTCCGGCCTGGAGTCCGAGGACCCAAGTTCGGAGGACCCGAGTTCGGTTCTGGCCTCAGACACTTAACACCCACACCCACAAAAAACTAGCCGTGTAACCTTGGGCAAGTTACTTAACCCCAATTGCCCTCCAAAAGGCATAAAAAAAAAAAGAAAAAAAATGTTGTTTGTGTTCAACCTGTCCATTTTAAGTAGACTGGCCTTTTGCAGACATTAAAATGAAAAACTCAGACCTAATTTCTTAATTTTAATTGCAGCTAAAACATTTTTCCGCTCCAGAAAATTTATGCTACTCAGTTATCCCTCTTGTGCTAATAATACCTTTCATGAAAAAAGAAACATATGACAGTTACCCATAATAATAAAGCCACATCTTTCCTTTATCACTTTAGCAAGGCTACAATAATCTTGGCATGAAATAAAAAGCTATCCCATTACCTAATACCTTATTGTACAGTTAGTTCCTTTATGTTCCATTTTCAGGGTAGTCCTTGACTTAAACCATACTAAACTTTGCTTGAAAAACTTCCTTGAAGTTTATACTGAAATAAGTACAGAATCTTGAGGAAAATTAATCCCTTGGAAGTCACTTTCCCAGGATCAAATTGGTCCATGTGCACCCATAGTCCTTTGGGAGTAGGATACCTGGGTCAGGGGTAATATTTTGGGCATTTATTCAGGATGCCAGACTCCAAATGCTTAATTGTTACTCAGGTGCCTTATGTGTTTTGAGGGCCCATCTTAGTTTGTGAAGTTTTTTTTTGAGGTAACCTACTTTCCCTAGTTTAGGGTTAAAACCAGATCTCCACATGGTTGCCCTATGTGTTGCAAGGATACACTGAAAAAATTTATACATTGTCCTATGTGTATTGTAAGAACCCAGAGAAAGAATTTTCCTACAAAAGAGTTTAGTTTCTCACTTGAGAGTACCTTCCAACAGAGCCCATGAACCAGCTCCCTGGTGGGAGAACCCCATATGCCTTGGGAGCATAACTGGTCTAGACTTTTCCTTTGAGGGGAAAGATTTTGTTTTTCCCTTTGCCCTTTATTTATTTCTTGATGTTGTTAGGTGTCTGTTTTATTTTACATTTTATTCTTTCCTATTTTGGGGAAGGTTAGAACAGGCCCTTACAAACACCAAGGCAAGTTAAGGTAACCTATGAGAACTTTGTAAAATATTTGTTAAATTTATGTGATGAAATATTCAGAGGTGAATGAAATCTCTAGGTCCATCAGTATAGCAGGGCTACACCCTCACAAAAGACTGTCAATTTGGGGAGTGTCTAAGAAATGTTTTGCATAGATTTTGTTGGGACTCAAGATACATGGATGGCATGAAGCAGACTAATAAAAACTATGGCATGTGGACCTTACTGAGATTCTTTAGTGCAAGGCAATCAAGAGAAAAGTGTTTCAACTTTTTCAGATCCCCAGAGAATCATCAAGAATTAGAAATTTGAACCTACAGGACAAAAAGTACCTTAGTTTGATCTGCTGGGACAACAAATATTTAATTTGGTAAAGTACTTACTGGTCAGGGATAATCAGAACACCTGATCAATCTGATAAGAGAGTGTGGGCCTGTGTCAGAAAACTATCTCCCATGGAGCTAGCCAAATCAAAGGGAACTTCTGATTTAGCCAGGCATCAAAGGTTGCCTCTTATCAGAGGAACTAGCCTCCCCATAACCTAAAAGTTGTGGCCCACCCTAACCTCTGGTATTTATTATTAATTATTACAACTTGAATTCAGATGCATAGTGTATGGAGAGCTGGCCTCAGAGCCTGGAGGACTTGGGTTTAAGTCACTTTAACCTCTCAGAGCTCTAGACCAGGGGATTCAAATTCAAATAGAAACACATCTTTGCTCCCTGCATACTAATCATCTATGTTTTGTTGTATTTTTGTTTTGTTAAACATTTCTCAAATATATCTTAATCTAGTTCTGGCCTTTTGCTAGTAGCAAGTTTGATACCCCTGCTCTAGGCAACTAAGACATGAATCACAGAGAAGACACCAAGCTGCATTAGTGGAGGGAGCTTCCCCATACAAAGAACCTGCAGGTGTGCTCCCTCTCCATCACTGTCCCACTCAAGACTTATACAGTTGTTTCTCTTTGCCCACAGACTCTGGGCAGACAGTAAGGAATGGCAGCATTAACTCTATTTTGTAAATGGAAAAGGAGGCTCAGAGAAATTAAATGACTTGACTATGGTCAAAGTAGAGCCCAAAGTCAAGCCCAGGTTTCCTGACTCTGTATTTCATCAGAGTGTTTCTTATTATCTTCTATTAAGCTAGCTGCTCAAGAATTTAATGAAGTTGACAGGAAAATCTGAAGTTATTAGTTAATATTACTGGTTCCAATTGAGAATTAATCAGCAGTTAGTAGTATTCAATTAGCAAATTAAATCAAACAATATGTGGTACAGAAAATGGTAAACAAACTCACTAGATGAGTATTAATAAAAGATTGAAATTAAAAAGCTGAATTTTAAAGCTGAAATTAAACTATATATGAAATTAAACTTGTCAAAAATTAAATACCTCGGGAAGGACGATCTCTCTCTTTCCAGGTATTCTCCTAATGCTTTTTGGATCTTTCCAAGCAAGTCTGCCAGCCTCTCCAAAGACCTCTGCACACCCTGGATATTCAGAACATCCATAACAAGCGGGGATTTTGATACCTTTTTCATTAATGCCAAAAACTCTGTACTGATGCTAGAAATGCAATGAAAATATGAATTAGGTTTTTTAATAATAAAAGCTTAAAGTATAGTCAAGGATAACTATTTCTGGAGATTCGTGACTTCAAAACACACCTTTGGAATCTTTGGGTTTCCACTGGCAGAAGATGCTTAATATCAGCACTGCCTGTAAAGATGCCTTCAAGGTAGACCCACCGTCTCTGAACATCAATCCACACATCAAAGAGAGCCATGATCCGATTCAATTTGTCCTCCCAGCTCAAAGCATCCTCCTCAAAAACCTGGTTGTAAAAAAGTAGGAGAAATTAATTGCTAACCTTCAGAATCCCATCTACATTTATATCTAGTGGTCTCTCTGACAGTTACATGGTGTAAAGCCAAGCATGAGCAGCTCTCCAGAGGACTGCTGCTGTGAACAGCTTCAAGGTTCTCATTACATAGTATAGTGAACTCTCTATTTATTCAGCAGTAAATTAAAACAAAACATTTACAAAAATCAAAGTATAGCATTCACAATGTTATGACATAACTTATCACTAAAATGGCCACATAGTTTTCACCAAAGTGGTCACATAGTTTTGGGGGTTTTTTGCCTTTTTTTTTGGAGGGCTATTGGGGTTGACTTGCCCAAGGTCACACAGCTAGTAAGTGTGTCAAGTGTCTGAGGCCGGATTTGAACTCAGGTCCTCCTGACTCCAGGGCCAGTGCTCTATTCACTGCTCCGACTAGCCACCCCTGGTCACATAGTTTTAAACAAAGTACAATCATTTGGTAACTCAATCCTTTAGTAAAGTCCTTAATGCAAGGCTTCCTTTCTTCTTAATTGGAGAAGTCCTTAACTCAATCATCTAAATGTAAAGGTCAAAGTTCTCCAACCCTAGGTCACACTGTCTTAATCTCTTCAATCAAAGTCTTCTCTCTTAATTGGAGATTAGTTTCCAAACATTCTTAATTCAATCATCCTGAAAACTACAGGATAAATGTAGAGTACAAGAGTTCTCCACCCCTAGGCCACAGTAAATCATGATCTTCTCAGTTTGCATTAAATACCCAATTAAATACCATTACACATGGTAATTTAGAATTCATTTTAAAGTGTTAAAAGTTCCATTCACTCATTATTCTGGACTCAAATTTAATGGGCCTCTAACCAATTCATCAGTTCCATATAAATGAAGATCAACAGGCATGTGAAAATGTGACCAATGAAATGATATAACTGGGGCACAAAATACCTTGTAATATGGAGATAACTTCATGGCAGAGACGCTGTTGATGTGTTCTTTGACCTTATTGAAAAGGTCATCCCATCCCCGAATCAGGCGACACTTATTCTGATAGTTAACTAAGTCTAATTCGTAGGTGTTCCACACTTCTCTAATCTGAATTTAGGGAAGAAAAGTATATCAGTATTTGAGCATTCAGCATCATGAATATTAACAGTTAGGAAGATTTAAGAAGATATAATTGTTTATCGACATTTGTTAGAAAATGTTGAAATCATGCCTCCTGCCCCACTATCCCCTCCACAAGGATATATTTAGTGAGTAATGAATATTTTCTAACCCCACTTATAATTTACCATGTCACCCAGTTGCCAGAAGTTTAATGTTACATTTGATAGCATTTTGTGTCTTTTTACAAAGCACTGCATCTACATTACCTCCTTTAATTCTAGCAGCTCTGTGAGACGGCTTCTGCAAATATTCCCCCATCTTACAGATAAGGAAATAGGCTCCAAGAGACTGCAATTTGCCCAGGGTCACATACCCACTATGTGGGAGACCAAATTTCAAGCCAAGACTTCTGGCTCCCAGTCCACAGCACTACATTATCATACTGAACAGAAGCCCTCCAACTTTTAATAGTTACCTGTTTCAAAAATTCTTCCAAAGCCATTTCCCCTTGTGCTACAAGCAGGACATCTTTGACAACTGCTTCATTCTTCTGCAGGTCAACATCCCAGATCTGGCCAAGGGTTAACTCAGAAACAACCCAATTAACATGAAGTCTCTTCATCAGTTGCTTCCAATGCCGATCTTTAAGCGCCTCCGATTTCAGTTCGATCACCAACATGTTGATCTATGGTGACAATGAATTTACTCATGAACATAAGCCTCTAACACAATTTACTGTAAGTGAGAAAATTAAGGTGTTACCTACTTTCATGTAGCCCTTCAGAAGCCTCTGGACAAATTCATAGGAAGCATACTGCCGTAAACGGGCAGGGAAGTTTTTCAGCTGGTTCAGAAGAGCATCTAAATTTTGTCGCAGCTGAAAGAAAAAAAGTCAAATTGCTATTTAGTTAACCAATCAACAAGCCCCTTTATGTAGTAATGGTGAAGTGACTCTCGCTAGAACTTCTGCACAGCTGTTATTACTGAATTCTAAGTTTTAAATTAGATCTAATAAGAATCTAAATGGCCAAATCTGGTCCACAGAAAGTAAATTATATTTTGTTAACATTCAATATCAATCTTTACAAAGGCCTTAAATAGTGTTAGGCTGAATCTGCTGCACAAAGTCACACAGGAATACAGAGTTAAAAGAAGCGTACCTTTCGTGGTTGTACTGAAACCCACGGTTGCTCCTTCATTTGATCAATTTGCTCCCAGACTTTAGAAAGTTCAGACCAAACACCTTTGAGATCTTGTAACTCTTCCAAAGCTACCTATTAAGAAAGAAGCAATTCTATTTAAGGGACAGAAAATAAAAATCTCTCCACAGTTTTTACTGAGAAATTATACACAGTGTATACCTGTACACGTTCTTCACTGCCACTGAGAAGGCCTGTGTCTGTGAGCTCCAAAGCTTCTTTGGCCTTGGCACATTTCTCACGATCATCCTTCAACCTCCCAAACTTCCCTTCATAGATAGTAAGTGCCTGAAGAGCCTCCTCTGGACGAAGGTTGCCCTAAAACAGGTCATGCCAAATTAAAAATAAGTGCAATGCTGAGGTTCAGGGTGGAAAAAGTTAATATTCATTGCTTAGAAGTTTGAGCAGCTGCAAACACAACCAAGCATTTTAAATTGTGCTCCTTTAGGTGAGAAAAAGTCCAAACAGATTTCACTTTACTCTAAACAAGTATCTATTTGTTAGTGCCTACTTGTGCAAGATAAAAAATTTACTTAAAACACAATACCTGACATTAGGAAGCTTATCGTTCAAGTAGGAGGGATATGGTATACACACAAATAGCAAGAATAGAAAATACCTAAGTGGGTTCAACAAAGTGTTATGTTAAGTCCAGGGGGTGTGAAGGGAAAAAAAAAAAATCAGGGAAGTTTCACTGGAGTGTCATTTAAATTGGCCTTCCTTTGAGGCAGAGGAAATAATATGAGCAAGAAAGAGTTCAGAGACTGATCTTGAGCACTCAAATGACATGTTTTCTGGATAAGATAGAGTAAATAAAATTACAAAACTTTAAGTAAAAAACATCAAAGAATCATGGGCCATTTTTAAATGTCCTTTTAAATTTTAAAATTTGGGGGACTTATAACAAACTTCTCTGTATATAAGGATTATTAAGTAAAGTATTAGAGGGAATGATATGAATAATTTTTCTTGCCTGAAATAATGTTTTTAGATTGTAATGACTATATCTGCTGTACAGACTTTTCTTTCACCTTTTCAGAATGACTGTGTAAGATTAATAAAAACATTCCAATTTTTTCCAAAGAAGAATGAAAGTTAAAATTTTTAATTTAAAATGTAAATCTTAAAAATCTCCAAACAGCAAGGTAAAATATTTTTAAACTCATGTTCAGGACTGCACAGAATTCAAGAAATCCATGACCACACCTTCTGCCAACTCTCTCCGCCACGACCCCACCCCATCATAAGGAAACTGTAGTTTTTACTTCAGTCTCCCACCCACTATAACTTCACATTACCCAGTCTGGGAGACCTCTTTTACTAGTAGATCCTGACAGCACTGCTGTCAAGCCTCTGATCAGCTGGTACTCAAATACGCAGTACTTCCTTAGTCATATGACTCTTTAACTCTTTAATTCCTGTGGTAAAATGGCTACCCACTGAGACTACAATCCCCTTTTCTGTATTAGATTTCTATATACCCTCATCCTTACCCTTTCAACGTCTCTATTTCCCTCTGCCTTCTCATTCTAGCATGCTCTCTGAAACACTCATTCCATTGTCAAAAACTCTGTGTTTGCTGGCACTCATAGCACCTTGGTTATCCTTGGATGCCTCAAACTTGGCCACCTTCTCCACTGCCCAACACCACTTCCCTCTGCCACTACCACCAAGCACCCTTCTCTTTTCGGGTCCAATCTACCCAGTGTATCACCCTATCCAGATCCTTGCTGCCCTCTATTGATCATGCCTTTCTCAAGGAGTCTGTACAAGCTGCAAAATCCTCCTCTTCATTCCTACCTTTGTATTTGTCTAAGGTATTTCACTATTTGGGTTGACAACCCTTCAAATACTCTGAACTCCCAGTTCATCAAACTCCTCTGATCTTTATCTCTACTTCAGTCCAGCCACCAACATGGATGTTCACATCTTAGACCTTATCATCTAAACTTTAAGCTACCTAACCTCTCTGACTTGTGAAGTCTGAAATTCCCTTCTCTGATCATAAACTCATGTTTTCTTTTCCTCACTCTTCAGAGCATACTCTGTCCTGTACTAGAGAATACTCTAGTCCCTCCATCCTTCCTTTTTCTCCTAATTCATCATTCCTTTTTCTGCCTGACATTTTCCTTCCTACACTCCATAATTACCAAGTTTAATAATGAACTGCCTTTACTCTTTAATCCCTTTTCTCTGGCCCCATTAATGCCCTGACCAGTCCTCTTCAACTCGGGGTCACTCGCCTTCTAGACCTGGATGCATTGCATCCAAGCTGCTGAAGGAAGCAGCCACAAAACCGTACCAACTGGCTTGCTTCCTCATCTCCCCTGGGCTCTCGGTGCTGCAACAGCTCTTTTATTCTTCTTCAGTTGATTATCATACTACTCAAAGCAATTATAATAAATATTCTCATTTCTCCTCAGGCCACTAATACATCCCCGGAGCCTCTGCCAGCAAATGACTTCGCCTCCTAGGATAATGAAATTCATCTTTTGTGGCATTTCTGATCTTCCTTAACTCCATGTCTGAAAACCTTTCTACTACATCGTTATCTAACCTTTGCTCTTTTGCTATAGGCTCAGAGGATGCAATGTCTTCTCTCTTTGCCAAGGTTAATCATTCCATATATAACCTTGATCACAGATCTTCTTTCTCTTCTCCTCAAACTTGCCCCATCAAGTATTCCCTTTCTCTTCCTCTCCTGGCTGTTTCTTCATTGTCTCACCTACTCCCATTCTATTAATGCCCTATTAACACACAAGCTACCATCCTAATCTGTTCTCTCCACCACTGCTAAACTCCTTAGAAAGAGGAGGCTTCAATGACAGCCTCATCCTTCTCAGTCCTCTGGCATCTGGGTTCTAGTCCCCACCACTCCATAGAAACTGTTTTTCTTAAAGGCTACTAAGGGTCTCTTTAATTGGCCTAATCTCAATTCTCTCCCCCTTCACCTTTCTTTAGCTTTCAAACCCTGGGCCTTCTCCCAGACACTGCACTCTGCCCCACAGATGTGTTATTTCCACATCTACTTCTCTTGGATCTCTCCTTTCCTCTCCACTCACATGGCCATCATCCCAAACCCAGGTCCTCTTTACCTCTCACCCGGATAAATATGATTGATATCTTACTATTATAGTAATGATTATACACAGTAAGCATTAGATAAATGGTTCTTTTGTTCAGTCATTGATCTTAATTGATGTCCATTCCTCAAATCTCTGCTCTCTCTAAGATCCTCCAAAGCTGCCAAAGTAATTTTCCCAAAGCAATAGGACCAACCATGTAACTCCCTTATACAAAATCTAGTAGTTCCCCGTTACCTCTAGGGCCAAAACCAAACTCCAGCTTGGCAGAGAAAGCCCTTCATGACCTGGCCAGTTTTACTATGTATGTTATTCTCTGCCATGTACTCTTGGTCCAGACAAACTGTGCTTCACATTCACCATACCATCACCCACCTCTGTATACCTTCACATAGAATGTGCCTTCTCCTTCCCCCAGAACATATCTTTTCCTCAATTACAGTTACTAGGATCTTTAATTAATAATAAATCTTTAATATTAAACCTCTTAGAGTTTTTATTTTCCTTTAATGAAGTTTTCCTGATCCCCTTGAATGACAGGGCATTCTCCCCCCGCTTCTATTTATTTTGCATATATTTGTAGACATACATGTCATCTCTACCCACAGACCTAGTCCTCAGGGTGAGGACTGTTTCATTTTTGTCTTTGTCTGCTCTATTAGGCACTCAATCTATGCTTGTAGACTCGCTGCCAGTACACTAGGGTAGACTATGTGCATTGCACATAATCAGGCAGCTAGGTGGCACAGTATATAGAGTGACAGGTCTGGAGTCAGGAAGACCCAAGTTCAAATCTGGCCTCAGACACTAGCTGTGTGATCCTGGGCGAGTCACTAAACCCTGTTTCCCTCAGTCTCCTCATCTGTAAAATGAACTGGAGAAGGAAATGACAAGCCACTCCGGAATCTTTGTCAAGAAAACTCTAAGGGGCGGCTAGGTGGCACAGTGAATTAAGCACCAGCCCTGGAGTCAGGAGAACCTGAGTTCAAATCTAGCCTCAGACACTTAACTAGCCACTGGCAAGTCACTTAACCCCAACTGCCCTGCCTTCCCCTCTACAAAAAATAAAATTCCAAATGGGGTCAGACACTACTGAAATGACTGAACAAATTACACATAATAGGTGCTTAATAAATGTAGGCTGAACTGAAATGCTGGTTGTTTGACTATTTGAACTGTAATGACCAGGAAACTATCAAGTAAAGCCCTCCTGCTAGAGCTATCAAAAGTGAAGCCTGAACTAGACAATCTCTAAGGCTCCTTCCAGTTCCCATGCTCTATTGAAGCACTATCATTTTTCTAAGTTTTAATGAAAGGTGACTCACTTCCTCCATTTCCCTTAGCCCCATTTGTCCCCAGAAATAAGGAGCAGAGGTTCTAAAACAAGCAAGAAGAATCAACCATAAGAGAAGACACCACACTCATAAAATACTCTCTGGCTCACTCTCTTTTGGTGCAATAACAGAGCCTGTGATGCTGTGTTAGGCTGTGTGTCAGTGATGCTACTGAAGGCCTCTCACACGCAAAAGAAGAAGGGCCAGACTAAGGCCTATGATCTCATGTCTTTTCTCAGCTGGGCCCACACTTTTCATTTGAGGTAAAAGGCATATCTGAGAGCTGATTTTCAAATTCCCTAATGGGGCTAAAACAGACAATCTACCTATCACCCTATTTCCCTAAGCTTTTCTTAGGGGTAGAATTAGATTCAGAACCCAAAGCAACTTTCAGATAAAGAAGCCTTCCATATTGTCTAGAACAGGGGTGGGGAACCTGTGGCTTTGAAGGCCACATGTGGCCCTCTAGGTCCTCAAGTGTGGCCCTCTGACTGAATCCAAACTTCACAGAACGGTTCTGGTCTAGAAAATCATAATGTGAAATTTTACTCCATGCCTATAAGAAATTTAGAAAACATTTGAACTACCAATTTCAGTGAGTTTACTTTAAAAAACAGAAGTTAAAACCCCAAATCCTCTTCTGTTCTAGTAGCCTAGTGGTTAACCTGAAGAAGGAGCAAGGGCTAAGACAAAGAAAAAATGAGGGCATGTGGATTAGACATATGCAGGGCTGTGCCAACAATATATTGAGGATTTATCTTAACAGAGGGGAGATACCTTTGACAACTGAGTGGTGCTGAGAGAGGAGTAGAGACTTTGAGGGTCATGCAGACTGGAAAAGGAAAGAATGCATGCCTTATCGAATATCAAGTTAAATATTTCTGGGGAAATTTGGCATTTTAGTTAGTACTGTGCACTACAAGCCTAACTACTGCCCACCATTGCTGCTGGAGATAAGTGGGTCATTAAGTGCTCCAGAAGACAGACACACACACAGACAGACACACACAACTCACAGTAACAGGTTTTGTTTTCTCCCAATCTGTCAACAAATCTGTTGTTCGGCTCTCCACTGCCCTGTCCTCCTGGACAATCTTCATTTGGAGGTTCGCCACTTGTTGCTGAATGGCAGAGTCTTTGCGACGCATGATATCATTGAATGCTCCCCATTCTCCTTCAATATTATCAATGTATAACCAAGATGGAGGAAACTGGAACCTCTGCTTTTCAAGCAAGCGCTGGCCATTACGGTAAAGCTTTTAAGAAATAAAAATCACCATAAAAATTACTTCTTGCAATCCAGATGATTTCTGGAATTCAACAGATGCTTATAATGCATTTGAGTGCACAGCTTAAACCAAGATAAAGGCTATGTTAATCCTACCTCCTAGTAGCTGACATTTTATAAAATTAGGAGACAAAGCCCAAATTCCCATGGTTCATCCAACCACTGTTAGTGGCCCTGATCAAATGATCACAGATTTCCTCGGCCTTGACCATATATCAAAGGGTACTTGAAAACTGTACGTTGGCCTCCCACTTATTTAAGCCTTAAGGATATCTGTATTTTATTATTTTAATTTCAACAACTATAGTAAAAATGGTCAATTCTAAGAAAAGGAATAAACAGAACTCACAATCCCAAAGTTTAGCTGAGATAAGTTACAGAAATAACTTTTGATAAGGGGATATGTTGGCCTGCCTCACAAAAATTTAAACTAATCTAAACATTTAAACATGCAGCCACGAATCCATCTTACCTCAACTTGTTTCTCAAACTGCTTGATCTTCCGTTTTAAAGACTGCACATACGTTATAAACGTCACAGCATCAGAGGTGCTAGCTGTGTCCACAGAATGCTGTTCTAATTCTTGTCGAGACTGTTACAAAGAGTTCCATACTTTAGCATGAAAATGAGTCACATTTGTAGATTAGTCAACACTACAAAAATTACACTTTACCTTTGAGATCTGTGAATGGAATTCTGACATGTTTGTCCCCAACATTTGTCCAAACTTACTGAGGACCTCTTTATGCCAAGAATCATACTTCAAATTCACCTTAGATTGTACCTATAAAGAGAATAAGGTCACAACATTTAGTTATATTTCAGAAATTTATGCTCCAGTAATATTTTACCCAAAATAAATTTGATCTTTTGCGGACTGTTCTTCAATAATAAAACTTACTTTGCCATAGTCTATAACTACCGGTCCAAAATCTTTCTTAGTTTCTGCATTGTCAAAAGTTCCTCTGGCTTTCCTGATTTGAACCAAGAGAGCTTGCCATTTATTCAGATCTTCTCCAAGTCTATTGTAGATGTTCTCAGCCTGCATATCCCATAAACACTGATACTGAAGCCAGACCTGGAAATATAGAAGATAGTAATACTGCTAAAATAAATGTTCAGAACCTGGAGAGAAGCAGCATAGCATAGGAGCCAGAGGGCTGGCCTTAGAACCACAAAGACCTGAGGTCAAGTTTCCCCACCAACACTGGCTGAATGGCCCTGGTCACTTAATCTCTCAGTGCTATGGGCAGCACTCTTAAGATTCTAAGTTGCAGAGATGGTGCCAACCTGCAGAAGGTACAGCTACCTTACCAGTGAGGTACTTTGTACCCATGAAGCCCAGGTCCAGACCCTATTCCTATTTGTTGAAAAGTATCCAAACCTTATTCTCTTTCCATAGAGAGTGCTTCCAGTGCATGACGTTGGTGAACGCTATCCCATTATCTTCCAATATCATTGATGTGTAACCAAAACAGAGGAAACTAGAACCTCTGCTTTTCAAGAATGAAAATTACTTCTTGTAACAGAGATGGTTTCTGGGACACAACAGATACTTACGATCCATTCAACTGCACAGTTTAAACCAACTTCAAAGTCCATATTGACCCTATCCAATCATATGCCAGTATGAATCTATCCATCTTTAGCATAGAACATGGAGACCTCACTCTTTAGTCTTAGGATGTTCAGATTTGGGGCAGTAAAGTTTAAATTGTTTATAGCTAACCTAAGAAAATGGTTCCATTACTAGGGTAATTAATTTAAATATAATTATTTCTAAATAAACAACATATCATTATACATGTTGAAAATGTTCACCATCATATTTATAAGAGTGGATGGGGGTAATTTTTTAAAAAATGAAATAATTTGGAGCAGTTAGGTGGCGCAGTGAGTAAAGCGCCAGCCCTGGATTCAAGAGGACTGGAGTTCGGTTCCAGCATCAGCCACTTAACACCCACACAAAAAAACTAGCTGTGTAACCTTGGGCAAGTTACTTAACCCCAACTGCCCTCCAAAAAAAAAGAAAAAAAGAAATAATGTTTAAAAAATAATTTATTTTTAAAATAAAATAATTTTTTTAAATGAAAATACTTTTGAACCAATTCCCATTTTAGGATATACTACAAAGGCTCAAGAACAACGAACCCAGAGTTTTAAATAAAGGCTATTACCTTGACATACTGCTCAACTTCGGTCACAATGCCCACAACTGCAGAATAAGCCTCTTCAAGGGCAACAGGGCCATCAGGCATCCGTGTTAAAGCATTCCTGTAGAACTTTTCTTCTTCAGACAATTCATAGTGTACACCCACCTAATAAAAAAGGAGCCTCTCAATATAAGCCATCTGTATAAAACCATGTTAAGCTCCTCAAAGTCACATCGCATCTAAGTCACACTGAGAAAATAACTAATAGAATGTCAAATTTAAGTACTGCAAATCACCATGTAGTACTATGTAACTCTTGTTATTAAGATTAACATCAAGGGGCGGCCAGGTGGCTCAGCGAGTAAGAGCACTGGCTCCAGGATGACCTGGAGATCGAATCCCAGGCTCAGATATACAGCACCACACCCAGAAATAACTGTCCGTGTAACCTTGAGCAAGTTACTTAACACCCCGATTGCTTTAAAAAACAAAAGATTAACATCAAACTAAGAAAATATGGCGTGGTCCACTGTGTTACTTAAGTGTATAACAGACACACTCAAAGTCTGATTCAAAGCAAATTATTTCCTTTCTATCCAGGAAAGCACAGAATTAAACCAAGTTAAACCTTGCTAATACTTCAGGCAAAATGATACAATTCAAAGGGACTGATAAACTAGGGTAATGGTTAGTTAAGAAAAAAGAATCTGGTAGGACTGCCTAGCTAAACTGTAAATTCCATGAGTGTAAAGATAGTGTTGGAATCCTCAGTGTCTATTATGGTGCCTTGGCAGATAGCAACAGTGCAATAAATAATTAGTTGAAAAACTGCCAAGTTTGAAAATATATAGAATTTTTACAAGGTCAGTTACCAATTACTTTTTCAGTTCTCTATTATGAATTAAAAAAATAAAGAGTTACAGGTTCATACACAATACCCTTTTTTGCTCTTTGTATATGGAAATGTTCATGCTTATAGATGTTTGTTAATTTCAGGGATAGCAATTTTAATTAAAAAATTTTTTTCTGGAATGCCAAATAAGATGGGATAGAGCTCTGGTTCTGAATAATCTGGGCAGTTCTACAGAATGAATTGACTAGCAGGGCCTTTTTTTTTTGAAAGGAAAACATCACAAGAATCCTTTGAACAGTGGCTAATTCATATGAGGTCAGTTATAGGATGAAATGTTTAGGAACCACTGCTATTGTAATGCTTACCTGATACCTCTGGCTCTGAATTCTGGGAAGTGAAAGTATAATTGTCTTCCAGGAAAACATTTCTTGATAGAGCTTATATCTGCATTCTTCAATTGGTGGATTCAAATAAATCACCTGATTAGTTATTCTTAATTCATGAACAACATTCTGAAGAAAAAATAAGTTGCCAATTAAGTAACCTGAAGAAGTTGTATATCCATACATAAAACACTCCCTTCTCTGAGTAACAAAACTTGTTTTTTATTAGACAGAATCATACCTTTTTCTAAATGTTTCACGCTGCTGGGTTGTTTGGTTTTCACCCCCATCTAGATAGGACTAAAAATAACCTAAGGCCAGAGACACTCACCCTTCTTTTGTATTCATATATATACTTGCATATAACCTTGCACACTGATGGCTGCATAAGACAGAATCAATAAGTATACACTGAGTGTATATAAATAACTTTTACTCAGTAGAAGCTGACAGAAACAGCAAAGATTTCATAGGATTTCACTGAACTAATTAAATTAGGTTGGGCATGCATGTAATGCCATTCATGACTAGTATGCAGCATACGAAAAGCACTGATGAAAGTCTAATAAATCAACTTTCAAAATTTGTGATTTTCTAACTGGCTGAAGACTATTTCAACAACTAAGATTTAATTCCAGTTCAGTCTCTAACTACATAGCACTAAATTATGACCTCCAAGATTCTTTATTTATGATCTCTAAGGGTTTAATCAGCCTAACAAGGACAAAACTGAACTATGCCCATGATGTTCAAAAAAGTATGTTTAGGGGCAGCTAGGTGATGCAGTGAATAGAGCACCAGCCCTGGAGTCAGGAGGACCTGAGTTCAAATTCGGCCTCAGACACTTAACACTTAACTAATTGTGTGACCTTGGACAAGTCACTTAACTCCAATTGTCCTGCCTTCCCCCTCCAAAAAAAATATATTTAAAGCATTATGAAAAACTACTACTCATATTCATATCACACTTCTAATGTTTGGAAAGTACTTTCCTCACAATAGCTCCAAATGGATTATGCAAGTTATTACTCTCAACATAAGATGAGAAGACCAAGGCTCAGAAAAGTTAAATAACTTATTTGTGTTTACAACACAACTGGTAAGTGTTGGGGCCTAAATCTGAACCTAGCGATCCTGACCAAATCTACTTCTCATTCCTCTAGCTACACTGCTGGAAAAAGAAAAACCTAGCAGGTAAGGAAAAAAAGAAGTGGATTCATTGACCAAAGTCCTTGTTGAACATTTCTGATTAGCTAAGCAGAATTATTTTTCTAGGTAAAGCCTACTAAGCTAAGGTTTACAATGTACTGTGCAGTAGTCCCCATTAATTATTCCTATTCACCCAGAAGCAGAAGGTGTGTAGGGTAAGAAAGGACAGAAGAACACTGTGTACCTCTCTACTATTCTATCCATAATTTATCATTTTGGCTTAAAAAATGCTAAACCAGTGAAAAAGTTCTGAAAAATGCTAGGTGAGTCATCTATTTGTAGGCCTTTATGTTAACTTCTTGAAGCATATTTGCTTATTTGCTAAGTCAGAAATCATGCATGAAGAAGAGACTGAATGAGACTTAGCCATTCGGGGCTCAGGAGTTCCTCTGACCCAGTGACACTTACTTTAATCTTTGGTTCGCCACCTGGTTTGTGACTAACTTGAGGAGCATCTGTATCCATGTCAACTTCAGCTTTATCATCAGCCTGTCCAAGAAGGACTTGGGTCCAAGCCCTCAGGCCAGCTTGCAGACGAACACCTAATATTCTTTCAATCTAAAGAGAAAGAAATACTATTAACCAAGAACAATTTTTTACCCCACCACTCTACCTTCCAAAACAAAACAAAATCCTTAGGGGCATTTTAGCTATGAAAGGGTGGGAAGGGGATGCCTGTGCTGTTACTGGTTGTCTCTACTTCCTCTCCCCCCTTCCTTACCCTTGAGCTTCTTAACTGACTTCTCATTTCATCATTCAACCACAATGACTGTCCATAAAGGTACCTTAAGATCTCCTAATTTTGATATCCAAAAACCTTGTTTTAATCTTCACCCTTCTTTAACTCTCAGACAACCTATGACATTGTTGGCCCCTCCCCACCACTGGGCTTCCCCCCCATCATCCTGGATGCTCTATCTATTCAGACAACAGCTGTCTCCTAGTTAACCTCCTATGTGTCCCACCACGGGTGCATCATCTAAATCCTGCCCCCTTCCTGTAGGAGTACCCTAAGCTTCTATCCTTTGTCTTCTTTCTTCTATACTCACTGTGTCTTGGTAATTACATCGGCTCCCAAGAGCCTTATTATCTTCTAGGCAGATCATTAAGTGGAGACTCCAGGATCTATGTATCCAGCCCCAGTCTCTCTCCTGAGCTTTAGTCCTACATTACCAACTACCTATTCACCTTTTCACATTCAGTGTCCCACAGGTATCTTGACTACAACACATCTAAAATGGAACTCATCATCCAAATCCCATGCCTCTTTTTAATTTCCCACTTTTGTCAGGGGGAAAGCTGTTCTTCCGTTCTACCAGACTTATAACTCTTGGCATTATTCTCAACTCTTCACCCCACACAGTCAATCAGTTGCCAAGCTTGTCATTTTTACCTCCCCAACATCTCTCAGATCCAGTTCATCTTCACTCATGCTGCCACTCACTTATTTCAGGGTCTCATCTCTCACCTAGACTAATGTAACAGCTTCTTAATTGATTTCCCTGCCTCAAGCATCTTAACTAGAATTTTGTCTTTAGGACATCAATGCTCTGAGATAAGAAGCTGAGGGCCAGTGAGCATCAATTGAAATAAGGTTTTTAAATTTTAAAGTGTACATGTGAAAGCCAGGACCTCTCAGACCTCGTGTGTCCAAAAACTCAAAAGCAGACTGGTCTACTATATAGCCTTGACTGAACAAAAAGGGAAAAATATGTAAAAAAAAAAAAAAAGGACTAACTAAATGACATGGCTCTAGTCTAATGGCCACCTTTATTTAGACCTGACCTAACAACACCTCGTTAAGTGGTCCTACCAACTGCACTACTTACACACAGACACATATGCACGCACGCAGGCACGCTCCATAATAAATTCTTTGTTTTTCAAACAGCCTCCCACACCAATCTCATTTCAAATCCCCTTGAACCTATCAACAGGCGAATCCTTTTTCACAGACAAGCTCAAATGCCAACAGGAAACAGAATCATCAAACCCATACAGCTAGGGATGATCTATTTTCTTTTCTGAGATGCTCAGTCAACAGTCATTTATTAGGAACTTATGGGTGCCAGTCATTGTGCTAAGGGTACAAAGACAGGCAAAAACTGCCCCTGCCCTCAAGGAGCTCATATGCCAGTGGGGGGAGACAGACACACAAGCAACTATATGTAAACAAAACAAACTGGAAATAATCTTAGAGAGATTAGATACTAGCATTAAAGGGAGGCAGAGAAAGCTTCTTGAAGGGAGGATTTTAGCTGAGATCTGACAGAGTGCAGGAGAGCATGGAAGACAGGCAACGAAAGTACATGGAGTTGGGAGATGAAAGGTCTTGTGTAGGGAACAGCAACGAGGCCAGCATCACGGGAAGAAAAATGAGAGGCAGGAGTCGGGTTGTAAAGGGCTTAAAAAAAACCAGAATTTTTTATTTGATCCTGGAAGTAATGGGGGGTGACGCGGTCAGACCTGCCCTTTAGAAAAATCACTTTGACAGCTCAGGAGATGAACCAGAGTGGAGACAGAGAGATTGACTAATAGGCTGCTGCAGGAGTCAAAGCATAGAGTGATGAAGGCCTATGTCCAGGTGATGGTAGTGTCAGACTGGAGAGATCATAAAGGTAGAAACTTGACAACAGATTGGTTATGAAAAGTGAGAATGAGAAGCTAGGAATGATGACACTTTGTACTCTCTTTTAGATACAAATGCATTTGAATTTCTGTATTTTAAGTTTCTGTTTTAGTTCTGCTAGATAATAAGTGCAATTAGGGGCAGCTAGGTGGTACAGTGAACAGAGCACTGGCCCTGGAGTCAGGAGGACCTGAGTTCAAATCCAGCCTAAGACACTTAACACTTACCAGCCATGTGACCTTGGGCTTAACCCCAAATGCCCCCCCCCCAAAAAAAGCAGTTGATAGTAAGTGCAATTTGAGAGCACTGCCTTGATCCTATTTCTCTTTGTAATGTTCCCAGGTTAGCACAATACACTGTATGTAAGTGCCTATATAAATGTTTGCTGAATAAACTTATCAGTCCTGCCCATTAAGCCTTACCAAGTGTACTACTCACACACACCCACACACCCCCCTCTCTCACTCCCCCAGATTTTAAGAGAATATGTGAAATCAGAAAATGAAGGGAAGAATAAACTAAACTAAGCAGTGAGAAAAAGTTAAGCAGCCAGGAAGGAGGGAGGTGAGGAAGGCCAGGTAGATATTCTTCCCTTCTTTTTCTGCTTCGCTTTGTTATCGTATTGAAAATTCTACCAAAAATTCTCTTCTAAACAGTTTATAATTCAGGAAGCAGAGTTAATTCACATTCTCTGTATTAATTAGTTCCATCAAATAATTTCCTTCCTAACACCCAAAACTCAGTGTAGTGATAATGAGCACATAGGTGGTTTTGATTTTGGGGTAGGGGAAAAAACCCAACCACTGAGTCCTTTAGGCAGCAGTACCTGTCTGGGGTGCAGACAGACTGGGAACACTAAGGGGAAGTAATGGACATAGAAAGGCAAGGAGAAGAGGACTACAGATAAAATGCCTTCATTTTGAAGTTCTGTCCCCATGCCCAAGAAAGGTGGAATGTTTTTCCCACCCTCTTCCTTCTTGTACAAGGTAAGTCCCAGCAATTCAAAAATAGTATTAATGTGAGTTAACTTTGTTATACATAAATGAAAATTCTGAAGCTAACCTTGGACTTTACCATTTCCCTCTACCTTTATAAGACTCTACTGGAAAAGATGGTTTATATTCAATTTCAAGCAATGCTCCAAATTTCTAATTTATAAAATTACGTTTTAAAATATAACTCAATCCTCACCTGGGCACTGCTTATGTTATCCTTAGAAAAGAAAATTACTGCTACCTTTCTCAGTGAAAAGACTAATTTAAAAGGACTCCCAATCATCCCTTACCTCCATGTCAAGTTTGTTAACCCAAATGGGTAAATTGGAATAGGAATGAAGATTCAGGTCATCCACTGCTTTCTGGACTCTATTCAAGATCTCAGAGAAAGTCTTGTGATCATACATACAAGTTTCTAAGGAACGAACTTCAAGGTCAATTTTTTCCTCAATAATAAGTAGATCATCCACCTGTAGGACAATAAATATAATATTGAAGCCATTGCTTTAGTTTGTTGCAACAATCTCAATTTATTCACTTTTCCCCTGGTCACTTAAGTAATTTTACTGGCAGGTTTATAATAGGAGTAGAAAAGAACCAAATACTCAAAGGAGGTTAATGTCAATATCTGATGATACACATTAAATTTCAGTGCTAGATATATGTAATAACATTTCTTTTCTAACTCTTACCACCAAGATAGTATCCTGAAACAGTCTGAATCAAGAGAATTTTTCTTCCACTGCTCAACTTTCAGCATTCAGTACTACTTAAAACCACCATAACACATTCTGGATTAATCTTCAATAGAAATTAGGTATCAAAGCTATGAAACAATTATAGCTATTTTGTCTATTAAAATATCTAGGGGCAGTTAGGTGGTATAGTGAATAGAGCACTGGCCCTGGAGTCAGGAGGACCTGAGTTCAAATATGGCCTCAAACACTTTAACACTAGTCATGTGACCTTGGGCAAGTCACTTAACCCCAACTACCCTGCCTTGTCCCCTCAAAAAAAAAAAAAGAAAAAGAAAAATATCTAAGACATCCCTAGAACACTTAACAAAGGAACAGGGATAGGGATGCACTGTGGACTGGGACTCCCTGGCAAGGAAAATTCCCTTACCAATGTGGACCAGCACCCTCTTTGAAACTTGCAGTCTTAGAGAGTCACCCAGAGCATGGAGAGAAGTTAAGTGACTTGGCAGGATCATCCAGTCAATATATGTCAAAGGCTGGAACTGAACCCAACTCTTTCTGGCTCTGAGGCTGGCTATCTATCCACTGCCACGCTGCCCGCCTCAGCCGCTGACAAATATGTATGAAATCCTATGGATTTCACAGAATAGCAACTGGTGTTGATTTCTAAAACATCTGTCAAATTACTTTTACAACAAAACAAACCTTTTCTTGAAAGTTGAACACAGTCTCTGCCAGCCGCTGCACATATGGGTCAAGTTTGTACGATTCCCACACCAGGGCGATGCCTTCTCCAATCAGCGCCTGTACTTCTTTCTTTAGGCCAGCCACCAGAAGGGAGATGGTATTGCGTTCCTCCACTTTTTCACATGTGCGCTCATATGTACGGACACTTTCGATCAGAGAGATAGCAAACGGATAAAGCTGGTTTGCCTGATGAGCTTTGTTCACAATTGCCAAGGGAACGCGGAAACCAAGCCACTTGAGATTCCGAACTTCTTTGGAAAGTGTAATGATCTCAGGAAGGAAGTTAACTTTTAGTTTAAGAACATTTCCACTTCGGCCTCTAACCCGAGTGCTTTCAATGGTGAAAATACGACCAGAAACTCCAAGGTTACGCTGTTGCACCTTCCTTGCCCAATCATCAAATATTTCTTGAGTGTTGAGCTTCATGCGGAAACTGTCTCCATCCTGCTTGAGTTTCTGACCCTCAACATGGTTCTCCCAACCTTTGCCCAGGACATCTTCAACCCGTTTCATGTAGGCAGTAAGTTGTCTATCAATCTGTTTAGCCCAAATGATGGACCCAGACACTGGAGGCAAATCACGAACGTGACTCATCTTACAGGCTTGACTTTGAGGGTACTGAACCTTAAATTTGTCATGAAGAGATTCAATGTCATCTTTCACACGCTGGATTAGCTGTGTTTGATACTCTCGAATGGCACCACGAATGTGAGGCCTGACAAACAGGGCGTTGAACCTGGAGAAGATTCTGAACATTTCGTTCGCATTCTTTGCTGTGCCAAGTTGATCCCTAAGGCGAGCAGTGATCCGGGTTTCCACTCTGTCGATCCTCTCATCATACCTCTTCATTGCAGCCTCCCAAGCTTCAGTACCTTCTTTAGAAACATCCAATCCGTCTACTTCCTTGACATTCTCATAAGCAAGGTTCACTTCTTCAATAGCATTAGCATCAGCAGCATCAAAGAGAACTTCAGCTACTTTCATATCCGGGGGTTCAGGCACATCTCCTTGACTCTGCTGGGCAACAGCAGTGACCTGAAGAGAAAACATGCAGCAAAAACCATCTAAAAAGTTTGAATTTTACTGGGCATAGGTACTATGTCCCATAGTGCATAGAGAGACACTCCCCACCATGAAATATTTCATCTTAGTGCAAAGTATTTCATTACCACAGCACAACAAAATAATACAAAAAAGTTGTTACTACAGGGGGCAGCTAGGTGGTGCAGCGAGTAAAGCTCTGGCCCCAGAGTCAGGAGGACCAGAGTTTGGTTCCAGCCTCAGAAACTTAACACCCACACACAAAAAAAAACAAACCACTAGCCATGTAACCTTGGGCAAGTTACTTAACCCCAACTGCCCTCCAAAAAGCAAAATTAAAAAAAAAAGGGGTTACTACAAATAGACAAATCCTTTGCTTATTAATACAGACAACTGCACAAACCTATATTTTCAATATTTAGCTTTCCATTATCCTTTAGGCAAATTTAAATTTTAAAATTCAGCTATGAGATATACTGAAGACAGCTCTGGTGCTCAAAGAACAATTCCAAATGGTTCTAGTTACTTTGGGGAAAAAATGTTCCAGTATTTTAATACTAGAATTCTATAGTAATTTCTTAACCCAACAATTATATCAGTACACAAACTAAATATCACTAAAACTAGCACTTAGGTCATATAAATGAATTACAAAACATTAAGTTAATTGCAAAAGATATTTTCAAATTTTTACATAAACTTAATAGGTAAAAATAACTTAGTAAAATATTAAATTAGATTTTTAAAGATCAAGAAAAAAACTTGTTTTCTTCATTTGTCAGTAAACAACTTCTTGTCAACCTGCTATGTACTAATCCCTGTAGTAAATGCTAAAAGAGCATACCGTGGTCCCTGCTCTACAGGAGATTATAATCTAGCTAAGCCCCCTCAAAAATGTGACCCACTATTTAGCACTATAAAGCAATCTTTAAAAATCATATTAATTAAAACTGCAAGCACTTGGTACAATAGAACACCAATCAGTTAAGTATTTGACTGCTTATAAGTGGAAAATGAAATCAATCAGGGAATGCTCCCAGAAGGTGAGTTTTAAGCTAGATTTTGGATTGGTGGAAAAGAGACAGGAGTTTTAGAGAATAATAATAGATGCAGAAGGTACGGAGGGGCAAGGATGTGCAGGTGACAGTCAAGCAGATCTTTCTGTTCCAGGAAGTAATGAATGATGAGGTTGGCTTGAGTGGAAGAAATGTGATTTGGTGGAGGGAGAGAGAAAAAGGGGGAAGGAATCAAGAAAGAAGACACCCTGCAGAAGAGATGAGAAAATATAACTCCTTCCCCTCTTTGCAGAGGTAGAGACAATGAATATGGAATAATGCATACACTGTCAGACTTGTTTGATATGTTTTTGATATGGTTTTGTTGAATTGCCTTTTCTCCTTTTTTATTCTTTGCCTCAAGGAAAGACTCTTTGGGAAGGAGAGGAAGGAGGAAAGTATTGGAGCTAACGTTATTATAAAGAAAAGCTATGAATAAAAAAACTTTAACTGTGTTTTAAGTGTATTCTAGCAACCACATTCAGTAGAAGTAAGTCATGAGTATAACAGGCAGAAAAAGTACAAAAGGAATGCTTCCAATGACTCTGAGGATTAGAACCTTACTTGTGGCCTGAGCACTCGGACAATGACAGCTCTTAGCTGCTCATGCTGGCGTCTGAATTTCCGCATTTGGTCAAGGCGGGCCTGAAGTTTTCTGTGTGCAGGGTTGATCCTCCAGACCATCTTAAGGTTTTCTTCTCTCTTCCTCTTGACGATGTCTCTCAGAAGCACCTGCAATTTCTCATACTCATCGTCCCACGTCTGGAAAACTTCAAAGCATGCGACCATGACCTACCAGAGCATAAACAAGGGTGGGAAGATTTTCAAAACAAGCTTCTTCTCTGTCTCCCTAAAGTACTGCTTCTCTCTGCAGTAAAACTTACCTTTTCAAATTCTTCATATGCCACATGCATGAGTTTTCTTGTCCCCAGCACTTTGAGTAGCTGAGAACTCAAGTCTCTTGAAATGGCCTCCACCAGACGCAAGGCCCTCTGAATAGGGTATTTTGTATTTCTGATTTTTCTCAAGTGGGTAAAAATCGCAACCAGGGCCTGCCTTATTTTGTCAAGCTCAGTAGCAGATAGCAAATCATTCAGAGGGAAATCTTTCATCAGAGGGTTATAGTCATTTACAGTTTCCAAAGCCTGTTTCAGACCTAGAGTACAATAGAGAAAAGTTAATCATTGTCTTATAACTACTGTACACCACTATATCAGAAGTAAGAAGACTGGGGTTCAAGTCCTGATTCCGAATTTACCACTACATGACCCTAGCTAGGCCAAGTCTTTTATTTGGCCTCTTGGTCAGCCTTTTCTCACAAAGTACCAATCTTGGAATTTCAGAAAGCACTCAGCAGCCACAGCTCACTATCAAGTCAAACATATCTCAACAGTTCTGTAGACATGGAAGACCAGGAGTTTTTAGATGGTAGGGCAGGGGTAGAAGGAGAAAAAGTAGAAGTAGTGAGGGGAAAGGAATTAGAGTAAATAGCAGGGAAACCATTTTTCTCCCCTGAGTTTTCTAAATGGAGATTATCCTGATCATCTTTCCTCTATCACTCCTAGGCTGTCAAATGTTTGGTTGGCAGCTATGGTAAGGGCAGACTATATGGCCAAAGAGATGCATAAAGAAGGAAAAGTGAGCAAGGAAGCACAACACATCAGGAGCTTTGCCAAAAACCATTAGTATAAAACACTCAAAAAAACCCAAAAAACCAAGTCAATCATCTTCAGGTTAGAGTTTAGCACTTTTTCTTTTTTACCTGTATCTGTATCAAAGCTGACTGTTGCATGAAATCGTTTGCCATGCTTCAAGATATCCAGGGTTAAAAGAACCTCTGGGCTTTCACGTTTTTCCTGAATTCGGTACAAAGCACGCTCCAAGTTTAGCCAAAAACTTATTTCCTGTAAGGCAGTTCCTGATGCTGGATCTCGGTCTAGTTTGGTCACCTTTAAAGACAGATATTACATTAATCAATTAAAAAAATTTTTGCCAAGCATGTGGTATATAGCAGGCACTGTTCTAGCTGCTAGGGATATAAAGACAAAAATCAAATAGTTCCTGCCCTCTAGGAGGAACCTCTAGGAGGTTCGTTCTGCGAGGGAAGCCAATATGTAGAAATAAGCATAAACAAAATATAAAAGCAAAGGTTTTTTAAAAACACCACCACAATCAAAACCTAAATCTATTTATTAAAAACCCAATCTTATAATTCAAGCTGGTTTCCTTTACTGGGAGTGAAAGTTGTTTTACTTGGAAATAAAAATTAGGAAAAACTGAAATGAAAGGTATCTGTGGTTTGGTCCTTTGTTGTTTACTACTTTATTAATTACTTGGTTAAAGACATGGGTGGATACTATTCAAATTTCCAAAAAACACAAAGCTAAGAGGGGTAGCTAACACAGTGGTTGACAAAGCCAAGATCTAAAAAAGACACTGATAGGTTTGAACACTGGGGTGACTCTAATGAGATGAAATTTAATAGGAAAAAGTATGAAGTCTTATAATAAGGTTTTTAAAAAACCAACTTTACAAGTATGAGACAAAAAGAAGACTTTGTTACACAGCAGTCTTTCTTAAAAAAAAAAAAAAAACCAAACCAATAACAGCTGAGGGGTTGAGCCAGTTGCAAGTGCAATCTAAGTCAACAGTATTATACAGAAGCCAAAAAAGCTAACTGTGTCCTTGGGAGGGCTTCCAAGAATAAGGTCCTTTGTACCTCTAAGTTCCTATGAATAAGTAGGCTGATTTATAGTTCTGCTCTACTATACCCTGATTAGACTACATCTGGAATACTGTGCTCAGTTCTGGATGCCAGTTTAGGAAAGGGTATATGTATATATATGCTGGAAAGTGCCTAGAGGAACACAACCAAAGTAGGTAGTACAGTGGATAGAGTACCAGGCCTGGAGACAGGAAGACTCAAGTTCAAACTTGGCCTCAGCATTTACCAACTGTGTGACTCTGGGCAAGTCACTCTGCTTGCCTTGGTTCCATCTGTGAAATGGAGATAACAGTAGCACCTGCCTCCTAGGGTTGTTAAAGCGCTTGGCACAGTGCCTGGCATGTTGCAGGTGATACACATGTTAGCTATTATGACTGTGAAAGAGTCTTGTGTCCACACCATAGGACTGGCTGAAGGAACTAGGGGTGAGTTTAGCCTAGAGACGAGAAGCCTCAAAGGAGGTATGATAGCTGTCATCAAGTATTTAAAAGGTTGCCATGTGGAAAAAAGATTAGATTTGTTTACTGATTCCAAAGGGGAAAACCAGGAGCAAAGGGTAGAAAAAGAGGCAAAAATGGATCTGATGTTCAGGAAAAGCTTCCTGACAACCACCTGTAAAGCTGCGGAATGGGCTGCCTCTGGAGACAGCAGCTTCCTCTCACTAGAAGCCTTAAATGGCTTCCATTCTAGTCAAATGGTCAAAGAGAGGCTTAGTGACCATGTGACTGACTAGTTGAAGTAAGCATTCTTTTGGACATGTGTTCAATTAGATGGCTGCTCCAACTCTGAAATTCCTTGTATCCCTATAGGTTATGACTTTTCAACAATTTCTAACTGTATCTCCAAATATCCTAAACAAATCCTTGATTATCTTAATATTCCAAATATAAAACATCAGATTCAACCAAGGGCTAAAGTAATCCTCAGTAACAGCATTAATATTTTCTTTTCATTTTTTTTTTTTTGGAGGGGGAAGGCAGGGCAGTTGGGGTTAAGTGACTAGCCCACTTAACAGAGCTAGTAAGTGTTAAGTGTCTAAGGCCGGATTTGAATTCAGGTCCTCCTGATTCCAGGGCCAGTGCTCTATTCACTGTTCCACCTAGCTGTCCGAGCATTAATATTTTCTTTAAGAGAAAAATGTAGGCCTATTCACCCATGAAGATCTCAAACTACATTTTACAAAGTAAACATTTTAGGTATTCATTCCCCTTCTTACTTTCTGAATTTCTCGTATCCACCGGTTGACTCCAGACTGCAGCTGATTTAGAAAAGTTGGATCTTCAACCTTATCCCCAAAGTCTGTAACCTTTGGCTTTTCTCCACGTTCATAACACTGCTTTGCAACATTTGTAATAATTGGATGAATAGGTAAGCTAATTTCTGGAATTTCAATATTCTGTTGTAAATGAAGAAGCCCCATCTCAAGTTCTGCAATCTTTTTCTCAACTGAAGGAGCCATTTTATCACCATCCCTGAAAAGATAGGAAAAATATCAAAAGTCTATCAGTAGCTTACATAATTTTCTGCCTCTTTCCAACAAGCAGTATTACTTCACATGTAACAATCTTAGCAATCTGTTTAATATTTCAAATAAACCAAAGATTTTTTTTTTACCTATCTGCCTTGCCAGACTCTCTGATGTAGGACTTAAAAAATGGAGCCACTGCATTGCTAATGAAAGAATGTAATGTCTCATATGGAGAATCTTCACTCAGTGTCAGAACTCGAAGCTGGGAAGACACCGGTTTGTCAGCATCAATCACTGGAGTCCGTTTAATGAATGCAAGGCTGAAAAGGAAACAGGAGAACATTATTTTAGCATGTTTCAATTCAGCTAAACATAACAACCATTCCAAGTAAAAAATGCTCAAAACATATGAACAGGCAGTTCTCAAAATAAATACAAGCTACTAATAACCACATGAAAAAATGCTCTAACTCAATGGTAATAAAGAGAAATGCAAATTAAAACTCTTAGGTTCCCCCCCAAATACACCCACCCACCCAACATACACACCCACCCCTATCAGATTAGCAAAACTAACAAAAAAGAAAACTGACAGTTGCTGAAGGGAATGTAGGAGGACAGGCAGTAATGCACTGCTCATGCGGCTGAAAAGTAGTCCAATTATTTCAGAAGGCAATTACAATGTATGCCCCAAAAGTTACTAAACTGTACATAGCCTTTGATCCAATGATACGACAAATTGGCATATACTAAGAGCTCAAAGAATGACAGAAAGGACCTATACACATAAAAATATTAACTGATGCAGAGTTAAGAGGGAAGAACCAGGAGAATAATTTATACAGTAACAACAGTATCATAAAGAAAAAAACTTTGGGGCGGCCAGGTGGCTCAGTGAGTAAGAGCACCGGCCCCAGTGTTGGGATGACCTGGGGATAGAATCCGGGCTCAGACACTTAGCACCACACCCAGAAACACCTGGCTGTGTAACCTTGAGCAAATTACTTAACCCCAATTGCTTTAAAAAAAAAAAAAGAAAAAACTTTGAAAGTCTTAAGAACTCTGAACAATGTATAACTCCAGAAGAATAAAAAGGAATCACGTTTCTCCCATCCTGGCAGAAATATAATAGACTAGAGACACAGAATGAGACATATATTTTTGGACAAAGCCAACCATGTGGAACGTGGACTTGTTTTCTCTGACCATTTTTAATTGTTACAAGGGAGGGCTTTTGCTGCCAACGGAGGAAGGGAATTATAAGAATTAAGAATTGGTGAATGATGCTAAAAGAAAAAAAAAGAAAAATGTTAACAAAATGCTTAAAAATTCACAGAAGAGAGACGTTCAAAAGGCAAACCAAAAAAAAAAAAACCAATGTAGATAGAAGTGTGTTAAATTTACACATAAAAAAACATAACAGTCAGTGCAAATCTTTCTATCTGTTCTTGGGGTATGTAAATTTCATGCTTTTTTACATGTTTATCAGTTTATAATTAAGGAAAACAACAGCTAAAAAGAATCTTAAATATATAACTCAGCTAAATGATCAATCTGAGTTAACCCATCAGAAGGGCATGTACTTCTGAGTTTCCTCTACTAAAAGGTGATGGATTTCCTTAATTAAACTCCTCCCTACCCACCCTCCTTAACTAACAGCAAACATTTCATGCATTCTCTGATAGGGACTAATAGTCTGTCATGTGGACATGAAACAGAACAGTGCTAAGTAATGCCATGCGTGGAGAGAACCTCTCCATGTTGGATCTTAAACTATTATTATTATGATTTTTGAGAGGCAGCTAGGTGGAAAAATGGCTTGAGTGCTGGGCCTAGAGTCAGTAAGACCTGAATTCAAATTGAAGTTCAGACACTTTAATCTCTGTTTGCCTCAGTATCCTCATCTGTAAAATGGGGATAATAACAGTACCTTCTTCTCAGGGTTGTTATGAGGATAAAATGAGATCACTGTAACATGCTTAGTATGGGGCTGGCATACAGTAGATGCTTAAGAAATGCTGCTATAATAATTATCATCACTCTCTTTTAAAAGCACTTTAACTTCTTACACCAATTAGAATCATTAGTTTATAGTAAAAGGAATCAATTATCTCCTCGAGAAGTATATCAATTCCAATGAAACACTGAATATCACAACCAACCAGAAAATACTGTGAATGAAATCTGAGATTCTCAACTCCCAGGCCAGCATCAGCATGTACCACACTGCATTTTATTCTAAGGATTCAATACTATGTCAATGTATACTCACTTAGGCTAGGACCTACACAGAAATTCATTTTCACAACAAAAAATCTTATTGTTACTTTGTTGTACTTATCTGAAGGTGTAAATGTGACTATCGATGGCTACTTTCTTTCCCCTAAGAGGAATGAAACTTTAGCATTAAACTGAAGAACAGCACCATCCTATCTACAACCAACCAGCAGGTGGAAAGAAGTTAAGCTACAGCAAACTAGGAACCCCAAGAGAGAAAGGAGGTAACATGAGTGAAGCAGCAGACCCCACATCCCAGAGGCCCATGAGAAGTAGCACACTACCAAGGCCATACTTACAAGCCCAACCCCACCCACAGTCACCCAGAGGACCAATGGCCCCAGCAAATGTTTCTGCCAACACTGCTGCTGCCTCCACTTTCTTAGCAGCCAGAGCTACTAAAGAACTGGAAAAAATTATTCACTCCAAATTCTTTGGTACTATTAAGTTGTTCAACGTTAGAACTGGACGTAGTTTTATCAGTTGAAATAACACTAACGATACCAGTCATATGTCTCCTCTATACTCTAGCCAAACTGTATCGTTTACCATCCAGACCACCAAGCCTTACCATCTTCCTTGCCAGTATAGCCTACAGGTTACCAGGTTTTTCTAGCCTATATCTATTATCTCCCCCCTTAGAAAGAACATGGTGACTGGGTCTGCTACAAATCTATGTGACATAATCTCAACTGGGTCTTCACTGTGGCAAGTCAACCCTTTTACACATCCTGATAATCAATTCACTCTGGCTCTTCTAAACCTTCTCATCCCTCTTCAAACTTCCCATGGCTCACCCTCTCAGCTGAGGACCCCCCCCCCCATATTTCACTTAAAAACTGCACCCATTCACAAAGCTCCCTCTTCATCTCACATCACTGAGATACCCTCTACCATCATCTCCTATCTAATGAGGTGGTTCTTCTCCTTGTCAAGGAAAACCCCTCTGCCTGCACGAGCAATAAATACCATTCTATCTCATCTTCTCCAACACACTAAGACTGCCCTAACATCCCCACTCTTTCACTTACCTTCACTTCAGTAGCCATCGATAGTCACATTTACAACTTGTCAACTGGCTACTTGCCTACTGCCTACAAAAATACCTCTAACTCCCCATCCTCAAAAAACCCTTATTTGATCCATCCATCTCCAAAGGCTATCATCCTCTCTCTTCCATCATGTGCGTCTCCTCTCCTGTGGCCCAAACTCCTTGAGAAAGTCAGTTACAGTTAGTGCCTCCATTTCCATTTCTCTCACTTTCTTTCTAACTCTACAGAGCAGCTTCCTTGCTCATCATTCACCTAAAACTGCTCCCTTCCAAAGTTACCAATAATCTCTTAACTGTCAAATCTCAGTGGCCTTTTTATCTTCCAGTCTTGTCCTTCTTGACCGCTCTGTAGCCTTTGACACTGCCAATTATCCTCTTCTCCTTGATACTCTCTTCTCTCTAGGTTTCTAAGTCACTGCTGGTTCTCATCCTACTTGTCTGGCTCTTCCTTCTCAATCTCCTTTGCTGGTTCTTCAGCCAAATCACATCTGCTAATGGTAGGTATCTTCCCAGGGCTTTATTCTCGGCCCCTTTCTCCCACTCTGCTTCACGTGGTAATCGCATCAGCTCCCTCTCAACTATTAACTCTATGCAAATGACTCTGACCTCTATTCAGTTCTAACCTGCTTCCTGACCTCCTCCTCATCTTCCAACTGCCTTCTGGACATTATGCATGGAAGGTCCAGTAGACATCTAAAACTCATCATGTTCAAAACGCGGACTCATTATGTTCTCCCCACTCTGCCCCGCCCCCAAAAAGCTCCCCTCTTTTTAACTCCCCGCCGCTGTTGAGAGCACTGCCATCCTCCCAGTCGGCCAGGCCGGTTACCCAAGTAACATCACCCTCAACTCCTTCCTCTCTCTTGCCACTCCCACTCCCTCCAGTATTTAATCTGTTACAAGTCCAGTCCATCCCACCTTTGCTTCGTCTCTTGGATATCCCCTCTATCCTCCTCTCAAGTTTCTAATGCAGGCCCTCATCACTTCAAACCAGGACTCCTGCAACAGGTGGTGGGTCTCACCACTCCAGTACATCCTCCACTTGGCTGCTGAATTCTTCCCAAAGCACAGGTCTGACTATGCCAACCCTTATTCAATAAATTCCAATGGCTTCCTCATCACTTCCAGGTTCAAATATAAACTCCTCTTTCTGACATGTTCATTACAATCTCCTGCATTTCCCAGCTTTTTACATCTTAGTCTCTCCACTCCACCCACACATAAACACACACTCTGACATTCAATAACATTGGCTTCTTTGCCGTGGCTTGAATAAGAGCCCCCTTCTCCATACTCCAGGCCTTTTCATTGCCTGACCCGAATTCATGGAAAGCTCTCTCTCTCTCATCATCTCCATTACCTGTATTCCTTCAAGTCTCAGCTGAAATTCCACCTTCCATGAGAAGCTGGGATTATCTCCAGTTCATCCTCTGCACATGGTGGTTTGCATGCTGTCTCCCCATTTGATGCTATCTCCTTGAGAGCAAGAACTGTTTCATCATCTGTACCCTCAGCATTAATCACACAGCCCAGCACAGAGTGGTTGCTTAATATTTGTTGACTAAAATGACTTAAAAATACAGACTATCTCAGCTTTCTATTTATATTCCCAGGGCTTAGTACAATGCTTTAAACATAGTAAAGTCTTAATAAATGACTTTTATTCCATTTTAACTTTTACTACTCACCTATTGGATTTAAGTCCATAGTGAATGTCAATGTTGATATTATAGGAAATAAATTCTTTTTCCTCTTCACCTTCATCACCAACATCCTCTACAAAACAAAACAAAAAAATCTTTTTAAAAAAATTAATCAGATTTTTTTTTTTCAGTTTTGGTTAGCAATTATAGACATTAATTGGGGGGGGGGGCTTATGTTTCCAGGCTCTTCCAGGTTTTTAAAAGAAAATAAAAAAGCCATCAGTCAGAAATGTTCATATAAATGACTTAAGTTTTATGACCTTAATAAACAATGTTTACCCTAAGAAATCTTAAATTCAGTTATTGTTCAGTGATTTTATGACCCCATTTAGAGTTTTCTTGACAAAGATACTGGAATCGATTGCCATTTCCTTCTCCAGCTCATTTTCCAGATAGGAAAATAAGGGAAACAGGGTTAAGTGACTTGCCCAGGGGACACATAGCTAGTAAGTGTTAAATTCAATATAGAGGCTAAATATGATAGCTAACTAGAGCTACAAATAAATTCCTTTTGTGACAACATATATAAACAACAATCATCTATAGAGATTTCTAATAAGGGACTACATACAAATGAATAATTTTTGTTTTACCATCAATTACAAGGTTCTATACCTATCACTAGCTCTGCCGCCTCATTTAACACATGAGGAAACTTAAATGATATGCAAAATTCACAAGTATGTCATCTGAAAAGTACTTCTGATATAAAACAAGTACAAGGCACATACTAGAACTTTAAATCTTTTTAATAATATTTGTTAACATAAAGACACTTACACCGAAGGATCTCTGGATGTCTACACAGAATATAAAGGAAGAAATGAGCATTTATTAAGCACCTATTATGTGCTAGGCACTGTGCTAAGGGCTTTACAAATATGATTTCATTTGATCTGCTCTGATTTGTTATGATCTCATTTGATCTGAGGGCAGCTGGGTAGTGCAATGGATAGTGCTGGGCCTGGAGTCAGGAAGATTCATCTTCACAAGTTCAAATCTGGCCTCAGATACTTACTAGCTGACCCCAAGCAAGTCACTTAACCCTGATAGCCTCAGTTTCCAAATTAGTAAAATAAGCTAGACAAGGAAACAACAAACCACTCTAGTATCTTTGCCAAGAAAATTGCAAATGAGATCATGAAAAGATGGATAGAACTAAACAACAACAAAATATTTGATTTGAAGAAGTGCACCATCTGTTTTGAGTATCTACCTTTCAAGTTACTGATCAGTCATTATGCATGTAGGGCAGTGTTTCTGTCTTTTTTTTTTTTTTTTGCTTTTTGGAGAGCAACTAGGGTTAAGTGACTTGCCTAAGGTCACATGGCTAGTTTTTGTGTTAAGTGTCTGAGGCCGGATTTGAACTCAGGTCTTCCTGACTCCAGGGCCAGTGCTCTATTCACTGCACCACCTGGCCACCCCAAGGCAGTGTTTCTTAACTGATTTGGTCAGAGAAAATCTCTGAAAAATACAACCATTTTTTTTTTTCAGGGCTCTGTGGTAGAGGCACAAGGCTACCTTGTGGGGTGGGGGAGGGTACATTACCAAGAGTGATCACACAAAACAGCAAATAATTTTAGTGAACTGAATACAAAAGGCAGAGGTCATAGCTGCAGGCTGGCAAAGTATAGTGCCTCTGGGATCAAAGGTTCTCATGCTGTGTTGGGAGAAGGGCCAATCCCTTTTAGAAAACTTCCTAATACTGAAATGATTTATTACCCTGAATGCAGATTGAAGTATATTTTTTTCACTTTCTATAGGTTTCTTGCCTTTTTTGTTTTTTGCTTTTTGGAGGGCAATTGGGGTTAAGTGACTTGCTCAAGGTCACATGGCTAGTTTTTGTGTTAAGTGTCTGAGGCCGGATTTGAACTTAGGTCCTCCTGACTCCATGGCTGGTGCTCTATTCACTGCACCAGGACCTAGCTAGCTGCCCCAGTGGAAAGATACCTTTTTTGCTTAGGTTTCTTGCTTTTTATATTATTTTTATGCAACATGTCTAATAAGGAAATGTTTTGCATGACTTGCTATATATATATAACTGATATCACATTTCTTGCCTTCTCAAGGAGAGGGGAAGAGTGGGCAAAAGAGAGAGAATTTGGCAATCAAAAAAAATTTAAATGAACTCCATAAATAAGTAAATTAATGAATTAATGAATAAATGAAGGGAAGGGATGTTTTCATTGAACCCCTAGTCATATCACACGTTTGATAGTTCAGTAGGAGAAGCACTGATGCAAAGAGTCACCGAGATACTTCATAAGAGAGAAGCAGTGTGTTCTAAGGGACTGAGAACTGGCTTTGGAGTCAGTCACACCTGCCACACAATGACTGGGTGAGCCTGTATAAGCCAGTCACTTCATCTCAGTGTTCCTGCCAACCCTCCAACCTGTAGAGCACACTCGGACTTGCTCTGCTGGAGGACATTCTTCGTCAGGAGCTCTCTACGTAATGAAATCACAGGTCTAATTAAAAAACATAGCTATAGATACAGGACCCCATATTGCTCTTGGAAATCACAGGTCAAATCTCGACACAAATGATGCAGGAAGAAGCTGATGGAACACAGCTAATCAATGAAGCCTATGTTCTCAAACACAAAAGAAGGGGTTTCTTTCAGCTATACCACACACACAAAAAACATAGCCTACAAGACGTAAAAGGATTGAACACGTAATCACCTTTTTCAGTATCAAAAGTGTTCTCAAAAACAAATGCAACAAAATGTTTTCTTTAAATGTTACTAGATTCTATGAAGACAAATTAAAAAAAATAATTACATGCCACTATTAAAAACAAAGTTTCTTGAATAGATAACATAAAACAAGTATTTTCTTAGGACGGGAACAAGCCCAAAGATGTGTACCTAAGTGCAGTGTGTTTCTAAACACATTGAAAACATCAATCAGGAAACTGACATTTCTATTCTTAACAGAGTAAGATTGTGATATATGTTAAAAGATACCACAGTCTCCACATCTGTTACATTTTCTTTATTTAGCTACAAAAGGAAATTTTGTTTGGCATTATTCAAGTACTATTATCTTTGAATTTCCCTAAAAACAAACAAAAAAACCAACCAAACAAAAAAAACCCTTTTGACTAGCTATATAAATAAAAACCTGGAGAAAACATGCAACCCAAACTTTGTCTCTAGCTAAGATTTCCATTTCTGTGATTCCTAATCTTTTGGCTACACTACATTTAAAGAGGAAAAGGAAATCTGAGGCCCACTGAAATGGTGAGTCACTTGAGCATCAGGAATACTTACACTTCAGCAATAAGACTACTGCAATGCAGCATAAAAATACGCCCAGTGACATAATCTCCAAAGACAACACATACTGATTTCCTTATTCATTTAAGTTACAATATTTCTTACAGCTATTCACTTATGAAAGCCTTTACTAGCTTGCTACATTAAAAATAACAAGCTACTCTATATATATTGGATAGAAGTGATTCTTCAATGTTTATGAATTATGAATTGGGGATTGAGCATATTTATCAGTGGTAGATTTTCACTTAAAATTTTCTCAAACTCTGATCCAACTGGGCTTTTCAACCATTTTGAAGATGAGCACATTTACAAATTAAGTAACACTGAAGGAAGACTAGGAGAGACAGATATACTGTAGTAGGAGTGTTGGTTAAGAGGCTTAGACCACTAGGGTTGGGTCCATTTACCCCACATGTGTGACCCTGGGCAAATCTTAACTTTCCTGAATATCAGTTTTCTCACATGATGGTAGACAGACTTACATCATTTACCTCACGAGGTATTTGTGAGGATCAAGTAACACATGGTGCATGTAAAGCTCTTTATAACCCTAACATTAATATAAGCTATTGTTATTACTTTCCCAGAAATCAGTTTCAAAGGGTGAGGGTAGGGGCAGCTAGGTGGCACATGAATAGAGTCACTGGCCCTGGAGTCAGAAAGATATGAGTTCAAATCCAGCCTCAGACACTTAACACTTACTAGCTGTATGACCTTGGGCAAGTCACTTAACCCCAATTGCCCTGCCTTCCCCCCCTCCAAAAAGAAAAAAGAAAAAAAAGGGGTGAGGGTAGAAGAAAAGGCAATCATGCTAGAGTCCTATGACCAAGGTAGATATGAAGTCTAATGAGGCATTGCCTCAAGAACGACAGTGCAATTAACTTCAATAGTAGCACATTCCTAAAGTATTCTATTAATAGGTCTCCTAAATAACCAGTTTTCTCTATATACAGAAATACAATATACAAATTTTAACCAAAGCCACCAAATATTCTGAATCTGATGTTTGACAAATCAGTTGCCTATTAGTCAGAACCGTCCCATTACCACCTGGATTAGTGATACATTTCAAAACTACTTAGTACTCAAGTAGTAACACTTCTCCATGGCAAGTGGGCATAGGATGAGCCTGCTTTAGGCACCAGAGCTCTGGACTTGGAATCAGGGAGGCATGAGCTCAAAACTTGCCTTAGATACTAACTAGCTATGTCACCCTGAGAAAATCACTTGGCTTTTCTCAGCCTCAGTTTCCTCATCTGTAATAAGAGCACCTATGGGGTGGCCAGGTAGCACAGTGAGTAAGAGCACCAGCTCCAGTGTTTGAGAAGACCTGGAGATCGAATCCCGAGCTCAGACACTTAGCACCCACCCAGAAACACCTAGCCGTGTAACCTTCAGCAAGTTACTTAACCCCAATTGCTTAGGGGCGGCCAGGTGGCTCAGCGAGTAAGAGCACTGGCTCCAGTGTCAGGATGACCTGGATCAAATCCGGGCTCAGATACTCAGCACCAGACCCAGAAATAACTGGCCGTGTAACCTTGAGCAAGTTACTTAACCCCGACTGCTTAAAAAAAAAAAAAATAAGAGCACCTACCTCACAGGTTGTTGAGAGGATCAAAAAGATAATACAAGGTGTCCCAAAAGTCTGTTTAGTTTTCAGCTTTACCATCAATAAAAATTACACCAAGACTTTTCAGAAACCCTATATATGTACTTTGCAAACCTTTAAAAAGCACTACATAATAGCTATTATAATTTAGTGCTTAATGGAACCTTCGAGGTCAAATCCAATCCCCTAATTTTAAAGATAAGGAAACTGAGGCCCAAAGAGATTGAGTCACTTGCCCAGGGTCATACAGCTAATAAAAGTCTGAGGTGGAATTTGGACCCAAGCCCTTCTAACTCCCAAGTCCAAGGCTCTGTTATAGAGCTGCTTCAAAGGCAGTAAGGTCAAGCTAGTATCATGTATTATAATGACTCATAATTGTAGATTTCCTTTTATCAAATTTTGAGATTTAGTTTGCAGGGACAGTGTGCAAAATGTCAGTTAATTTTAAGGTTATATTAGACTGTTTTAAAGTACTCCAAATGTTTTATGACTTCCAATATTATCTTGTGAAAAAGGTGAATTCCTGCCCACACAACATTAAGTAGTAACTGAAACAAAGAGGAAAAAAAGGTGGGTAACCTAAAGGATTATATTATTTTCTAGCAAGGACAGGTATTAAGGTAGGAATAAATGACCTATGGGTATATTACAAATTGGAACTATTTACCTAATTTCCATATATTTACCTTGTCTACCAGCACTCTCAATGGACCTAGAGTTAAGATGGATTTTAGATCATTTCCTTAACTTTGGGAATGGGGAAACCAAAGCCTGAGGAGGTTAAGAGACTTCTCCAGGGTCATACAGGTAATAAGCATCAGAGACACTGATTTCACTCACCCTGGCCCAGCAAAATGAAATATCTTACCCAAGATCCCAGAGGCTAATGCCTGAAAGTAGCAGAAGTGCAATTTGAACCCATCTTCTAACCTCAAATTCAACACTATTTTCACTATACCAAACAGCTTCCCTACTTCCTTATGTACCTATTTCCTACTTATTTCCTATATCTCCGACCTTTTCCTATCCACAAACTGTCTCCTCCCCTTTATACTCACAAAATTCTACTAATTCACAATATTCCCTTTCTTCTATCACAGAATGTCTTAAATCTATTTGAGATCTTTGGAAGTTTTCCTTATCTTCTTTTCCTGGCTATTCCTCTAGCTTTTCCTTTCAAATTCAAATCTGAGTCTCCAAGAATGTATAGGTGAGTGATGGGCCATGGTGAACAACAGGCATGAGATCCTAGACACACAGATGGCAGATGTAAAGTTGTTGGAAATGCTTCAAGGCAAACCCCACTTCCTTAACTCTAAGCCTCTATCTTTTTTTTTTTAGTCTTTATTAATTTGTTTAGTTTTAGTTTACAAGATTCAGTTCCACAATCCCTTGAGTTTCAAATTTTCTCCCCTTCCTTCTCCTCCCCGCCGCCCCCCATGGCAGTAAGCCTTCATCTTTCAACATGCTAGAGTCCTATGTCAGAGGTAGACATGAAATCTAAGACATACTGCTCTCCTCTTGCCTTCAGGGTCAAGTCTGAAGTGCTGATGACTTCAAAGTAATGAAGAAACTGAGGGTGAGAGAAAGTACAATGACTTGTGGTTATGTGAGTCAGGATTTAGATTCAGATCTGCCTGTGACTCTTGCTCCAACCTCCATGCCAAACTATCTCTAAGAAGGAGGTTAGAATGACTCTGAATTTCCTAAGGCCAGATATTTAATTAATGGTAAAACCCAGGACTAAGAATCCTGATTATTTAACTTGCAGCCCAGTGTCCTGTTAACTGAAATACAGTACTACTACTGTATTATGTCACTGACTCCACTTGGAGTATTGCTCTCCTGCAATCAAATCTGCCCTGATATCCTTGTTTTGGGATACCCAATCCTTCCTGGATTCTCTCCTGCCTTCCAGCCTGTTCTGCCCTAGATCAACACTCAGGCTTTCGGCATTCTCCTACCGGACTTGCCATGTCCAAAGAACCTTAGTAAATAAGAATTTTTAAAAATTAAAAGAACAAACTTTTTCTTTTTCAACAGGATAACTAGACAGGAAATGCTATGTATGTATGTGTATATATATATATATATAGTATACTTAGATATTAGCAAAGCATTTGATAAAGCTTCTCATGCTATATTTATTAAAAAAATTATGACACATAATAGATTTAGGGAAATTTAGTGACCAGAACCAAGAGTAGTCATCAATGGGTTAATGTCAATTTGGAGAGAGCTTTCTTGTCAAGTGCTCCAGGGAACTATCCTTGGCCATATATTGTTCAAAATTTTTATTTTCAGAATAAAGCCATGAAAGGTACTTATGGGGTGGCTAGGTGGTGCAGTGAATAGAGCACCAGCCCTGGAGTCAGGAGGACCTGAGTTCAAATTTGGCCTCAGACACTTAAAACAAAAACTAGCCATGTGACTTTGGGCAAGTCACTTAACCCCAAATGCCCTATCTTCCCCCTCCAAAAAGCAAAAATAAATGAATAAGTAAAATAAAAATAGAAGGTACACTTATTACATGTGCAAATGGCACAAAGCTAGAAAATAATGACTAAGTTGGTTCACAGGCTTTAAGAAGACCTCAAAAGATTAGAATGACTGACTGAACTGAATACAAGGAAATTTAAAAGAAATAAACAAAATTCTATATTTGGATTTTAAAAAATCATTTTACAAGCATAGGATGGGGGAGTCATAGCTGAGACAACAACTTTTATGAAAATTATCTTTGAGTCTTAGTAGATTGCAAACTAAGTTAATGATGTGAAATAGCAGGCAACAAAAAAGTCATCTTAAGATGCATTAACATAGGCACAGGATTCACAGAAAGCTAAGTAATAGTTCCATTGTGCTCTGCTATGGTCAGACTGCATCAGAAGCATTGTACTGAATTCTGGGTCCAATTTTATGAAATACAGTCAAGCTAGAATTCATTCAAAAGTGGGCGATCAGGACTGAGAAAGGATTAGAGACGATACCATACAAGGATAGGTAGAAAAACTGGGGACATCAAACCTAGTAGAAGACTTGGGGACATGATAACAGTTTTCAAACATCTTAAAAGATTTTCATGTGGAAAGATCTGACTTATTCTGCTTAGTCCTACTGGCTAGAACAAGACACAGTGAGTGGCATAGCTGATTTTAGTCTGGATGACAGAAAACATTTCTTAACCACTGGAGCAGTCTCCAAAAGGAGAACAAGGCCATCTGAAGAAGTAAAGGGATTCTCCTCACTGAAGGTCCCCAAGCAGAAGTCTGCTAGGGGACCATTTGGTCAGCTTTACTACAAGGGAGATTCCTCTCAGATATAGTTTGTACTGGATGGCCTCTTAAATTTCCTACCAGATCTTAAGAGTCTATGAAATCTCAGATTCAAAGTATCAAAGCAGTGTTCCATGAAAAGAAACAGTTTAAATCTTTTAACCTCTTAAAAGATATAAAAATAAAGTTTTATTGATCTTTTGTCACTTAATAATGACACATTTCAACAAAATAAATGCAATTTTAAACATATTCATGAGTGTATCAATGTTGACAGTCCTTAGTTGGTTTGAACAAGTAGGGTTTGTTTCCATACTAACTGAAACAGAGATTTTCTGATTTGTATTGCAATGAACTAGGTCCTAATAACTGAAAACTTCAAACCTAATTTAAAAATTTTAAAACAAATCCTTGGGGTGGCTAGGTGGTGCAGTGAATAAAGCACCGGCCCTGGAGTCAAGAGGACCTGAGTTCAAATCCGGACTCAGATACTCAACACAAAAATTTAGCCATGTGACGTTGGGCAAGTCGATTAGCCCCAGGTGCCCTCCAAAAAGCAAAAAAAAACAAAAAACAAAAACAAATTCTTAAAAGGAATATAACATAATAAAGCTCTTAAGTAATACTGAAACATCACATTTATCTCACACTACAAGTAACTTTAAGCTCACTTCAGTACTTCAAAAAGATTTATTATTTCATCCCTTGAAGTAGGCACTCCCTCCCTCTACAACCCCTACATACTTGAGAGGGCATTTTCAAGAGCTGCTGTAGTCACCTTCCCCTCAAAACAAAACAAAAACACCTAATAACCTAGCATCTATTAAGCCTCTCCCAATTTACTTACTAGAACTTGAACAAGCACTGCCAACATGTACTGTGATTTCATCTTTATAGCAAACTCCCAGTGAGGAAATTCCCTCTTAATGCTGAGAATCAGCAGCTGTTCTACAACTTAAAGACATAAGAACAAAGCGCTTTACATATATGATAGGATGTCATATATGTCTCAAACTCCTATGAAGAACAGATACTAGAGGTACTATTATCCTCCTTTTATGGATGAGAATATCCAGACTCAGAGAGGTTTAGATACACATCCATGGTCCCAGAGCTCTTAAGTAACAGAGGTAAGATTTGAATAGAGGTCTTCTTCCTTTACCCTAAGTTGCCCCTCTGGGTTATCACGTTAGTTACACCATGATGAGGCACTGTGGAAGAAATATGAGCTAAAAGGTTTACAACAAAGATATTTTTGTTTCTAAATGTCAACTTAAATGTAATCTTTGTTTAAATCTCAGTAAGTGAAAAAACAAAATTATGTCTACCGTAGGAGTTAACAACAAAAATTTAGTCATTTTTAAAGATAAAAAAGTGAAATTGCATTTTCAAATATTTGAGACACTGAGCCAGTTTTCAAAACTGCAAGTCATTATGGAGTTGATACAAAAGTTGGGATGCTTATTTTTCCTGAGAGGGGGAAAAAATTAAGTAAATAGGGAGACCACTTTAGATTTGTACCAGAAGGGATACTGCAGAAAATTTTTTTAGGGAAAAAAATGCTCTCTAATCAGTATTTCTATACTATTAATAATGGACACAATTCAAATAAAAAGAAGGTGCAATTGTGATGTTACAGTAGTTAGAATTTAAGAAAACTAGGTTGATCAAGAGCAATCTATTAACAAATCACAGGACAAAATTCTTTTAATATAATGCCTGGTTTAGAAGCAGATAAAATAATTTCTTTGGGTCTGTAACCAGGATTTCAAAATAATTCACTATTATCACACAAATTATGAAAAGAATACATAAGAATGAGAATGTGATACATCAAACAAACAAAACCAAAAAAAACTAGCCCTATTGATTTCTACACCCATATTCAGGGAAAGGAAATAATGCCAATGCATAATTAACATAATAAATATCCAATACATTGCTTTGCTGAAAAAGGAGAAGCATAGTATGACTTGCAACTTGTGTTCTGTATTAATGATAACAATTAGGAATAAGAACTGATCAGTCTGAAAGCATCAAGATGAAATTCTCGACGTCACACAAGCTTTAGACTCTTTGAGAAAACCTGGTCTTGTTTTTTTGGAGATAAAAGTCTGAACAGTTATTGGTCGTGATAATGCCAGGTGGTTCAGTCAAAATAAGAAGTAACATGTCCAAGGTTTGTCAAATACTTTACAAATACCCATCTAACCTTAACAACTCCACGTGGGAAATGGCTCATATTTTGCCCGTGCGAATACTGAGGGTCAAAGATTTATGTAATTTGCCAAGAACAAGCAAAGGCGGTGTTCTGGAAACCAGGTCTCTCCTGAACCCATTACTAATGCTCTTTCAGCTACCCATGCTGCTAGGGAGAACAAGTGTTAATTCTAATCCTTTCTGGATCATTAAGTAGCTGCATGACCTTGGTTGGGCAAGGCGGCTCCCTTCTTTGAGACTCAGTTTACCCATCTGTAAAGAAAAGGGGTTGAAGTTGTCTTTATTGAATTGAGACCATAGAACCTAGGGTGTAAAGGATTCTTCTTCGTCTCTCAAGGCTTTTGATTGAATGTAATTCCTCAGGTCCTGATACGTTCCTAATCCTACTCCCACTGGGAAAGGGAAACTAAAGCTGGCAGAGACCCAAACTCCAACTTAACAAGAAGAGGCTCCACCCAATACGGCCATTTTGAGAGCTAGGAGGAGAGACAATGACTTTGGTCTCCTCCCTCCATCAAATGACTGGCTTTGGTCTAGATAGCCTCTGAGGTCACCCGTCTGCCCGAATCCCACAGCTTAGGGCCTCGGAATCCTGGACCCGTGCAAAGTCTGGGCTGGAAAAGACCTTGGCGACCGCCCTGTCTAGTCCCCCTGCATGACCAAAGGGTAACCCGGGAAACAGAAACTGATGAACGCTTTCCTCCCTCCCTCCCCGGGGATGGCGTGGCTAGGGTGCCCCCTCCCGGGATGCGGGCTCCGCCCTCCCCCTGGGCGCTGCTTCCAGCGCCCCTCCCTGCAGTGGGTGGGTGGGGTCGGCGGGCTGGGGGCTTGGGTAAGGCTAGGAAGACTTCACCCACCCATCCCCGCCGACGGGGTGGGGCTGGGGATCTGGGAGCCCTGGGCTGGGGTGGGGCAGGCACCTTTAAGCGTGGACCTCTCCACCAGGACGGTGTGGACCTGCGGGTCGGACAGGAACTTGCGCATCTGCTCCAGGGCGCTCTTCTCCTCCAGGGCCGCCTCCAGCGCGGCCGGGGCCTCGCCGCCATCTTCCAGCAGCAGCGGCACTAGCTTGCGCAGGTGTTTCTGCAGCACGGCCACGTCCGCCACGTTCTGCACCGCCGACACCTCCAGGCCAGCCGAGCCATCCTCGCTGCCGCCGCCCCCGGGCTCCGACATGGGACCGCTGCCGCTGCGGCTGCGGCTGCCGCGGAGAGGGGAGGGTGTATGCGAGGGAGGAGAAGGTGGCGTGTGTGGCCGATAAAGAGTGTCGGGAGAACTGGCGAGAGCCGAGAGAGAGGAACCGATCAGGCCAAGCGACTCAGACCTAGTGGACAACCCCACCGGCCGCCAGGGAGACAGACAGATCAGGGCGGGGAGGCAAGACCCCGCCCTAAGTAGCGCCCATCACGAGACTCGCGCGCCGGCGGCCTCGCCGCAATGACTCCTGGGACTTGTAGTCCAGACACCCTGCCGCCCCCACTGGCTAGCACAGAGCTAGAGAAAAAAAGGGAGAGGGGCAAGAGGAATTAGGGAGGGATTAAAAGAAGATGCTGCTGCTGCTGATAGTCCTTTAAAGTTTACTGACAGCTTTGCATATTCTCAGTGCCTTGAACATATACTTAATAAATGCTTTTTGACTTGACTTGAATTATTTGATCCTCATGACAACCCTAGGACTTTAAGTGATATCATGATGCCCATTTTACCGGTGTGGACTGAGACCCAAAGAGGCTAAGTGCCTTGCCCAAAGTCACAGGTCGTAAAAGACAGAGGCAGGATTCGAACCCAGATCATCTGACCCTCCAAAGGAACTCAATAATTTTCATTTTAGATATATTGAAAATGATGCTCCTTAGGCAGTTGTTGACAGAGCTTAGGAGGGGGATGGTTGGAAGGCAAAAGCTTTTCTTTTTGTATACCGACCACTTAACATGGTATCTTGCACATAGTAGGTCCTCAATAAATGCTTACTAAATTAATTTTAATTGATACCTCGATTAGGTAGTCATGTGCAGAGAATTAAAAATGAAACTGTGGGAAGAGATGAAATTATCAGCCTGTCTAAGTGGTATACTGTTAGACCTAGAGTCTGGGACAATTATAGTTCTAAGCCTACCTCAGGCACTATCTGCTCCCTCCAACCCTATAAATACAACCCATGGTGACATTTTTTTCCTTCTTTTTCAACAGTACCTACTATACCATCCTCCCAACCCCTCATCTTGAAACCCAGGAGTCTTCTCATATCCAAGCTGTTGCCAAGGCCTATCAATTGTACCTTTGCAGCATTTCTTATGTATGTCCCCTTCTATCCTCTGATACTGCTGTCACTCAGGTACAAGCCCTCATTACCTCATGCCTGGACTATTACAATAGCCTACTAATGGGTCAGCCTGCCTCAACTTTCCCCACTCCAGTGCATCCTTCATTAAGCCATTAAAGTGATTTTCTTAAAACAAAGGTCCATTCATGGCACTGTGGCTTCTAACTGCCTCCAGGAACATTCTACAAAATGTTTGAGTGTGTTTGACATTCAAAGCCCTTTATAACCTAGCCCCTCCTACCTTTCCAGTGTTACCTTACACCCCAACATGTCTCGGGGCATTCTCTGTTCCCCGTGCCTGGAAAGCTTTCCCTCCTCTGCTCAGATTACTAACCTCCCTGGCTTCCTTTAAGTCCTAATTAAATTCACATTTTCTACAAGATACTTTCCCCAACCTCTCTTAATTCTAGGGCCTTTTGAAATTATGTTATTTCCTATTTATTCTGCATATGGTTTGCTTTGCATATATCTGTTTGTATATTGTCTCCCTCATTAGACTGTGAGCTCCTTGAGGGTAGGAACTGTATTTTGCTTTTTTTGTATCCCCAGAACTTTGTACAATGCCCGGCTCATAGTAGGCACTTAATAAACGTTTAATGATTGATTGCTTACAAATAGTGATCTTTGTAACTTTCAACAAATCTCTGGGCAACAATTTCCTCATCAGTCAAATGAGGGGATTAGACTAAATGATATCTCTAAAGATCCATGCAGCTCTAAACCCCTAAGACTCTTTGCTCTGTAGCATTGATGAAATAGGGTCTTGTTTTCTGACCTGGAAAATGGGAAATCTAAATGGGAAAATGGGTCCTGCCTCCTGAAAGTTTGCATATTATAGAGGAAACCTCAATAATTCATTCATATCCCCAGTCAGGTTATACTCCATTAAAAACATAAAGGTCCTCTAGTAGATTAAAATAATAACAGTTCCCTCTCTTCTTACAATAATCAGTCAAGATGTATTTACTAAGTATCTGATATATATATATATATAAATGTATATAAACATATGTGTATATATATATATATACATACATATATATATATATATATATATATATTTGGGTTTTTTTTTGGTCAGGCCCTGGTCTACTTGCTGAAAGAGCAAAGCTGTGAAGCAAATAATTCAAGTATTAATCCCCTTTTACAGAATTAGAAAATTATAGAATCTGAGGATAGGAAGGTCTTTATAGCATCCCAAAAATATGTTCAAGAGTCACGAACAATATTGTAATAGTCTATATAAAGGCCTGACCTCCGTGGTGCCTGTGTGATTGAAGAGAAGGGGAAGGGCATGAACTATTGAAGATACTACCTTCTACAGAATTCCAGTGGGTCTCAAAGTGTCTGAAGGTGGTTGAAAGTTCATCTTCCTGCTTCCTCAACTCTCTTTTTTTTTTTTGCTTTTTGGAGGGCAATTGGGGTTAAGTGACTTTCCCAAAGTCACACAGCTAGTGTGTCAAGTGTCTGAGGTCAAATTTAAACTTGGGTCCTCCTAACTCCAGGGCCGGTGCTCTAGTCACTGTGCCACCTAGCTGCCCCTACTCTTTGTCTCTTTAACTGTTCCTCCCTCTGCTTTTTCTGAACCTGAGCCTTTACTACCATTTGAGTTACAATCTTTTTTCCTGACTAGGCACTGTTAGGCCTCCCTCCTCTGGTTCCTCTTAATGCAGCTGCTACTTTTTAGCCTGAGCCCCTTAGTATCCCTCCCTTTCCCACCCCATTCCCCAGGCTCCTTTAACAATTCTTGCCCAAGTTGCTATTAATACACTGTTGAAAACTAACCCTAGTCTACCTTAGTCCTTTTACTGAAGTGCTGTCAGGCCCTCATTTCTTTCTTCCTATTGAATCTCCTCTTCTAGCCCAATGAAGCTACCAAATCATTCTTTCCCACTCCCAATCTCATCTTGGTCTCTTGTGCCCCCAAGCACAGAAGTGAAAACAAAAGCAAGTGAATGAACTAGAAAAAGCCTTTCCCTTACCTCCCCTTCTTTGTATGTGTTGAATGGGGAAAACTTTCAGGCAGAATGAGACTTTGTGTGGTTATGAAGAGTCCACTGGAGAAATTACAGAAGTTGAATCAGTAGAATTTGGCAACTAATTGAATATGGGAGTAGGGGAAGAGCTATGGAAAAGAAAATGAAGACTCATTTGAGATGTATGAGGTTTTGAACCTTCGTGGGTGGGAGGATAGCTGTCCTCAACAGAAATAGGTAAGTCAGGAGAAATGGAAGTAGGTGACAAGAAGGAGGATAAGCAAGATGATGAATTCTCTTTTAGATATGTTGAGTTTGAGGTGTTCACTGGGACATTGAGGAATGGATGTCCAATAGGTACAGTCCTGACTGTGAAGGTCTGGAGTTCAGGAAAGAGATCATAGCCAGGTATATATAGATTTGAAAGTCATCTACACTGAAATTATAATTAAAAACATGGGAATGAATGAAATTACTTATATTTTTAAAAAGAGGATATAAAAAAAGAAGACTCAAGACAGAAAGTTTAAGGATCTCTCCAGAGATACATGATGATCTGGCAAAGGACACCAAAAGAGAAACCATCAGAGAGGTAGTTGGAGAACTAGGAGAGAGGCATCACCATGGAAACGAAAGGAGGGGTGAGTAGCCTAGGAGGGTGGGATAGTCAATAGTCTCAAAAACTGCAATAATGTTAAGGAGGGTGAGACTTGGAAATGGACCATTGAATTGAAAAATTAGAGTTCAGCAGAAACTTTGGAGTTGGATGTCTCAGTACAAACTGTAGAATCAGAAACCACATTATAGGAGGTGAAAAGATTAAAAATAAGAGACAGAGAGGAAAAGATTGATAGGGCAAGTTCCTAGAAGAGACAGACATCAGGGGCATGAGAAGAGAGTTTAGCCTTGGCAAGGACTATGTTATCTTCTGAAACTGGAGTAAAGCAAAAACAACAAAAATACCATGCTTTTACATGGGGGACCATATGTTGTAGGCATGCTGTACACAGGTATGTTTAGTATCTATCTTGTAGGGGAGATGTAGGAACTTATGTTGAGGCCTTCATTTCAACCAACATGAAACAAGACATTCTGAATTACCTTATCTTGATTACCCCCAGGTTCTCTGAATGGCTCTATTCAAGACCACCACACAGGGCATTTAATAACTAAACTCCTTTTTGGGGGAAAGGAGGGAGGGTGGGGTGTTTGTACCAGACTTTAAAGTTGTCGTTTTTATTTCTAGTAATGGCTAGCAAGTTTTAAATGGGTTGCTCTTTTTAAAATAGAATAAGCCGAGCTCAACACTGTAACCTGCCCCACCCCCCACCAATAAAAAAAAATCAGGGGCTTTTTTGTGACCACACTGTAAGGATTTTTTTTTTTACTTTTTTAAAGTTTCAAATCGTCTACCTCCCCCTTCTCCCCCGCAAAACATTGATAAATCAAGGAATACAACATCCATTATATATGTGAAGTCATGCAAAGGATAGTTCCTTATTATCCATGATGAAAAAGGAAATAAGAAAGTTAAGGGGAAATAGGCTTCAATAGCATTTTTGATCATAAATTTTGCAATTCTAGGTTATTGTTTTCATCACAACAGATAATGTTCATAATGAATTTTAAAAATTGCATAGGAATATAAAGAAAATATATTGGAACTGTTATCAGCAAATTTTTTCTAAGAATAATTTCCAGGACCCCAGGTTAAGGGCCCTTCCCCTGAAGTTATGATGCCGCCCATGTCCCCCACTCACGTAAGCAAGCATTCATTACATGGCTGTTCTATACCCTGTACAGTGCCAGGATGCTAGGACAAAAAAACAGAAAAGTGCACTATTTGCCTGTCCTCCCAAACCAAAGAGTAAAGGGTCCCTCCAGCCCATTATGGGGTCTACTCTCCAGGTAGGGAAGTGGTCCCCTTCACTCAAACCCCAGGAATGATAAGTAACTACTGACTGGGAGAGGAAGGGGGTAAAAAGACATCCCTTGATCCAAACCCACAACCCGGTGAGGTAGCTTAAAAAAATAAAAGAGCAGGGCCCCAAGTAGTGAACGAACCCCACCTTCTGTATCTGCAGCTACTTTTCTTCAGATTCGAACTTGCAAGCTCCTAGGATGAAGCCTTCAGAGAAGACTCAAGGTCTAGCCCTAATACACCCAAGCTGGACCACTAGGGTCTCAGAAGCACTTCTCAATAGGGAAAGGAAGGAGAAGGAGGGGGGAGGAGTCAGTCAATCAGCGGCAACAGTCCCTATTGACCCTGGGGCACAGGGAGAACGAATAAAAAGGGGGTGGGGTTGGATTGATGCACTGGAATCTAATGGTGTCAAACCCTCCAGTTTCACTGATAAGAAAACTGAGGGTCTGAGAGTTTAATTACCCAATGATAGAAAGAGTTGTAATGAGAATGGGAATCTGAAGATCTTCCCATACAAGAGTGAATGTAAACCTAGTTGAATGTTGAATGGAGGATATGAAAATTCCTTCAATTCTCAGACTAAATGCATAAAATGATGACATAACTTAAAAATCTGGTTCTTTAAAATAAACTATAACCCCAGATCATGTAGCCACTGAGGCCTTCAGTTTTCTTATCTCACTGTAAAGGGTGCTTAACCTTTGCTGTGTCCTGGACCCCTTTGGCAGTCTGGTGAAGCCTGTGGTCCCTTTCTGGGAATAATGTGTTTAAAGTCATTTTAAAAATAATTTTTTTTTTTTTACAAAGGAAACCAATTATAGTGAAATGTAATTACCAGGTTTTTTTTTAAATGAGTTAAATGGCCCAAAACATTCTGGTAGAACTCTGCTTGGTACAGGGTGGGTACTATATATAAATTTTTATTGTTGATGTAGTAAAGATAAAAACAGATAATATATGTAAAGCACTTTGAACCCTTAAATACTGTAAATGCAGGCTATCATTTACAGACATCACAGAGGGACCCAGCAGGTAGAGAAAACTTAAAGCTAAGTGAGAAACATTGGCAAGCTCACTAAAAATGTATACAGGGACAGCATTGGGGCACAAGGGAAAGCATTAGCTTTGAAAAGAAAATAGATCATCAATGTTCTCAAAAAGAGTTGTTGCTAAGAAAGCTGAAGAAAGTTCACCAGACTTCTCTAATTTCATTCCATAAGCCTAAATTGCAAAAAAAATATTTAAGTGATCAGAAAAAGAAAGAGTTGACATTTAACTGGTTAATCAAAACCTATAGCATTTTCTCTAAACTTTTCTTTTTACCCTCAAACATAGTTTACATGAAGCAAATTATTCTGTATCGTTGTTCTTATGTCTAAAAACCCCTACCCCATGTCATGAAGCCATACATTACAAAACATTATTTCCTCTAGTTTTCAATGGAGCGGGGTATTCTTGCTTTTCTTCTTTTGTGACAAAAAATTCCTAAAGGGTAACTTTCTGATTGGTGTTCAAGTATAAAAAAGAAAAAACCTACAATTTTTAAATGTATGTTTCTTGTTTAAAAAAAAATTAGAAAAAAATCATCTTTTCCTTTAAGAAAACAAATACAACAAAATGACAACAAAAGATATGTCTCCCTGAAAGAGTCAAATTATCATTTGCTCTCACTAACATTAAACTATTATGTGTGAAAACTAAGAAACATATAGCCATAAAAATAATATGCAAAAGTGAAATGAGCAGAAGCAGGACAACTTTTGTAACAATAACATTTTAAAGTGACTTTAGGAATTCTTAATAATGAAGACCAAGACCACCCATAATTTCAGGTTCATGAACAAACATGGTTAATGGAATGGAAATTAAAGTTAATGGGAGTTTTGTCTAATTTTGGACTTTTTTTTCTGGTAATTAAGGTGGGAATTTGTTTTCCTTGCCTATACATGTTAAATGATGACCAGTTTCGTTTTTCTTGCTTTCTCACTAGGGCAAAGATGGAAGAAAAATGACGAAAATTCAGAGCTTAAAATATAAAAACTTTTAAGTGATCGTATGCAAGTTACACAGCTCAAACCATAGCACTCTGCTCTAAAAGTTCGGAAATTACTGCCATCATTATTCTACCCCTGCCACATGAAGTAGTCGGAGACACAGTGGAGAGTGCTGGGCTTGGAAAGACCTTAATTCAAATACAACCTCAGAAACTTTCTAGCTGTCTGATCCTAGCTAGGCAAGTTACTGCACCTTTGCTTACCTCACAGTTTCCTTATCTGTAAAAAAGGGGTAATAGGGGCAGCTAGGTGGCACAGTGAATAGAGTACAGGCCCTGGAGTCAGGAGGACCTGAGTTCAAATTCGGCCTCAGACACTTAACAAAAAAGCTAGCCTTGAGACCTTGGGCAAGTCACTTAGCCCCAATTGCCCTCCAAAAAGCAAAAAAAATTTAAAAAAAAAAGAATTTGGATGATGGATAGGAAAAGGGAGAGACTTCAATGAAGATGAACAAATTTCTATTTCTTTAAAGTTATTTTTACTTCTAGTAATGGCTAGCAAGTTTTAAATAGGCTGCACTTTTTAAAATAGAATAGGCCGACCTCACACTGTAACCTGCCCCCCCCCATAAAAAAATATCGGGATCTTTTTTGTGACCACGATGTAAGGATTTTTTTTTTTTAGAGAGAGGTGAGGGGCTTGAGGAAAGAGGTTTGGATCAGCCCCTGCAGGGAGCTTTATAAAGAGTTAATCAGAGGTGAAGGAAAGGATTAGAAAGTAGCCTAAGGGCCTCGTTGAGTGGGGAAGAGAGAAATCTGATTTCAGGCTCAGAGAAATGTCGCATTGCTGCCTCTGTAGGTGACTAAGCATTTTCAGTACCAAAGTCCAGGAAGGGAATATCTCCACACAAAGATGTCTGCAGGCCCTTTATGAGTCAGCAAGAACCCTTTTAACTGGCAGGCTCTCCAGTGTCTGAGGAAATGCTTCAGCCCTGCAGTCTGGCAGGAATTCCAGGTGGAAAAAAAAACCCATCTCCTATGAAGCTGCTTTCATAAAGATTCTGCACACTGACCTTGATGTGTCAGCAGCAAGAAGAAATGCATGCCCAGCTTCAAAAAACTTTATTTAAAAAATATAAATAAAAACATTATTGATTTTCTGTTGTAGAAATTGTGATAAAGTAGAAAGATTTCTGGAATTGAGTCAGGAAAGACTGGGGTTTGAACCCCATTTGTAGTGTAGATCACTCTGACTCTCCTGGGACTCAGTTTCCTTAAATGTAAAATAAAAATAATAGAATCTATAGTATTTACCTCACAGGCTTGTTTTCAGGATCAAATAAAGCAATGATTCCAAAGTGTTTTGAAAACCTTATCATTATTGCTTTAATCCCATGGCTAAACCCTGGCCCCCCCTTCCCCCCCAACCGCCTACAGACTCAGGCACACACCCACACACGCTCCAATCTGGTCCACAGAGACTCAAGTTCAATTAAGGGGTGATCGTGACCCCAAAGAGGGAGGTGTCAGGCTTTCTCTCTTTCTGGCTCCCCGTTACCCCAACTCTTTAAGACAAAATTTAGGTATGGCTTATCAATCAACAAGCATTTATTAAGCACCTGCTAAGAGTGCCAGACACAGCTAGGCACTAGAAATATAAATATAATGAAACAATCCCTACTCACCAATGGAGCAGTAGCCTCAGCTGGGCCTAACTGGTTTAATGGAATAAAATGAAACACCTAAAAGTCATTCAACAATTATTAAAAAGTCATTGACTTCACCATAGTAGGAGAATATTCAACAGGAGAGGCATTGAGAACCTCTAGAGTTGATTTAACTGATCCAAAGCTTTCATCTGGATCCTGTTCCCCCTCCTACCAGCCTAGTCTCTCCCTTCCTCTTGAACGCTTTGTATTCAGGAGCCGATGAAGTAACACCAACATTCTGAACAACCAATCAAAGGAGATAATCTTTGTGAAGTGTTTTCCACAGTGCCTGGCTCAGTGTTGCTCAGTTGTTAAATCCAGTTCACTTCTCCTGACCCGGTGAACCATATTGTCCATGGCATTTTTTTGGTAAACTACTAGAGCCGTTTGCCATTTCCTTCTCCAGTAGATTAAGGCAAACAGAGGTTAAATGACTCGTCCAGGGTCACATAGCTAGTGTCTGAGGCTGGACTTGAACTAAATGCTTCCTGACTCCAGGTCTAGTGTTCTATCTACTGAACCGCCTAGCTACTTCTTGTGTGTCTGGCCCATAGTAGGTGCTTATTCCCTTTTCTTTCCAACCAAGCCCTATAAATATCTCAATACCTTTTAAGGAAAAGTTAGCCTAACCTGCATGGAGAGGAAGGGTTAGAATATTGTTCTTACTGCAGGAAGATAACAAGTGCAGACTAAGTAGAAAGAGTAAATGTAAGTAAATACCAAATAACTGTAATGGACAGCCAAGAAAGCAAGACATCGAAACCAATTATAGTTTGATAGGAGTGTTTATTAAGCGGCCGGTGACTGCCTCCCCAGTAGGGAAGACAGCACGGAGTCTTCTGTAAGATACTCTTATATAGAGTTAGGTGTTGCTAGTCAACAAAATGTGGTTCCAAGGGGGGTAGGGGGTGTAATGCCGTTAATGCCGTTTCTAGTGAAGCCTTGATTACCTAGCAAGGCCCTGGATACAAACATAAACAGACCTGAATCTGGGGCACGTTTCTAGCAACACAGGTGAAACGTTCCCTCACTATTATGGCCTATTAGGTGGTTTTCAGGGACCCTGGTAGGGGCCCCTTCTGGCAGGTTTAGGGGGCTTTGGTGTATAATAACTACCTTGTAACTATTGGAGAAGGGCAGTTAGGTGGGGCAGTGGATAGAGCACTAAAGTTGGAACCAGGAAAACTCGTCTTCATGAGTTCAAATCCATCCTCAGACACTTAATAGTTATGTGACCCTGGGCAAGTAACTTAACCCTGTTCATCTGTAATAAGAGCTAGAAAAGGAAGTGGTAAACCATTCCAGTATCTTTCCCAAGTAAACCCCAAATGGGGTCACAAAGAATTGGACATAACTGAAACAATTCACAAGACTGATGGGGGGATGGCAATAGGTTATACAGGAACTCTGATCAATATCACTGACCAGAATGCCTTCGATTCAGTCTGGAAAAGAATTCAGTAGGCCCAAGAACTCTTGAAGTCAGGATTGTAAAAGTTTATTGTTACTATTTACAGCAGGCAAGAGTTCTTAGAGAACCTGCAAACTTAAAGAAGACATAGGCATAGTTTTTAAGGAGTCTAGGCAATTAATCAGATGTCAATTATGCTAACTAGGTGAGTAAGGGTGGAATTAGGGAGGAGTTAAGGAGTGGTCAGTGCTTAAAGGAACATGCACTTTTAATGTCAACTGCGCAGACGTATTGACCATAATTCACTGGGAAATACCGTGTTTCCCCGATAATAAGACACTGTCTTATTATTTTTTTGGACAGAAAAACACCAGAGGGCTTATTTTCAGGGGAGGGCTTATTTTAATGAACATTGACAGCAATTTTAATAAACAGGTAAATGTGAACAGAAAAATGTACCTTTATTCAATAAGCAAATCACTGGGGAAGAACAGGATGACGTGCTCACTG
>NW_027186452.1:340912-403861 GCF_028583685.1 Petaurus breviceps papuanus | reverse complement strand
ACAAAGGTGGCAAATTGTGGGAGTGATCCAAGGCTGAGGTTTGGCAGGGTGTAATCATTTATATAATTAGGGGGCTAGGGATTCAAAAGACGAGGACAGTAGAGAGTTGAATTGTTTTACCAAAGTGTCAAGTTGTGGAAAATTGGAGAGAGTGGCTAGTGTAGGGGAGAGCCTACACTAAGGATTGAAAAATCTAGGGATTTGAGGTCATGACACAGATGAAGAGTAGGGTTTTATAATGGAATGCTAAAGGGGACATGAAAAGTCAATAGGATATGGTCAGATAAGGGGATTTCAGAATTCTTGAACATGGAGGTCTTACATTTGTGGGTGAAGGCAAGATCAAAGGTATGACTAGTTTGTGTGACTGAGGTGGGGTAGAGCAATTGAGTAGGCTGAGGAACTAAGAAGTTAGGCTGTTTGAGATAGAGTATATTGAAGTGGCCCAGTGTGAAGACAAGAGTTGGAGAGAAGAGAAAAATTGTGAGTTATGTACCAAATTCATTGAGGAAGGAAGGGGAATGACCTGGGGGTCTGTAGACAATGTCTACCAGAATTTTGATTGGATAGTAGATTTGAAGAGTATGAACCTTAAAGGAAAAGAGGTTTCTGAGTGGTGGAGGGAAGGAGGGAACCTGGAAATGACAGTGAGAAGTAGAGTATTCCAACTCTCTCTCCTTGACAATTTAGCCAAGAAGAATGAGAAAAGGTGAAGTGAGTACTAGAAAGGATGGTCAGGGAGGCTGCGTCATCTGTGATGAGCCAGTTTTCAGTAATAGCTAGTAGATAAAAGTAGGAAAGGAAAAGATTTGTGGTTTTCTTGACAAAAATACTGGACTGGTTTGCCATTTCCTTCTCCAGTTCATTTTGCAGATGAGGGCATAGGCCAATAGGGTTAAGTGACTTGCCCAGGGTGACACAGCTAGTGTCTGAGGTCAGATTTTAACTCAGAAAGATGAATCCTCTTGACTCCAGGTCCAGAACTCTATCCACATCACCACCTAGCTGGTTTTGAATTGTTTTGTCTTCCCTTAAAAAAAAAACCCTACTCTTAGGGGCAGCCAGGTGGCTCAGCGAGTAAGAGCACGGGCTCCGTGTCGGGATGACCTGGATCAAATCCGGGCTCAGACACTCAGCACCACACCCAGCAATAACTGGCTGTGTGACCTTGAGCAAGTCACTTAACCCCGATTGCTTAAAAAAACAAAACAAAAAAACCCTACTCTTCATCTGTGTCATGACCTCAAATCCCTAGACTCTTCAATTCTTGCCCAGGCTATCTCCCCTATACTAGCCACTCTCTCCTATTTTCCACATCTTGACACTTTGGTGAAACAACTCAAAGCCTACCTATGATTTTCATACATTAAAAAAAAAATGCTTTCTTATTCTTAAGCCTTTTTTTTTGTCCCCACATTTCCCCATAGCTCTCAAACAGTCTCCTTATTGAGTGGAGAGGATTTTATATAACCTTCCCACCCCCATCCCCCCACCCCTACTCCCACCCTTACCCTCCACCCCCTTCTTGCATCACCCAAAACAAGTTTTCTTCAGCCTCCTGCAGACTTGTGGCAGATCAGAACTGTCTGCCTCCTCTATTCCCCAGCAACCAGGAAGTGCATTTTCCATTCATGTCAGTATATGTTGCTGGATATCACAGTTTGGGCATCCTGCATACTTGACTTTCCATCCTCTCTCTTCCTACAGGCAGCTGGGGCAGGTTATTAAAATTGTTTCTAGAAGGCAGTTGCAATATACCAACCTTTGGGGTGCTTTTTGCTCTTGTGATTGACTTTCACAAGTACCTTTGTCCTTATACCTTTAGTGGGTTGTAGTTTTGTCCCTAGACCACTACATTTATGGTTCGATTGTTGTATTTCAGATTTCCTACTTTTCTATGACCAAAATAGTTTGGGAAGTGCTTCCCTTTTTCATTTCATGGCAGATTCAGTACAAAACTTCAGCCAAATCATATTGTCTGATACTCTAGAAACTGAGTTAATGGCTTCCATCTTGAGAAAAACTCTCCATAGAGAATACAGCAAGTGTTTTACCCCCTCTAGTGGTAGAAAGGAACATATCTTTTTTTCTGTTACAGAATTTCTATGTATTTTAAAGTCAACCAATAACCTCTTACTTCCTCTCTGATTTCAGTCTCTTCCTGCTCCAATGAATCCTAAACAATTACCAGGTTAATCTTCATGAAGCACCATTTTGATCACATAGTAGAGTGTAAGTTTTTATGCCATATTTTGCTTTGTCTTTGAATGTCCAGTTCTTTACACAATGTGTTAAAACAAATATAAATATGTATATTAAACAATATATTGCATATATTAGGTGTTTTATGAGTGTTGAATTTTAAAAAATCATATGCCTTCCATGGTTCCAGAAGAACCGGGAAAACCCATGTGAACTGATGCAAAGTGAAGGGAGCAGAATCAGGAGAACAGTGTATACTGTAACAGCAATATTGTAACAATAATTCACAGCGAGGCTTCATCAAAGCCCTGAGAGGGCAGGTGTCCTACAGTGGCTGGACCTACCGAGTGTTTCAGTGTAGCCCAGGGCAAACAGAAATCTTCCAGGGGTCAGACCTCCATATGCTTCAGTGTAACATTTCCCTAGTATAGCCCTGGGGAAATGAAGAAAAACCCCACTGGGCCTCAGCACACACAAAAAACCACCACTATGACCCCAGCTCAGCCTCAGGTAAGCCACCAGATCCCTGCAACCTCCAGCAGTACCAGCCAACACACCCCACCCCTGCAGTATGGTAACCTATGTAACAGTCCCTATGGGTTTCACATCAGTACAGCACCAGGTGAACAGCCAGAGTCTGCAACCACTAGCACAATAAACCTGAGACAATGCTACTTCCACTCTGGGAGCAGAGATTAAATTTATTTATTTTTATTTTATTTTTTTATTTTTGGAGGGGGGAAAGTAGGGCAATTGTGGTTAAGTGACTTGCCCAAGGTCACTCGGCTAATATTTTTTCGTTAAGTGTCTGAGGCTGGATCTGAACTCAGGTCCTCCTGACTCCAGGGCTGGTGCTCTATTTACTTCACCACCTAGCTTCCCCTCAGACATTAAATTTAAAAGAAAGGAAAAGGGCAAAAAAAAAAAAATAAGTCAGTAGTGTGTGTGTGTGTGTGTAGGGGATGAGCAGAAAACAACAACTAAAAAGAATCTGACCATAAAAAGTTATTATGTTGATAGTGAAGACTAAGACACAAACTCAGAAGAAGACAACAATGTCAAAACACTTATGGGCAAAACCCCAGACTAAAATGGGAAGTGATCAGGGGAGGCTAGGTGGCACAGTGAATAGAGCAACAGCCCTGGGGTCAGGAGGACCTGAGTTCAAATCTGGCCTCAGACACTTGATCACACTTATTAGCCATGTGACCTTGGGCAAGTCACTTAACCCTGATTGCCCTGCCTTCTCCCTCCAAAAAAAAAAAAGCAAAAAAAAATGGGAAGTGTTCTCAAGTCCAAAAAAACTCATGGAAGAGCTCAAAAAGCAGCTTAAAAGTCACATAAGAGAAGAAAACTGGGAAAAAGAAATGAGATATGAGAGAATTATGAAAAAAGATGCAATAGTTTGGAAAACTGCTTAAAAATAGAATTGGCCAGATAGAAAAGGAGATACAAAAGTCCACTGAAGAAAACTCCTTAAAGAGTACAATTGGCCAAATAGAAAAGAAAATACAAAACCTAATTGAGGAAAAACAATACCTTAAAAGTTACAATTGGGAAAGTGGAAATTAATGATACTATGAGACATCAAGAATTAAACAAATTCAAAAGAATGAAGAAAATGGAATTAAATGTAAAATACCTCATAGATACAGAAAAGACAATATCAGAATCATTAGACTACGTGAAAACCTCAATCAAAAGAAGGACCTGGTTGTGTTTGTCCTTGGTTTTCTAAGAGGATCATGGCATCAGAGAAATGATGACATGACTCACAGTTGACTTTGATTTGAGCAAGGGAGCTTCACTTTCTCCTCCAGAGTCATCTGGATCCAGTGACCAGATATTCATCAGGATGACTAGAGATGACCCAGGATGCAATAGGAGACCCTGGCCCTTTTAGGCTTTTCACATTCTCACTTCAAGTGAGGTAATGCCCATTCAGTGCTGAGTAGATGCCTTTAAGAAATGAGTTAAGAGGTGTGGCTATGTGGTGCAGTAAATAGAGCACAGACCTGGGAGTCAGGAAGGCCTGAGTTCAAATCCAGCCTCAGACAACAGTTACTAGCCATGTGACCTTGGGCAAGTTACTTAACCCTAATTGCCCTGCCTCCCCCCCCTCCAAAAACAAACAAACAAACAAAAAGAAATGAGTAAAGGGATGGTCCCTGTCAAGGGATGGTTCCTTTAATGAGACAAAAAGGAAAAAGATATCAAGCTAGGGGGAGGACCCTCAAGGTTGCTGTTCCAAAGAGAAACAGTTACCACTGACATTGAGTCTAAGCCAGGAGGGTCCAAAATACAACCGTTAAGTGGAACTTAGGCAGGGACCTATTGTGGTCCAATCTATGAGCTTCAGAGAGAACTGGGTTTAAGGTTTTGTGGAAAGAAAGAAAGAAAGAAGGAAAGAAAGAAGGAAAGAAAGAAAGAGAGAAAGAGAGAAAGAGAGAAAGAGAGAAAGAGAGAGAGAGAGAGAGAGAGAGAAAGAGAGAAAGAGAGAAAGAGAGAAAGGAAGAAAGGAAGAATGAAAGAGAAAAGAAAAGAAATTATCAAAGAAAGTTGCCCTGATGCAGAATAGAAGAATCCACCAAACACCTCAGGGAAGAGATCCCAAAATAAAAACCCCAAGGAATATTACAGTCAAATTTCAGGACTATCAGGTCAAGGAAAAATTACTGCAAGTGGTTAGAAAGAAACAATTCAAATATAGGGAAGTCACAATCACAAAGGACTTGGCAGCTGCAACAGTAAAGGATTGGAAATCATGAAACATAATGTTCCAGAGGGCAAAGGAGCTAGTACTACAACCAAGAATCATTTACATGGCAAAATTTAGCATAATACATCCAGGGGAAAAAATGGTCATTCAACAAAATAGAAGGATTTCAGGCCTTCATAAGAAGACCAGAACTAAACCAAAAATTTGACCCCCAATATCAAAGACACAAGAGAAGCATAAGTAGGTAAAAAGGGGGGGAAACCCCCAGAAGGGATTGAACAGAGCTAAATTGTTTACATCTTTATTCAGGAAGATGATACTTGTAACTTTTAAAAATTTATCATTAACAGTACAGATAGAAGGAAGAAACATAGACAGAGGATATGGGTATAAGGTGTATTTGAAGGAATGACATAAAAAAAGCGATGAGAAAGAGGAGTAAAATGGGTGCAGAAGAAAGAGAGAGGTAGAATAGGGTAAATGAGATCACATGAAAAGGCAAGAAAGACCTATTACAGTGGAGGGGAAGAAGTGATGTGCATTGCTTGAACTTTACTCTCACCAGTACTGGCTCAAAGAGGGAATAATACACACAATCAGATGAATATAGAAATCTATTTTACCTGCTAGGGAAATAGGGGAGGAGATTAAATAAAGGCAGTGGGGTGGAGACTGACAGAAGGGAGAGAAGATCAGGGGATGTGGTAGACAGAAGCAAAACACTGGTGATGTGGGAAAATGTGAAAGGAGAGAGAAGACAAACAGCAGGAAAAATAGAATAGAGGGAAATACGTAGGCAATGATCATAGTGGTGAATGAGAATGGGATGAACTCTCCCATTAAATGGAAGCAGCAGAGTGGATCAAAAACCAGTATCCTACAATAGGTTGCTTACCAGAAACACACTTGAAGTAGAGAGACACACCTACACCTAGTAAAGAAGAACCTGGAAAGGTTTTTTTTTTTCATATACAATGAACTGATACAAAGTGAAATGAGCAGAACCAGGAAAACACTGTATACAGTATCAGAAATATCATGTGATGATCAACAATGAATGACTCAGCTTTTCTCAGAAACACAATGATTCAAAACAAGTACAAAGGATTCACAAGGAAAATGCTATCCACATCCAGATAAAGAACTGATGGACTCTGAATGTAGATAAAAGCATATTTTTTTTCATTTTATTTTTTCTCGTGGTTTTTCTTTTTTTTTTTTTAAGCAATGGGGGTTAAGTAACTTGCTCAAGGTTACACAGTCAGTTATTTCTGGATGTGGTGCTGAGTGTCTGAGCTTGGGATTTGATCTCCAGGGCATCCGACACTAGAGCCGGTGCTCTTACTCGCTGTGCTACCTGGCTGCCCCTCTCTTGGTTTTTCTTACTTTAGATCTGTTTATTCTTCCACAGTTGTGATGAATATGGAAATATGTTTTACATAATAGCATATGTACAAACTATATCAAACTGCCTACCGTTTTCAGAAGAAGGGAGAGAAGTAAAGGAGGAAGAAAAATCTGGAACTCAGTCTTGTAAAAAATGAATGCTAAATTTTTTTCTTGATTTGTAATTGTGGGAAAAAATAAAATACTATTAAAAATTAAAAAAAATTCATAGTGAAAGTCTTAGCTACTCTGATTAATACAATGATTCAAGACAATTCCAAAGGTTTCATGATGAAAAATGCTATCCATCTCCAGAAAGCTGATGAACTCTGAGTGATTCAAAGCATATTTTTTCACTTTATTTTTCTTGCTCCCCTCCCCACCAACATGGCTTATAGAGAAATATGTTTTACATGGTTTCATATGTATAGTGGGTATCATATTTTCTTGCCTTCTCAATGAGTAGGGGAGAGGCTGGAGGGAAGGAAAGAATATGAAACTCAAAAATGAATGTTTGAAAAAACAAATGTTAAAAATAAATAAATTCTAAGATCAACATTCAGCAACTGAATAGATTCCCTGTGATACTCTGGCTCTCCAGTGATCTTTCTGGAGTGAGTGTTGGGGTGGCAGTCGGGCATCCCGGGACTTCCAGGACTCTGGTCAGGGGCACTGAAAACTGTTTTTGGGTCTGAGCTGGTGGAGAGCAGTTAGAAGACAACTCCCATGTGAGTTCGAATCCTGGGTCTCCCACTCACTACCTGTGTGATCTAGGGGCAAGTCATTTAATTTGCCTGGGCTCAGGTCCTTCATCTCTAAGAAGAGGGAATTTGGACCATTTGAGAGCTTAAGGCCTCTTTTCCGCTCTTGGATCCTCAGGTCTTTCTGTGACTTTTCAGGATGCCTCCTAAAGGTCCCTCCCTCCTACCTCTCCTTTGGAAAGCAATTTATCATTATCATTAATAATTATTATCATCAATATCATTATTATTAGCAGCAACAATATTTTGTCAGGTATTTATTAAGCGCTTATTGTATGCCGGGCATTGTCTTCAGTCTTTCCCCAACTAGAATAACCCAACCTGACAACTTGGTAAATGCCCGAGTAAGTGTCTTTGCCTCGCACCCCAAGAGAGAAGTTGCAGCTGCGCTGTGATATTTTTCTCCTCCTATCATTTGCAATGAGCTGCCAGAGAAATCTCAGGGTTATTTTCACTTCCAGCCCAAGGCCAATGCGGCGGGAATCAGCCAATCCCGCCACACCAGCTCTCCAGCTTTCCTCTGTTCCTTCCAACTACAACTCCCGGCAGCCCCTGCTCGGCCTCAGAGGGCTATTACTCAGTTGCCTAGCAATCGCGCCTTGGCGTCGTCTCCCTCACCCCCCCTTTCTCAGACTCCCTGCGGCTCGCTTGGTAGCTTGGTACGCTTTCCTTCAGTTTTTCCGCGGAGGACTCCGCCTAGGGAGCTACCGGACTGCGCGGACAGAGCCCCATGTCATTGGTTCTCACGTGGCGGCTTGGCTCCCGCTCGCAGCGAAAGGGAAGTGGCTGAAGGTGGCGGGTTCACCTTGGCTGCGCGGCCCCTGCTCCGAGCCTGCAGCGGTGACGCTATCAGAGCTACAGCCAGCTGCGGGAAAATCTAATTGCCCTCGAAACCCCAGGAAAAGGACTTGCGGACCCGAGCCTTTTAGGAGCGCCCAGGTGCGTCCTCCAGGCCTTGCACAATTGCTTTACAAATAGGTGAAAGTCATGTTTCAGGCAATCCCAGCCAGGGAATGGTGGACCTGTTACACATGCACTGTGCAAAAAAAAGGAAACACGGAGTATCTCAAACTCTCCTGACGCCTGCCTAGCGTCGTGTTTGGTGCATGACTGGCACTTAATAATTAAATGCCTGTTGCTCGAGTGATGGAAATAGCTCCGAGGTTGAAAGAAATGGCTCATAAATTTCAGCCCTCCAAGGTGTTTAATGTGAAGGTGCCAGTGAGGTTTATCTTCTATATATAATTCCTGCTCTCATGCTCCCACCTTCCTCTCCCTAGCAACAGCAGCTCTCAGAAAAGGATCTAATATCTGCCTCTTGGCAGACAGGCAGCGCTGGCTGTCAGGAGATAGCCTTGGTTCAGATCTGGACTCCCCGCTTACTGTCCTTGTGACCTTGAACACACATGATGGAACCAACCACAGTTCCATCATTGATAAAATGAAGATTTTACAACTTGTTCTATCTACTTCTCCAGGTTGAGACGGAAGTGCTTTGAAAACTGTGAAGTTATATACATCTGAATCAGCAGTAATAATTATTTTAAGTTTCATAGGTGTGATACTCCCTTCATTGTCACAGGTCTTAACTCCTCCACACCTATGTGGTGGACCAAAAAATTCATTATCTAGTGTGGGGGTGGGGTGGGGTTTATCCTTCTATTCAGAAGTTTCCTCTCCAGGAAGTCAGCTTTAGCCAACACATCCTCAGACAACAGGTGCAAACTGTCGCTGGGTCTGTGCTCAAAGACTTTTTAGTTTGGCAGAAATGTCACTAGGACCTAACTGAATTTGTGTTTCACTAATATAGCCTTCGAGATTTTCCATGGAATGGAAACTTGGAATTTCCATGGAATGGAATAGAACTTTAGAGAATGATTTCATTGGTATTTTATTGGGAATTCCTGGTGAAGAAACTCCCTCAACTTTTTTTTTTCTACAAGTTAAGAGTCTTAGTTGCTTTGGGGGCTTGAGAGGGTAAGTGCCTTGCCCAAAATCACAGAAGGGGACTTGAAACTGGTCTTGAACAATGGTCTTCCAGACCCCAAGGCCAGCTTTCAATTAGCTACAGTAATCGAACTTTTTGTAATTTAATTAATTAATCCTTTGGTTAGTTGACTCTTTGTGATTTCATTTGGGGTTTTGTTGGCAAAGATGCTGAAGTAATTTGCCATTTCCTTCTCAATTCATTTTATAGATGAGGAAACTAAGGCCAACAGGGTTAAGTGACTTGCCCATGATCACAAAGTTTGTGTCTGAGGCTGGATTTGAACACAGGGAGATGAGTCTCCCTGACTCCAGGCCCAGTACTCTATCCTCTGTGTCACCTAGCTGTGTGTATTAATCCTTAGATTAGGGTGAATGTAAATCAATGAATTATCTTTCCCTGATTAATGTTTTTTTTTCTCTCTGTTCTTTCACCATCTTATTTATTTTAAATTAATGACTTTTGAGGTTTTTTTTTTTAATATCACAATCATTTACCCAATTAAAATGCCTAAAGGTGTTTCCCAGTATTCTGTCCAGGGCTCTCTTTTCTCTCTACACTCTCTCCTGGTAACCTCATCAACTCCCAAGGGTTTAATTATCAGCTTTATTCAGAAGGCTCACAGATCTATATATCCAGTCCCTGGCTCTTCCCAGAACATGATTTCCACATCACCAATTACCTTCTGGACATTTCAAACTTGACAACCCAGAGATATAAATGTAACATGCCCCCAAATGAGCTCATTATCTCTCATAAATCCTTTCTTCTTCCAAACTATCTTATTTCTATCAAAAACATGGCCATCCTTTAGCCAAGATTTGTAACCTCAACAATATCCTTGACTGCTCATTCTCCCTACTTTATATATCCAAGTCAGCTACTAACCCTTGCCATTTCTGCTGCATGAGGTCTCTCTTCCCTCCCCTTCTCTCTGTTCACATAAGTACTGCCTTAACTCAGGTATGTATATCACCTCTCCCCTAAATTATTGTTTCTCAATTGTTCTCCCCTCATTCTGTGAGAGATGTCCTCATTCTAATCAATGTTACTGTAATGGGAATGGGAATTTGACGATCTTCCCTGCCCCTTAATAGGCCTAGAGGGAATTTGAAGACCTTCCCTTCTTTGAAAGTAAACTATGCCCCCTAATAGGCTGAATGTGGTCACACGGACCCTGTGGTGGGAGGAGTTTGCTAAAGGATAGAGCAGAGCCCAGAGGACGCTGGGAGTAAGAGCTAGACTAGATGGCTGGGGGAGAGGATGCTCAGGCAAGGAGTCTGATAGGCTCATGAGTAAATATTGATCTAATATTGGTTTGTGGGAAGGCTAAAGGATGCTGTGGCTCTCTGTTGTTATGGCTTGTTTACTTTACTACTGTGATGGAACTGGCTTATTGGTTTTGGGGTTTGGTTTTCTGGTGTCTAAATAAATGCTTTGCTTTTGTCTTCTATATGGAGAGTTTGTTATATTTTGCAATCCAGAGCCATGTGGGAATATTTATAGTCACAGTCTTTATTGTGATTGTGGGCACTGTAAGTATTGCTTTGGCACTACAGTTACACATAGCAGCCAAAGTGATTTTCTTTAAGACCATTTCCAAACATGTTACTCCCCTAACCAATCAATTCCCTAATAGATCTAGAACAAGGACTCTAGGGAAGCAGAACTGTCCACCCTGGGTCTTGATCTCCAGATGAGCAAGTCCCTGAGCAGAATTGCTATTTCATGAGGGGCCCCAACCATTCTCACTTCTATGTTCAGGAAGGACTAGCACCTCTAATGGTAGAGTTTGCACCGCTGGTGTCCATCTTCACCCAGCTCTTGCCTGTGGCTCCAAAAAACTGTAGCATGAGCAGTGGCCACACTCTGGTAAACCACCTTGGCAGATGGACTAAACCAGGTTGAGGGTAACCTATAGGCCTCACACCCATCATAATGAGTTAGTGGGATGTCTACCCCAAGCCTGAGAAGACTTTCCTCTGCAGAATTGGCAGATGAGAACAATTTGTTCCAATGGCCATGAAGGCTGTGAGGGATAATTTGCAGTGAAGTTTCCCCATTCTGAAAAATCAAATCTAGAGTGGCTTCAGCATCCACTAGGCCTAAGTTTAGAAGTCACCTGACCTTGCAGGAATCTGGGACTTAGAGCAATGGAAACCCTCCCCCAGTGCCACCTCAGCACAAGATATGCCAAATAAAGACAGAAGTGCTTTCTCAAATGTACATTGGGTGATCTACTGTTTCCTTGTTCCGGTACTTGAGGTAGATTGCTGTGCTTAGATTGTACACCTGACTTCCAGCCAATGGAAGAAAAGGGTCAGAAGGGGGGTGGGGGAGAATTCCACATTAGGGGCTTTATAACTTCACCATTTCCTTTTGTACATTGCTTCTCCTCCCTGACCATTTGTCAGGAGGGTGGCCCTTTCTGATTGCAAATAAACCATTCTTTTCTACTTCCTACCTTGAGAAACCTCTGAGTATTATTTGGGTAAGGATTTCTGTTGCACACAGCTTTTGGGATGCACAAAAGGCTATGAGCAATTAGTGCTTGATCAGATACTGAAGATGCCCCTGGACCATTGCCAGCTCTCCTAACTTTTGTCCTTGCCACTGTACCACGACTGACTCTGAAAGAATGAGGCTGATGACTTTGGACAACTCTGCTTCACTTAAATCCAATTCTTACCCGAGTGAGCTGAGACATCACCCCATGATGTCATTGGTTTTCTTAAGGTGACCTTAAGCTCAGTTTACCCTCCTTATCACCCCACCTTTTGAGCAACAGCTTTGCCTCCCTTCCTGCTCTTTCCATCTCCCCTTTATGTTTGTCTTCCTATCTTAGAATGTAAAGTCCTTTCCAGTAGAAACCATTTTAGTTTCTTGTATCTCATCCCCAGTGCTTATCTTAATGACTGGTGCATAGTAAAGGAGTAATAACTTTAAAGTAGTAAAGGAATAATAACTTTGTGAAGGGGTCTCACTCTATTCATAACAGAAAATTCTTTTTTAATATTGTCAATATGACATTTTGAATCAAGGTGTTCTGTCTGGATTTATAAGCTCACTTTTCTGAGAGCTATCCTTCTGACTGAAGCTTGGGGGATGGGGTATGTATTTTGCTAGCCATCCACATTCAAAATAGCTTAAGGGTAGTTGGGTGTCAATGGATAATTTATCCAGTCACTAAGAGTGGATTAGCAGGCAGGTTTCGGACACTGAGGTATTCCCATAATAGAACCAAAATACCTTTATTTAGGGGCTAGGAGGCTACATGAATCTGGGGCCATCTCCAGTCATCTTGAGATGGCTCTGGAGGAGAACTTGGGGTTGGTGACTTTGCACTGCTCTGCCTCATTTTAATCCAATTCATTTGCAAGTCATGGTATCAACTTCCAGAAGTCTTGGTTAAAGGACAAACAACCACAGGAGACTATGTAGCTCACTTAAGGGTATTACTATTTCCGGTGGTACTAGCCAATGGGTATGAAAAAGGTGGGTCATTTCTACAAAAAAGGAATCTATTTGAATGCGTTTCTTTGTACAGATTTCAAGGCTGTTTTCTTTTCCTGGAAATACAATACAACAGATTCACACAACAGAAAAGGTGGAGCTTGGTGATTGTGACAACGTTTGTAAGGCCTAAGGAACCAGCTTAGGAGGTCTAGGAGTCATGCCATGCAATTGTCTAGAGTCTAGGACTATTTGGGCTACAAAAATATCACCCACCTGGCTTAGGCTTGAAAATGCTAGCCCAAGGGATTTCATTAGCAAAGATCTTGAAGTTTTGATGAATGAGCTATGGGACAGATTACTGCTTTCCCCAGATTTTGAGCCTGCAACTTTGAGAATGCTTGCATAGCACAGATTTGAGCTTTTGATTCACCCAGTTGGTGATGCAGTCTCCAGGGGATTATCCTGATGGGGTGCGTGGGTGCCTGTGCTTGAACCCCGGTTTGTAAAATCACACTTTTCCCTAGTCTCAAAACACTGTTTCAGGCAGTTTCTCTACCTACAAGAGCTAGTGGGGATGGTGTAGAAGCAAGCACCCCAGCATCCCCAGGGTGGCTGCCAACACAGGCTCTTAGATTTGCTTTTCTAAAGGAAAGCAACTCAAAATGGGTTAACAAGCTTACTTTAATCAATCAAACATATATCATTTACCTAGTTCAGGGGAAAAAGGTCAGCACGCTGAACTTCAGAGTATAGAGAGGTTACAGGCATAAGTTACAAGAACATTTCAAAAGACAGGCCTCCAAACTGTCCAACCATTACATCCATACCAAATCACAGTTTCCAGAGAGGGGGGCATCAACATCTGGGTTTTTCAAAGCCAGGGGACTGCCAACGGCTTCCCAGAGTCTCTCTGGTCAAATCACACAACACTTCTCAAAGTGAGTCCCAAAACAAAGCCTCACATCAGGGCTTATATAGCCTTCTCCTGGCTCAGAGAATGTAACAACCCTCTTGACCAACTGCCCAATCACAAAGTATCTCCTGAGAAACAAGCCTCCTACCACAGGCTCCAGGTGCACTTAAGCCTAGGGGCAGGGAAGATCTTAAAAACTTACATTCCCATTACAGAAGGATAGATCAAGTGAGTTTCCTGAGGTTGGACAAGACACAGCAGCATTTATAGGCAGTAGAAAAGCAGTCAGTAGACAGAGATTGAAGATTAGTGAAAGTGGGGATGATAGAGAGGGGCAATCTATGGGAGAAGAGAATATGGGATGTGATTACTTATTCATATAGAGAAGTTTGCTTTTGCAAGAAGGGCTACTTTTTCATTTGAGACAGGAGGGGAGGTAGTAGGGAGGAATGTGAGACTGAGGTGAAAGGGAGTGCATTCCAGGAACGGGGAATAACCATTGCAAAGGCAAGATGAGAGATGGAGTGCTATGTGTGAGAAGTAAAGACCGTTTTGGCTGGATTATAAGGAGTCCAGGAAGCCTTAGGCTGGAAAAAGAGGGTGGGGCAAAACACCAAGCTTATTGAGTAGTGGAGTAATATGGTCTGATTTATATTTGAGAAAAATAACTTTCCCACCTTCGAGGAGACTTGAAGCAGGGAGACAAATGGCTTCCTAATGGAGGCTCTGCCAGCCAAGGTGAGAAATGATGACAGCCTAAATTTAAGTGGAGACAATAGGATGAATGCAAAGTTGTAGAGGTTTGGATGAAACAATTTGGCAACTGATTGGATATATAAAGGGTAAGAGTAAGGATAAGGGGGAGAGAGTCAAGGGGGAAGCAAATATGAAAGGGTAAGGGAGAGAAATTACAGATGTCATTGAGGTTACAAACCTAGGAGAGTGGAACAATGTTGGTGCCCTTGTAGAAATAGAGAAGTTTGGTAGAGAGGTGGATTTTGGGGGAAAGACAGTAAGTTCTGTTTTGGGCATGTTGAGTTGGAGACGTCTTTGGGACACCCAGTTTGAAACATCTAATAGCAGCTCATGATGCAGGACCAGAGCTCTGGAGACTGACAGATAGGTGTTGCAGTGAATAGAGCACCGGCCCTGGAGTCAGGAGGACCTGAGTTCAAATTTGGCCTCAGACACTTAACACTTACTAGCCGTGTGACCTTGGGCAAGTCACTTAACCCCAATTGCCCTCCCAAAAAAAGCAAAAAAAAAAAGATATGTTAGTCTTTTGCATAAGGATGATAATTAAGCCCATTGGAGATGATGAGGTCATCAGGAGAGAAAATGTACGAAGATGGCCTAGGACAAAACTTTGGGGTACAACTGCACTTAGGGGCATGACCTGGATAAGCCAAGCAAAGGAGACTGAGTACAGGTAAGAGGAGAGTCAGGAGACAGTAGTGGCATGTAAGTCTAGGTATGTGAGAGCATGTTGGAGAAAAGGGTGGTCAACAGAGTCAGATAGAATATGTAGGTTGGGAATGATGGAGGCTGAGAAAAGACCATCCATCAGATTTGGCAATTAACATCACTGGTAAGTTGGAGAGAAGTTTTAGTAAGAAAGTAACAAAATTAAACATCTGAATAATACGACATAGATCTGACATGCTATGAAGGAGCATTATCAATATAATTTGTGACTTGGTTTATCATATTGAATCAAATGATTTCTAGAAAGTTTTCAATTGGGCAGAGCTTTAATGATTAAGAAAAATAGATTTCAGTGGCATTTGAGATGTTGTAGATTTACAGCCTTGTTCCATGCAAAGCTGCCTCATCCAGTGTCATAAATACATTATAACTGAGAAACAAGCAGCAATTATGTGGCTTTGATCTTAGTTGCTGATCAGGGTCTCAGTTCCAACTTCTAGCCTAGTCTAGGGAAAGGAAAGGTGAGGGAAAATGAGCTCATATCATCAGAAGCACAAGTAGAAGTCTACACAAATAAGGAGGAAGAAGTAGAGGAGTGGCTGACACTTGGATCTTATTTTTATGTGAAGTGATGAAAGTAGGGAATACACATATGGACACAAACAGGAGCTGCAGAAATATATGTCGCTCAACAGGGAAGAAGGAAAAGGGCAGAAGGGAGAAGGGGGAATTAGAATGGTGGACTAAGTCCTAAGCAAAAAGAACTTTAATGCTGTGCAAAAATATTTATAGCTCTTTTTGAGGCAGCAAAGAACTGGAAACTGAGGGGGTGTCTATCAACTGGGGAATGGCTGAAGAAGTTATGGTATGTCAATATGACCAAATGCTTTTGTACTTTAGAAATGATGGTGAGGGGTGGCTAGGTGGCACAGTGAATAGAGCTTCAGCCCTGGAGTCAGGAGGACCTGAGTTCAAGTCCGACCTCAGACACATGACACTTACTAGACGTGTGACCTTGGGCAAGTCACTTAACCCCAATTGCCCTCTAAAAAGCAAAAAAAAATAAATGATGGTGAACTTGAGACCTGTACTGAACTGAGTCAGAGTGAAGTGAGCAGCACTAGAACAATTTAAAAAAATATTTGATTTAATCAACCAAAGACTGCCCACTCACCTCCCACTTTCCCCTTATCCCCCTAACAAAACCCATTACAAACACATAGCCAATCCAAACCAATTTCCACAGTGGCTGTGTCCAAAATATGTCTCGTTCTGCGATGAGCACAGTTGTATCCTATCACATGTATATGATACCATTCCTTGTCTGCCCATTCTCTGATTTATGGGAACCTCCTCAGACTCCCATTCTTTGCCACCTCAAAGAGCTATCTTCGGGTCTTTAGAGTTTACCTTTTTAAGATTAAGCCCTCCCTTAATCTTTGCTGTAGCTGTTCAGTTGTTTTACTCATGCCTGACTCCTCCTGACCCCATTTGAGGTTTTCTTGGCAAAGAACCGGAGTGGTTTTCCATTTCCTTCTCCAGTTTATTTTTACAGATGAGGAGACTGAGGCAAACAAGGTTAAGTGACTTGTCCACATCACACTGCTAGTGTCTCAGACTGGACCAGAACTTGGGTTTTCCTGACTCCAGGCCTGGGGCTCTATCCACTGCTCCACCTAGCTGCCCCTCCCTTAATCTATCTTCCCTCAAATTCCTGCTACCCCCTTCTCCTTTTCCTCTCCCCCCCATTTCTCTGTTGAGTGAAATTTATTTCAGTATCCAACTATATGTATTATTCTTTCTTTTGAACAGTTCAGATTAGAGTGAGGTTCAAGGGTTGGCCAATCCCTCTCCCTCCTTCATTTGTATACAATTATATTTGTACATCCTTACTGTGGTAATTTTCCCTAACCTGCTTTTCCCTTCCCCCACAGTGTATCACTCTTTCCATTCTCAAGACTATTAAGACATAACAGAACCACTCCCAGATCTTGGAGAGATGAGCTCTAGTTTGGACATGATAAATTTGAGATGCCTACAGGATGTCTAGTTGGGAAATGTCTAATTGACAGTTAGTCATACATCATCTGAGCACAGGAAAGCATAGCTGGACATAGAGATTTGGAAGTAATCTACAGATATCTGAACTCCAGGGGGCTGATGTGATCACCAATCAATCAGCATTTATGTAGTGCTTTATAATACATTTATGTAGTGCTTTCCATACATCATGTTTTGAAAGAATATGAAGAGAGGGGGTGGCTAGGTGGCACAGTGAATAGAGCACCGGCCCTGGAGTCAGGAGGACCTGAGTTCAAATCCAACCTCAGACACATGACACTTACTAGACGTGTGACCTTGGGCAAGTCACTTAACCCCAATTGCCCTGCCTTCTCCCCTCCAAAAAGCAAAAAAAAAAAAAAAAGATAGATATTTGCAAAGAACACAAGGGTGAGAAGGATTTGCCAACGTTAGGCCAAAACTAAAATGAAGACCTTCAATGAGATAAACATAAAGTTTTATATTTGGGTTTGAAACATTTTTGCAAGTATCTGTTGGAGAAGGTGGGGTTAAAGAATATTTTTGTGAAGATCTGGGAGTTTTTAGTGGCTTCAAGTGTGTGACATGGCAATCAAAAATTATTATCCAAGACTGCATTGAGGAATAGCATCCAAGACCAAAGAAGTCATAGTTTCACCATCACATTATATGGTCATGTGTCAGACCACCCTTGAACAGTTTTTAGTTCTAGCCATTACATTCTATAAAGGATATGGACAAGGTAGAGTGCATCTAGAAGGGCAAACAGGTTGGTGATGGGAATGGACCACATAATATACAGGTATTAGTTGAGGGAACTAGTCTATTTACCCTGGAGGTGCCTTGATTGCAATCTGCAAGTACTTGAAGGGAAGAAGCATTATATGTTTTGCTTGTTCCCAGAGAGCAGAATTTGGGATAATAGGTGAAGCTGCAGAAGTAGAGTTAGGTTGAAGAAAAACCTTTGTACCAAAAAACCTATTCCAAAGTAGGATGGGCTGCCTCCTCTTGTTGGAGGTCTTCAAGCATCAACTAGATTACTTGTTATGGATGTCATTAGATCGTCAGTCAGGTAAGGGGTTGGTTGGACTAGATATCCTTTGTAGTCCTTTACAGAATTTATATCCTGTAATCAGGTAGCACCTTGAGAAACACTGTCTGAAGAACAATCTACTGGACCTCTAAGGTCCTTGAGAACAGCATCATTTTATCACCAGGGCCCAGTGCAGGACTTCTGCAAGTAAGAAATGCTTAGTAAATGTTCGCTTAATTGGAGAACATTCTTTAATTCTGTTGGTTCACATTTTCCATTATAAGCAAGGCTAATATTCAAGGTCAATTATTCAAATGTATCTTTTTTTTTCTTTTGCTAGACTCTGTTACTACAACACCTCAAATTTCATTGTTTAGATGGTCCTAAAACATGTCTCTTCCTCCATATGCTGAAAACAGATCCAATGGGTTTACTTCCTAAATCTGATAGAGGTGGGTGGGTGTTCAATGCTGATATTGATTCATCATTACTGTGATTTTTGAAAAATTCTCAAAGTGGCAAAAACACCTGAACAACCTATGTGTGACTACAGTCCAATGATATTTATCCTTGTGTGGATCAGATTCAGAAGGCAGTTTTGAAAAAGGAACTCTGGAAACATTTTGAACAATATCGTTTTTTACTGGTGTCCTTTGGTCAAGAAATAGACCATTTCTACCAAATGTATCTTAGATGATTTCAAACATCGTGGTTTGTAGTTTACATATAAGGTACCTATATCACACGGTACATAGACATTTTGGTCTGGACTTGATTGTAGGTTTCTAAAAGATGGCTATCTTCTTTCTCTTGCATTTAATGGATATTTAATGTCCATTTTAGATTTCCTAACAGGGTCACAGTGTCTCTAGTTGTCAGGCTAGAGAAGAAAAGCGATTATTTTTTCCCCTCAGCTTTTTGTTATAATGGCACCGTTAAGAGTGCTACCTGAATCACTCTTAGGAAAAACTTCTGCCAAGTTAATGATTTTTCTTCCTTCTGTACTCTCTCCCTCCTCCTCCTCAATAGATGAGAGATATACACAGCCCAGTTCACTTAATAGTAAGATTTTAATAGTTTTTTTTTGGGGGGGGTATGGGGCAGGGAAAGTGAATAACATTGTCTATTTAACAACTCTGGAATCTTGGAAAATGGTGCTTGTGTAATTCACTTTAAAGAGTACAAATTGTTTGATCCTGGAGTTAGTGAAAAAGGGTTAGTTAGCTTCTTGGGATGGTGAGCTTATTTCTACTTCAAATGTAGTCTGAAATGAAATTTGGTTTTTCTACAATTTCTATTAGTAAGAATCACTGATATCTTCTAAAATTTACATCAGTTTTTTAGTCCTTCAAAAGTCTGCTTTATCCAAAAAGCTTTCCTCCCTAGCAGATGTCTTGTTCTATATTAGTTCTAAAAATTCATGAATTTTGCTAATTGCATTCAAAATGCTTAGTATTCACTTAAATCCATCAGGAAGCCCCACATTCTATTTTTCAGGTAACTGTGAAAAGATGCAGGTAACTGATTTGCTCATGGAATTTTCTGAATGTTTGAGTTTAGTAATGACTAAAAAAGGTTTTGTGAAATGAGGTTATCTAAAAGGCAGTAATTTAACAGTAAAATTTTCTTTCCATTTTTTCCTTCCTGCCTAACAGTTCCAGTGCAGACTCTAAAACAAAAAAATCACCAGTGAAGATTTGATGGACTCTGCTACAAAGTAGGAAGATCCATCTCTCTCATTAGGGGCCATTTTATGAGAAGTACCTCATAATGGAGGCCATTTCTAGTCTTACTAGACAGAAAGGCAAAAAGCAAAGTTAACAGGTTTCAAAGTCAATAGTCTGTTTCAGTATCATCTGAACCCATAAGTGGTTTTGCCCAGAGCTTTTCTACCAAAAAACTGATCCCAGTGTGAATTGTACAGGAAATAATGTGGGTATTCATGCAATCAGAAAGGAGATAAACACAGGCAAATTCTAATGCAGATGGTCTTGGCCGTAAACTAGTAAGAATTTGAGATCCACTGACAAAAGTGGATTTTGTAGAACTGTTTATCTTACTGGGCATTTTGGTTGAGATTCTATGCTTTTTCCAATAAAGCACTCACATGGACTTTAAAAGATGTGTAAGGTAACCAAGCAATCCTTTTGACTCTTATTTGGCATAGCTAGTGTGATGCCATGTGGTTGGGTAATATGCTTGGAGTCTGGGCTAAACCTTCTCTAAGCTGCAGAGTAATCTTGGAAAGATCTAATCTTTCTATCCCTAGAGGTGTTTGGAGAGTCGCTGAATTAATGTGATTAATAATTTGAGGGAAAAGCCTTCTGTAAAGATTGCTGGGTTCTAGCCCGCCCTGCCACTAACTTGCTGTGACTGAGTTAAGTCAGTTCTCTCTGGGCCTTGGTCCTCTTCTGTAAAATGAGAGTGAGCCTAGGTCTCTTCTGGCTTTGTTCTATAATTTTCATTTTAAAACAGAGCTGTTAGCATAACACTGCAGTAAGTGCTAGTGCTTTGGGAATGGGATGTCAAATGTCCTCTTTTCCTTCATTGTATTTCTTTATCAGATTCCTATAGTATTTAATAACCTTGAGGGAGACACAAGTAATAGCACAGCTTGACTAGCTTTTTGATCTTTAATATGTATTAATAATGTACATTATTATCAAGCTGAATTTATCTAATAGCATTCTTGAAACTCCAGGATGTTATATTTATGTATTTTTAAAAAAACAATTATTTACATAACACATTAGGGTTTTGCAAAGTTCTTTCTAGTGGAGCATTTTTGCCTGAGGCTGGTTAAGTAATTGTGGAAAGGGAACCACAATTTTGTTGTCTTGCCTCATTTGGACAGCACTCTCTTCTTCAGAGTATTTGATATGTATATTAATAGTCATTAATCTCAAAGCAGTATTAATGATCATAGCAACCAACTTAATAGGGTATAGGAAAAAAAAGATTACCTGGGACTCAGTGTTATAAATGGCTATTAAATTTTCAAAACCTCTCATATTTTGCTTTCCTTAAATATAAGAATTGACAAAATTCAAGTAATATTACTTCTGAAACTTCTAAAGCTCCCTTTGGTTCTGGCTCATGTTAGTTAATCAGAAAAAGGGGCAGGCTGGCAATTTAAAAAAGCCATCATTCTATGAAAAGTTTTATTTACAAACCTTTAGGGGCGGCTAGGTGGTGCAGTGAATAGAGTACCGGCCCTGCAATCAGGAGGACCTGGGTTTGGATCCAGCCTCAGACACAACACAAAAAATAGCTGTGTAACCTTGGGCAAGTCACTTAACCCCAAATGGCCCTCCAAAAAAAAAAAAAGCTTTAAAATTAGTTTATGGAGCACTTTAAAAAATAATTGTTAGTTAACTGCAAGCCTCCTTTCCAATTTTCATACCAATATCTATGTATTCTGGATGAAACAAAAACCAAAATCAAACCATGTTATTTTGAGTATTCACCAGGAGCAGATTACTCAGTACTGCAGCTATATTTAGTTTCACGATGAACAAGTAAAACTCACATGTTCTTTATTTAGACCATATAATACACCATTTTTAGAATTTTAAAATTAGATAAAAGAGCATATTAAATGGCAAGTGTATGAAGTTTCTCTTCATAAACAATGTCAGAACAAAAAGTCTTGAATTACAAAATGTTAAAAAATATGTAGGTACAGATGAACTTAACATTTCACTAAAGCATGAAGTTGAAGATGTCACCTAAAGAAAAATAATTGTGCCACTTGTTTGCTGTTTCTATGAACATTTTTTTATTCTGTACATAGGACATTTTGTACAAAATATGAAGTCTACATTTTTATTACTTATTACCATAAACAAAGTACAATGTATGTACAATATTAAAATGAAGCCATACTAAAGCCACACTAAAAAGACACTTGTAATAGTCTTGACATTCCTGATGCACAGGTATGTTTTGGAAAATGTAAAGATGTTAAACAGAGAACTTCATGAAGAAAAATAGTCACCAAAATTCTAGCTTACTTTTGATGGAGTAGTTTTTAAAATGAGATCAGTATAAATTACACGATATACCTGGACAGTAAGTTGAACAGTTAGCATAGCAAATCTTAGTATTGACTATGGAAACCTGAATGGGCCAAAGTATCTTATCAGGTCATACATTTGACCTAAGCAGAAATTAGTTTCTCTCAAAAAAAAACCCACCACATTTATCTTTTTTTTTTGGTGAATGTTTAACTTCAATAAAGAGCAGAAATAAAACTTAAGAGATGAGAGCTGAGCTTTTACATAATCAACCAAACATTGATATATATGCTTTTATTCCCTAGGGCAAAAAAGGAGATCACCTCTTTCCAGAAACCTCTTGCACAAACATAGTGAACACCCCAAATCAAACCTATTGATAAGCTACCAGCTAAAGATGGAAGTTCAAACAATGGTATATCAAAATACATAAGACACTGCTTTATACAATAAAAAAGCACCCTTTTTCCCTCAAAAGGAGAAGGCATCTAAACTTTTTTTTAAAATTATAGATTTTCATAATGGTAAAGCAGATACTTTTCAAGTTTCACAGGAAGTATTTGTTCTTACAAAGTGGATTTTTCCACTTTAAAGCAGGGGCAGTCTTTTAATTAAGTTCTCTTTCAATACAGTAAGTCCCCTCCCCTCCCCCCCAAATGATTTTCCTCTGAAACAAAAGGAAATAAACATTGGAAATGGACTTTAAATGAAACTGACAGGTAGCAGGCACTACATCTGCACAAATTATCTATATGTCCGCTTTTCACAATATCTTTTATGGATGCAGGAGACCTCATTTTATTGTTTAATAAAAAAAAAATCTTTAAAGAAGCCACATTTTATCTTCTTATGCATTGACATCTAACATTAAAGTTATATCGTCTTACTGTCAGAGACAAAAAAAACTAGAACCACCCATTTAGAATAGCAGAACACATCTCAAACAGCTTTCAAGCAGGATAAATAAGTCAAAATACTGGCCACCCTGAGAGAAAATAAAAAATAGACAAAGCACTAAGTTAGAGTTCCCTCCCTCCCCTCCCCGTGCTGTTCCATTTAAAACAAAAAGTACATTACATGCAAGTAAGTTTGTGGAATATATAGCAGCATTTGAAGTTCAATGGAAACAGATGCATTTTCATTTTACTTGTGAGGTGTATTTGTAACATGTGTGCTCTTTTCAACAGAAAAAAATATACATTTATGTAAAATTACCATCACTGTTGCTTCCTCTAAGCTCTGAGACCAACACTTACTCAAAGACATAGAACAATGTCATTTTAACACCTGGCATGTTATATAATTGATGGTTAGTTTTGCTGGAAGGTGGCAGGCTGGACTAGGTCATGAAATGATTCAACTTAAAATGACCTTATTCTAACTTTTCTACAAAATTCTGAACTCTTAGAGCCCAAATATCTTATTAAGGTTCAAGAGCCTGGATAAGGGGCAACAATGTGCAATTAAAGGCAAAATAAAATTTGGAAAATGAAACATTTAAAAAAATTTAATCCAATTTTACTCCTGGAACACCGGTGCTGTAAAAGACCTGAAGATATGGCTTTAGATATATGTAAAACTACTAAGACAAGATACACATGTCTCTATCCAAAGTAAAGAAATAACATAGAAAAACAACAGCGACTGAGGATTGTCATAAGTCAACTTTTGTAAGCTGTGTTAAAATATGAAAGAATATTTTTCATGTACTTTAAAAACCGCTGGTATAGAACAATGTGGAAATAATTTCAAGGCTGTAAAGTCTTAAAATGTGTAATACTTTAAAGTGTACTTTTAATTCTGAAACATTTGATTTTATCGTAGTACCAGCTATTTTTAATGGATACAAATTCTGTTCTGTTGGAATATGGAGTTGATTATGATCAGGGTGCTTTTCTATTTGGCTCTGATGTTTAACTGAAATACTCATATTTAGAATATGCTGGGGTTATGAGTGTACCACCACCTGAAAAACGTGGTCACTTAATACTTATCAACCCATGGTTCTGCAAATGGAGCCTAATAATTTACCATTGTTTGAACTACTGATCTTGAGCTGTATGATGAATTAAGTTATTGCCTACAGAACTGGGTTGAAGAAAGCTTTTGACTTTGAGTACAACTGATTTGTATGGCACAAGATGTATGTATTTTCTACTAAGTTGAAAAGAATATGCCTCCTCCCCATATACTCCATGGTAATAAGCTAATGCCCATCATGTGATATTATCTCATCAGCTCTGCAACGGGATTCCAAGGCTTTCATGGTATAGATATCCTGAGGCAGTTCTGACTTGCGTCGCACAAGAGGACGATCCTTTTTCTGATCTTTCTGTGCCTGAAATTAAAAATGCAATGAAGTTGGCTAAAAACTGAGCTATCTGAAAGAATGAAATACATTTCAGAAAAGTGGTTAAAAATTGGCTAAATATGTATCACATGATTTTTACCCTGTATGTATCATATGGTTTTACAATGCTGCTAGGAATACTAAATAGTAACAAGAGGATTTCTTCAAATGAAATATGAAAGGGAAACAGTATGTGTCAGATATCGGCATTTTCACATCTTTGTTATTACTGCTTGTAAAAAAAATAAATTCATCTATTCCATTTTGTAGACTTTCTTCTTTAAGTTTTCTGAGTCCAATTTCTGGCTATTTCATAGAAGAACTTTCATATTTAACTTGCTACTGTGTCATTAGTCATTCTGTACTTAAAGCAGTGAAGTTTCATACAGTTTCACTTGGAGGTAAGTAAAAAGGAGGAATGACAATTCTTTAACTTAGATTTAAAACCAATAAAAAATGCATGACTTATAAATGAAAGTTAAAAGGGCTATTTAGGGAAATGTATTTAATTATATTCCAATTCTGTCACGTAGAAGAATACATGTGTCCCTGCCCTGTAGTATTTGGAATTTAGGATACTATTTTTTTCTTTCTGGTAAATAGGTCTTTTTTTTTTTTCTGGAAGTGAAATTGAATAAATGCAGCTTTAAAGAAAGGAGCCTCAATATTAAAGGTATTTGGGGAGCTGATTAATGGCAGCAATCCATTTCCATTCATGATATTTTAAAATAGTCAGTAGTGAAAATAGCAATATTAAAATAGCTTTAAAACAATAATAGCCTGGGCAATAAATACCAAAATAGCTATCAATTTATACTTTTGAGGCAATAAATTAATAAGTTACCCAAACAAAGCCATGAAGCAGATGTCACAAAAAAGTTCTCTATTTAAAAAAAAAACTAGATCATTAGAAACCATATCAAAAAACATGAAAACAATCATCTTTTCTTTCCCTTTGACTGAGTCAGATACCTATCTTAAAGCTGTTGGGGAAAAAAATCAGTCACAATATTTAAACATAATAATTAAGTCTCAAGAGTGTTGTATCAACATCCAGATAAAATTATTCCTTAAAAATAAGTCATCTGACAACAGAAGTGATCTAACTGTAACAGTTATCTTCTTGGGTGCACCTTTCCAACACCTAATATACTAACTTCTGATAAAATGAATAACCAAACTGGTGCACAGCTATGAAAAACAAAAATAAAATGTGTGTTAACATTAGAAATTCATTAGGGGAAGGTTACATCTGCAAAGAGATCTCAACTTTTTTTTCCATGACCATTTTGGGAATAGTTCTTTGAAGATGAATCTACAGAAACAGTGATAATATTAAGACTAAAAAAGATTTTTCATTTGATGTCATTTTAGGATTACTTCCTGTAAAGTTAACTGTTATTTAGTCACCATAATGAAATAGTTCCAATTCTTTCCAGGAAATAGTTTGTTTTGAGAGCCTTTTTCCTTAGGAATGATTGCAAATGTATGGAAGTCCAGTTAAGAAATGGTCCCAACAGAACCACCAACATAAGAAATCCCGGAGGACAAGTCTTCCTACGTACTATTCCTCTGTATTATTAGATTTTTCTTTGACTCTTCCAGACAAGTCACAGTAGTCATTAAAAAAAATCAATCTAGAATAGTAAGTCATTTTTGAGGTTGGTATTTCATAGTAACCATCATTCTATTTTTACAGTAATGACAATGATTAACACTTCAATACTAATGAATCTGAATTTAGAAAACTTTTTGCAGGGCAAAAAATTGTGACACACACACAGGGCTTTTGTAATTAAATGTTCTAATTTAGAGGCAAAAAGAAACAACTTTATAATTCACAAGGGAGAAAATGAGAAAACAGAAGTGAAGACAGACATGCAAATCATCAGACTGAATGAATAATGCTTGCTGGAGAAGATGGCAATCACAAATGTATTAGGATGATTACTGGAAAAAAATTACTTAGCAATAGATTTGAAACAAGTAAAATGACAAACTTTTGAAGTTTCCTATAAAAGGCCAGACTCTGAAATAAATATTAAAAGTAACAGAATAAAGTGGGCATAATGGTCAAAAATGGACTTCTGATAAGGTTTACTATAATTCAATTCAGGACAAAACTAATAAAAAACTGGGTAAGGATCGAAGTTTCTAAAGGATAATTTCTGGACTACTGTCACAAAGTTGGAATGACATGAAAAAAGGAAAATACTTCATGTATAAAATTAAGTACTTTTTAAAGTTCTGTTGTTTTCTAAAGTCAAAGCTTTTTAAATACACTGTACATGTTTAATAATGAATACCTTCACTTCAAACTTTTCTTTTTTACACCTTCCTTATCTGCAAGGGCGTAACTGTTTTTCTCCCGACCAACTGTTAAAATAAGAATTGCAAACATTTTAAGTCTCTCTGTTCAAAATATGATTCATGTTAAATTTAGCAGATTCTATCTGACATCCTCTATAGAAGCTCACACAAGTTTTACAAAGTTTCTGAATAAAAATTTTGGATTTTACATATTCCTCAAAATTATTATTCCAATAAAATTCTCCAGAGGAATGGAAATTAACACCTTTAATTAACTATTAAATTGCGTTAGTGGTTCCTTCTCCAGATGTTTCTTTTTATTTTTTACATTTATATAACATAATTTTCAAGTCCTGTGACTATTTCTGATTTTGGATACAAATTATTTTTAAGGAATTTAGTTCAAACTTAAGTACCTTACCACTCTGCAAAAATAAATTTAATAAAAAATGAACTAAAAACTACAGAAAACAACCCAATGCACAAAACACCACTATAACACCAAAGTTAATGTGCAAAAAATTCAGTTGGAGTATTTCTTAAAAAAAAAAAAAGAAAAAGGACATTTGATTTGATTTAAAACTAACCCAAGCAACTGTTCTGTTAGTTCTTTTTGCTTTCCTAAAAGTATCGTGGTCAAATGATCAGGGGGACCCTAAGTGGGAAAATGAATGAATATATATTAAGTAACTAATCTTTAAAACAATGTTAAAGGTTCAAAAGCAGATCCTCCCAATATTTTATAAATGGAGGTTCTACTCTCAATATCTCATCATCTAGAATAGCTGAAGTTTGGGACATGACTCTTAACTTGGTCCTCCAGAAGGTATGGACTGGTGGTTTTTTTCTGAAAAGAGCCATTTATATGGCAGCCTCAAAGATCTGATACGATCTAAATTACAATTCATGAAAAAGAAACCAAAGCCTACCAGTAAACATTCCCTGAATCCCGTGTGGTTGCTTTCTCTATTAAAACAAGCTTATGTCTTCTTTTTGCCTTTGTGGTTGCCGTGTCACAGCTATTTGCATAGTCTGTTTGCTTAGACTGTGACAGCCTTGAAAGCAGGGTACACTCTCTGTCCACTCTCCCTAGCATAGGGCCCTGCAAAAAGCATCCACTTGATAAGTACTGTTGCATCAATGAGTAAATCCCTCTCCAAATGCCTGCTGTTCTAGGATGAGGCGACAAGCCAAATCAAGAGGATTTTATTAAGTACGTACCATGTGCCAGCCACACTACTGAACGTGGTGGTGCCACGGCAAGTGCTGCCCACGTGACAGATGCCCTTCTCCTCCTGGTTACACCCCACACGTTAACTATGATTGTTCCAAGAAAGTGCTCAGTTGCTATATCAACTGCTGCTTTGATATCTCACTGGGCAACCCCTAACTGATGCAGATGAGAGCCAGAGGGAGGTCTTCATGAATGGCTAAACCTTAGATTGGTCCCCTGTGAGCCACCCAGTCCATGATTAAGCAGGCGGAAACTCTGAAGGCAGCCAAGTTATGGCTGTTCAAGTATCTGAAGTTATTCTAGTCAGATGAGACCTGAGAGCTCATGACCCCTTGGAATAGTCTTTAAGAGCCCAGAATCAATCAATCAATCAATCAATCAATATTAGACATTAGACTGTAGTATAAAAAAAAATGACTAAAGTAAGTGTCAGATTTCCTCAAAGAAGTCCATGGATTGATCTGCTGAAATGTATGGTTGGTTCAGTGAGGCTGTTTAGAGAAAGGCACCACACACACAGACCTCAAACACTCAGAGGCAGAGCAGCTTTAGGGTCTAAGAACATGGCTTGGTTCCATTTCTATCTACACCTCCTTCTCTGTTCTTCCTCATCTGACACTTAAAACAACTCTGCCTCAGTTTGCCCAGCCCGACTTGCTTTTTGTAGCTCATTGGTACCAAGGCTTCATGATGCAGAAGAATAATGAAATGGGAATAAAGAGACTTCAGTTCTTGTCCCCATTGTGGTCACTAACCTGCCATGTGACTATGGGCAAATTGCACGTGCTTCAGTGACATCATATGTAAAAAGAAGGGTTTGGATTGGATTAAATATCACATACACATAGACAAAAAGGTCAAACAGTTCTTGCACCAAAGGAGTTTGAAATATAGCACGCAGGAGGGCTCACCCAATATGGAAGTCTAGAACCTTCTCTTACCAACAAGAAAATCCTCTCCCTCTACCCAAGGCATTTGGATCCTAAGGTCCTTTCCAATTCTAAAATGCTATGGTATCTTTTATGGCATTTTGCACATTCCTGTTAGGCATTTAGATACATTTCTCTTACTATCTGACTGTATTAATTTTGTGACTTCTTAAAGGAATATGCTGTGGTGGTTAAAAGCCTAATAAACAGCCAGAGAGACAGGCAGGTGATACAGTGGAAAAAGCATTCGGCCTGGGGTCAGGAAGATGCCCAGCCTCAGACATGTACTGGCTGTATGACTCGGTTTTCTCAACTGTAAAATGGGAACAATGGCACCTACCTCACAGGGCTGTTGTGAGGATCAAATGAGATAATTACTTGTAAAGCACTTAGTACAGTGTCTTGCATACAGCAAACAATTAATAAATGCTTGTTCCTCTCTCTTCTTCCCTTTCCTTAAGTATTTAGGTCCTGGGCCTGCAAGGAGCTTGAACGAAAAATTCAAATTTTAGTCTAAGCTACTTATTTCCTTGGCTTCAGTTCTGACTTATTATGATATTAATAGATCATAATATGACATTAATAAATCCTCACAGGTATAGCCAAAGTTCTTAGTATGCCAGAGACCTATGCTATTCTTCTAAGCAATGTTATCTAAATCCCTGGCAACTGCATTTATTTGAAGCAACGCTGTACAAGTACCAAACTCTGCCCACCCTTGCAATTAAAACACAGGTGCCCATCCTCATGGAGGCATGAAGCCTCCTTCACTGGACAGACAGGTCATCATTTTTAGTTTTCCCAGCCTAAGTGTTACACGATTTGGGTTCATGGTTGGCTAATTTCATTTTATAGCTGGCTGGAGGACAATCAACTCTGATTCCTAGCTGCACGTTATCAAATCATTAGACTATCTTAAGAGTTATTATAGTGGTATTCTTTAAAAAAACAAAACAAAAACTCAAAACATAACAATTTAGACTAAGGAGTCAGAGACTAGACCAGTGATTTCATTGGTACAAGAAACTTCTATCAGTGTAGGTCAGAAGCAGGACTTCCTGACCCCAAGGTCAGCTCTCTAACTGTAGTCATGTTGCTTCTCAAATAAATTAAGCAAATTAAAATGGTACTTGTTCATTAATGAGAGTGGATCTGAATTCTTCCCTTTACTTTTCAAAAGAAGTTTAAAAAACCCTCTAAAACCAAAAAAACTTATTTTCACAGAGCACTGAGTTATCTCACAAAGTATGAAATCCAGTGATAACCAAATTATGTAACATAATGGGTGGATTACTCATGTTTCCAAAGGAGTCCTTTACACCTTAAGCCTACAAATATTCATAATTTTAGAACTTCTGTGAGATGGAAAAAAATTCTCACTGACCTATTTCAACACTCAGATTTTGAGATGGCATGGGTGCAGCTACTGAGCCAGGGAGTCCAAAAAAAGGCTTGCTGCTTTCTGGTGTTTACTCCATTGGACTCTTTCCTTAAACATCATTTAAAAATCATTGCTACATCTGTCTAAATCCATATTTAATTTGGTGGAATGTATCCTGACTTATTGAATTTGTAAAAACAAAACTATAGTTGTCTTTGCATTAATTGGGCTTAGCAATTAATTATAAGCAAAGTGTAGTTTGCTATACACCATACAAAACACAGTCCAGAGTTATGATAAAGGGTTGGTTTTTAAAAAGAAATAATAAATGCTTCATGAATTAATTTTGAGACTACTTAAAGGAATATATTGTGGTGGTTGAAGGGCAAAATAGCTACAGAGACAGATTTCATTAAGTAAGGAAATCCCTCATTCTCATACCGATCACAACGTGAGTTGTGGCTGAAGAATCCATCACCCCATGGATGACCTATTACTAACTATTTCCAGACTTAGTTAGTCTGGTACTCAGATAACTGACAGACTGTCTGAAGGCCTGTTCCTGACACCATTCTAGCTTGGCAGGACCTGCTAGGGTTTTCATAGTTTTTGAGAGCCCAAGGTCACCTCTGTGCTATAATGTTACACTTTGGTGGAGCTATTTCTAAGTTCAGTTTTCCTAAATCTGCTTATGGCTAAATTCATGCTTACTCATTTAACATATGAATGCATGATCTTGAGGGATGAAGTAAGAGAGCTACTTAAATCCTGGGAGAGGCTAAATGATCTATACTAGAAGAAATTCTCCTTTAAAGTTTAACCTGTAACACAGCCTCCAGTGTGGCAGACTTGACATTCTATTTGGATCTGTCACTACCGAAGACACACCAAGTTCACAAAGCACAGAACTGGAGCTAGAAAGGACCTTAAGGGATTTATTCTTGTTCTCAAGACAGGTTCAGAGATAAATGAGTTCCATGGCAAGTAATAAAACCAGGAGAAGAAATCAAGTTTCCTTATAACTAATGAAACCAACCCCACAAAAAGCTGCAGGCCAAGGCCAGAAGTCCCTAGAAAAACATCCATAGAAGGGACTATGACTGAAACCTGATTCACCAAGTACACTCTGATAGCCATAGGTGAAAGGGATCTCTGAAGCCTAGTTCAGTACTTGTATTATACCAATGAGGAAACTGGGGCCAGAGAGCTCTATGTCTGAAGTCACTGCAGTCAATCAATGGCAGAGACAGGAACAGAAAGTTTAGGTTTTCTGGCTCCCATTCTAGGGTTCCTCCCCTTATACCAGGTTGCCTCAGCTAAGCTAACTAGGAGGCACAGTGGACAGAACTCTGGGCCTGAAGGAAGACCTGAGTTCAAATCTGACCTTAGACACTAGCTCTGTGAAAGTAGGTAAAGTCACTTGACCTCTGTTTGCCTCAGCTATAAAATGAGAATAAAAATAGCACCCACCTCTCAGGATTGTTGCAAGAATCAAATGAGACAACATTTCTAAAAGCACTTAGCACAATGGCTGGCACACAGCACTGCTACATAAGTGCTTATTATTCCCTTCCCTTTGCCCACTATACCATGCTGTCTTAGCTGATTAACTGTGACAAGCTTACATTTGATCTGTGATTTGATTGGTAGAGGGAATGCCAATTTAAGGCTGAAATTACACAAATATAAAATAGATTTTATATTCTGGTGGGTGATTAACAGCAAATAATACTAGACACAGAGGCAGTGAGGGTTAATGGATACAAAGCAGGCCCTCTGAGACAGGAAACCCTGAGTTCAAGTCCACCTCTGACATGTATTAATTGCTTGGGCAGAGACAACCTTTCAATGCCCCAGGCAACTTTTTAAGACTACCCACTCCAGAGAAGATGCTGGGGGCTCCCCAGCAGAGGGAGGTAAGCTCATGAGGAATTCCCTATAACAATGAAATTCAGTGTTTTTTTTCTCCCAAGAAAATGTAAGTTCTTGAGGGGCATTAATTATCTTTCTTTTCTGTTAGCTGTACATTCTTTAGGATTTAGTACAATGTTTGGCAATATGGTGTGTGTGACCCTAACTTCTGTAGCCCTAGTCACCCAGCCCCCCTCAAGGAGTGTTCCTGTTTAAGTGGAAAGAGGGGAAAAAATTATTCTACCTTGAAGTTTCCAGCGTGACTGGTGCAGAATTAGTCATCTGGACAGAGAGAGAAGAGGCTGCCTCAGGGTTAGAACTGAAATAGCAGGGAAGCAGAAGGAGAAAGTGGTAGGGAGGTGGGAGGCTGCTATTGTTTTTAAGAATAAGAGTTGTACAGAAGCTAAAACTAGTGTGGTTAGCTTTCAAATTATGGTCATTAAAAGATTAGGTTAAGAAAATGCAGGTTTCAGGGTATTTAATTTAAAAAAATAAACTATCACTTAATACTAGTGATCCCATTACTAGATAAGATCCATGGTGAAATTTGTTATGCGTTTTATCAAATTACCATATTGATTTGTTTAAGACAAAAATACTGGTACATATAGCACCATCAGCTAAAATTATAAGTATTTATTAAGAGCAGCTCAACTTATCTCCACATTAATTTTACCTGACGTGACTCTTCATTGACTGTCTTTCTCAGCATCTGTAAATCTTCAAATAAAGGCCCATCTGTTTCCATTGCAACTGGAAGATTCAGGGAACTGGCTTCACTATACACTGTGTACTAAAATGCAAATTGTTAAAATCGTCACACTCAGTTAGGAAGGAACCACTACATACTTCAAAGCATTTTATTGCCAGGTGAAGTAGTATTTAATTCAAGGAATAATTTGTTTTAGTTAATTAAAAAGGTTAATTATAATGTGTCTGACCAGAACTGAATACTTCTTAAAGTACCCCCAAACCTTGCAAACCTTTATATATAGTTGCTTTCTGTATCCAAGAAAAAGATACAAACAGAAACTTTTTATTTTTTTAACTGGGAAAAATGTATGAGCACTGACTAAGCAAAATAGAAGTTTTCTAAATATGTAACAATGGACATATGGTAAGCCATTAGCAATTCTAATATAAAAATAAAACAATTATGACACATTCTACCAAAAGTTAGATTTGGAACTGAAAACTAGGCTTCAATCATCTCAAAGTATGTATTATCTATAGAAACTCTTTAGTATTAGTTTGTTATATGACGAATAGTTAATAGAACCTGTAAAATTTTACACATAGGATAGCAAGCAATATACTGAAATGCCTATAAAACTAGTGTTTTCTCTCAATAATTTGAAGAACATATGCTAAGTTCACTGTAATTTCATACTCTGAAATTTTAACCCATGAAGTATTTTCCATTTTCAAATACTATCACATAATGTGAGGTGCTGACAGATGTTACTGATTTAGTCACAAATGGTACAGACAGAGATGAGAAGACAGAACAATGTTAAATTCACAATGTGGTATTACAGAAGTTTGTAATTGCCATCACAAAGTGGTTTATTTGAAGACTATTAACTATGGGTTAAAACTATTACTTTTACACGATTGGTAAAGTTACAAGAACGTTGCAAAAGAATGACAATCAAGAGGATAACAATCAAACTTTAGAAAATTCAATAATTAAGAAGGAAGAAAGAAGAAGAAAACACGTTTATTAGGCTACAATAAGTACCAAATGTAGATCCATCTTTACTGTATGTACTCAGTCCACATACCTGACTAGTTTTTCCAAGGCAAAGCATAAAGGTACTTTAACTCAATTTCTGTATTTTATGCGAACACAATCATACGGCCTGCATGTTACATATGTGGTATGTGTCTATGTTTTTTATAAGTTAGTGACTTCAACTTCAAAGAGAACAAATTTTCAGCTTGTGGATTTTCAAGTGTTTGTTTGGTGTAGCATCAGTGTTAATAATTTATTTAAGCAAGATACATTTGTAACATTGGGCACACATACATATAAGGCTTCAGCATCTTTATTAGTTGTGCAGTTTGATGGGACCTTTTAAGAAACCGTCTAAGAGGACTTAAGAATATTATTTGAAATTAATTTGCTTAAAAAATTCTAAACAAAATGTACTATGAACCTATTAAATAGAAAGTGCTTAGCATAAACTTATACAGAAAAAGAATTACAATTTTAAAAAAGTATTGAAAAAATTATACTACATACTTTGTGTCTCATGTACTATATATTTTAAAGCAGCAATAAAATATTTCTATGTGATATGGCTTAAAAGAAGTTAACTTTTCCAGTTTTATGAAATAACTTCTGAAATGATATAATGATTTAGATTTAATTTGCAGCTCTAACAGAAAGGTAATAAAAATCAACAGGCTTATTTTCATAAACACTTAAGAATTAGGAATAAAACTAGCTCATTTGTTACCATTCTTTTAAAAAATGTTTTTGATAATTTTAAATAATGAACACATATTTTATGAAACAAACCATTCTTAATTGTGCATATGAATTTTGGATCAAACAGAATTTTACCTCCCTCACGGTTCCATTTGCTTGCCAAAAATCTGCTGGACTAGAATAGTAATAAATGATAGAAAAGAGACTGCTCATCAGGGAGACCTTAGTGATTATATTTTAAAAATATTCTCTAGTTTCAGGGAAAATATACAGAAAGAGAAATCTTTAAACTTCTCCTATAAGAAGACAAAAAATAACTACAGACCCTAGTAGGAAAAATTACCAAGTGTCTGTGTCTCTGCACCTTGAGATTTAGCTAATGATTCTCACCATGTTAGGAAATTATTTCTTTTTAGCAGAGTAGAAGGGAACCTGGGAATAAAACCTTGATGTGGAAAAGACTCAGAGACTGATGTTCAATAAAAGGCATCATTAGAATCAGAGTGACATATCAAACAGAAGGCAGGAGGTAACAAGGCCTCACAATTGATACTGCTTTGAATGTACAAATACCACATGTGCACAAAACCAAAGGTCTCCATTTCAAAGAACCATTCTGCCAAAACTGGGAATCAATTTGGGAACTATAACTATTTGATAAAATCTTTTAATTGCCTTCAGTTTTAAAGGTAAATTTTTTTTTTGATATGTAGAACTCTGATGAACAAAGGCCAGGCTGACTGTTGGCATATGCAGCCCTATGCCCGGGCCAATGAAGGGGAACAGATTCAGAGTCAGAAAGCCTACGTTCAAGGCCTGGCTCTGCTATGCACTTTGTCCAAGTCACAGGATACCTCTGTGCCTCAGGTCCCTCATCTGTAAAATAAGGGGTTGAACTAGGTGATCTCTAGTGTGGTCTTCCAGCTCTAACTCCTGTGAAATTGCAGTAATGTGCTGCATTGTTAGTTATTATGAAAGAGCAGAGCAGTTCTAGATGAATTTTTCAATCAATTTAAATTTAACTTATTAAAAAAAAACCTATTATTTTAAAAGGAAAAAATGTGCAAGGTTTTCCTTCAGGCTTTTTTAAAAAAATATCTCTGACACTTGTCAGAAAAGAATTAAGCTGAGATTGCAGTCCAAAGGCCTAGGATCCAAATAAGGGCTTCACCAGACTATGGTACGTTCACTTAATTTACATTTTATAGCTGCAACTAGAACAATGACATATTTAAAATTCATAAAGTCTGAGGTAACTTTTTTTGGGGGTGGTGGTGAGGGGCACACAAAATAAGTACTTGCACAAGAGGAAGTTTACAAAGTTTAAAAGTATTTTTTATTGCAGATAGTGCATATACATTATTAGTAGAGCTGGTTTCTTTTCCCATCTCTAAGATGATATCAAATGTCTGGTCTTATACTGATATTCACAAACCCCCCCCATGTTTTCATGTGACTCTTTTTTTCAGTACCTGGGGGTTGGACTTGGCTAGATTTTCTATTTTAACCCATGCTTCTTCCCGTTCCTTCAGTTTTAGCTTCTCTCTGAAAAACAGCAAGATCTCAAATTAAAATACCAGAGAAGAGAAATTTTAAAAAAGGTTAATTTCTAAAAACAGATAAAAATATTTCTCATTTTTATTGTCTTTCACCTTTACTTCCAAATATGTTCTAGTTCCCTCCCCTAACTTGCAAGTCACTCCTTATAAAAAAAAGAATAAATAAGGGAAAAAACCCCTACATCCCATGTGTCTGACTTGTATGTACCATTCCAAAGCCACAGTCTTCCACTCCTGCAAAGGAGGGATGACATCCACAGGTACTTAAAAACATTGATTTTTTAATTTAACATATGATAGATAGCTTATCACCTTATTACCCTGGAAGTTTTTCTAGAAAATCTTCAATCTTTCTTACAAATTTTATTTATTTATTCTGTACAAAACTTTCTTAACTTGGATGGCATAATTTATTTATATCTAAAGCAAAATCAGAGTACATGGCAAAATGGGAGACAGTGTAGAGTGAGCTGAAATGCCAAAGCAAACACTATTGACAAGTGTGAGTCCCAGGAGTCAGGCAACCTAGGTTATGTACGGTAGCTCCACGACCTTTGAAGACGTCACTGTCCCAATTAGAGACTGATGTCCACGAAATGTTAGGAGGTCAACAGTAGAAGCTCTTGACTTTTTTTTTCTATCATGGGCCCCATGGGAGGCTGATGGATTCCTCAGAATCTTTTAAAATGCATATTTTTTTTCCCACATCCTGGTTTACTGACCCTGTGAAGTCTGCCAGGATGTAGGGTTGATCTTCTGTGAGGAATTTAATGCAAAGTTGTAGCCAAGTACTACACAGAATGAGAAGGACTAGAAGGTCTGTAATATGTACCAGCGGAGGGAGTACCCACACTAAAGAGATCATGGATTCATAATACGCAATTACTGATGTGAATGAAAATGTATATACAATTCTTGGGATTGCAAAAAAGCTTTGTTTGGAAGGAACACAGACATTTCATAACATGAAATCTTCATGATATTTTATAAAATATGATGTATTGATGGGACACATAGGGAAAAATGACCAGTAGATCCATTTTGCTCATTCTCACTAAATTGGGCTGAGCAACTGCCGGTGGGGTGAAAGAAAGGTTCTTAATCAGGCTAAGGGCACGGGGAAAAAGAATTTCTGGTGGGATCCATTGTTGTTCAATATGGCTAACTAGGACATTCTACCCTTTCCTGAAATGACCTATGTAAGCAGATGGATTGCTCCTCTTTTCTTATCATTTTGACTCCCCACCCAAATTCTGCTGCACATTCCTATCTTCTTGTTTCCTTGTTGCTATCCTGGCATTACAGGTCTGACAGACACAGGTGCAAGTGTTTCTGGGAGGTGGAGTAGGAGGGAGGGTGTGGGGGTGGGGGAAGCAAAGTGCCAGACTCGGAGACAGAAGAAACCTGATTTGGAATCTCACTCCTGACCCCTGTGGGGTGATGGACAGGACATTTAGCTTCTCTCTGTGACAAATAATTTCTCAAATGTAACATGGGGTCATTAGTTACTGAATGTAGAAAATGGCTCCTGTATGCAGTATATACCTCATAGGATCTTATGAAGATATATGTGTGAACGGTTGCATAAATCTTTAAGAACAATGTGAATGTTAGTTATCTCCCTTTGAAGTGGTGGTCTGTAGCTAGGTGGAAAGGCTGCAATCTCCCCCATGTGGGTGATGAGGGCTAGCCTTCTGCATTGGCTCATGGTCCTAGTCACAAGAACGAGAGTAGATTAAAGGAGTAAGAGATGGGAAGTAGGAGAAAAGGGGAGAAGAAAGGGGGAGATGGAAATTAAGAAGAGAAACTGTCTATAGAGGGGAATCAAAATAACTTGAGTTGATTGGTTATACTTCTCAGAATTTTTGCTGATATTTTTCTTGGACAGAAAGTCTAACTTACAAGTATTAAAACAAATACACTACATAAAGTATATTCACAAGAAGGTTATTACAGGTCAAAGCTGAAGCTGTTTATCCTGAGAAAAAGGGCCACAGCTTTAAAATTAAGAAGAATTTTCTAGAACAAGCAATGTAAGCTGATAAGTAACAATTAGGAAGACACAGCAGAAATAATACATTTAGAAGATTGTAACTTACTTCATTTTCTCTGCTTTAAATTGTTGCGTGCAGTCATCAAACAGTTTTTGGTTCATCTCCATGAAGAGTTTCAATGCATTATATATCAAGCCATGTATTGTTCTACAAGTAAAATTTCAGGTTGAAACTTAATACTTTAAGCTGAATAATGTACCACACTGGTCAACAGTAGCCAGCTGTCTAGATAACTGGAGAACTAAATCACTTTAGGAGAGTATTTAATTTGTAGGTATTTTAATTTGAATAGAACAGAAATCTATTAATTATTAAATCACTTAAACAGAAGCCAATGCCTGAAGTGTTTTAGATGATTTTAAGTCTTGCAAATTTTATTAACTGAGGAACCAAAGGCGGAAGGAACTAGTTAATGGTCACCTAGTCCCACTCCTACCTAAAAAAATTGAATTGATTTGAGGTGGCTAGGTGGTGCAGTGAATAGAGCACTAGCCCTGGAGTCAGGAGGACCTGAGTTCAAATCCGGTCTCAGACACTGAACAAAAAAAACTAGCCATGTGACCTTGGGCAAGTCACTTAACCCCAACTGCCCTACCTTCCCCCCTCCAAACAACAACAACAAAAAACCCAACAAAAAATGGAATTGATTTTTAGTTTTTAGATACTCAAAATGAAATTTTGATATTCAAAGCTCAAGGAAAACTGTTAAAATTTATTCTTAAACTTCAACCATCTTTATTTAATCTTACTAAAATAACATTACTTAGAGAAATACTTAAGAACTTCCTTTGTGGATAAACTTCATATTTTGAAAGTATATTCAACATTATTAATCAGTGGCATCCAAAAGTCATTTCCCCTTTCTTAGACATTAGTTACTTATTATTGACAATCATAGTAAAAGTTACAAAAACTTGTGTTTACTCTTTTAAGAAACAATAACTCAAAATAATCAAATTATGCTGAGCAGCACTATAACTATATGGTATGTCAGTTTTTCCACTCACTTATTTGCTCTGTAAATCTGTAATTCAAAACCTTATCCATATTAAGCAATGCCTTGCTTATGATTCCAGAGGCCACACATACTAGAATAGGGATTCAAACCTTGATTTCCTAGATTGATAACAATGGGAGCTGCATAAAAGAATGGGGGTCTTGAGAGTGAGTTCCCCATCATTGGAGGTGTTTGAGTTGGACGACACGGCCTCTGAAGTTCCTTCTAGCTATGTGATCCTGTTTTGTGGAAGCCATAAAGACTGTGAATCAACTGATACTCTGACGTTGACTTTACAGTTAAGGAGGGAAAAAAAGGGCCACTGACAGAATCTGCCATATTACTTGAGTTTTCTTCACTGATGCTTAAAATCTAGATTTCAACACTCATTAGTAAGAAACTTCAGCAAAACTGACAAAGTGTAGACATTGTTGGTCAAAGTTGTGACTTATTTCTTACTTATTCCAATGGGTCTTTGAATTACGGTACAAAGATGGAAACATGATGGGCAGAATCTTTGCTGCATTGTCACTGATTAAACTCATAATATATTCATTATTCCAGTAATACAGTGCCCGCTCTGCCACCTGAAAAATAAAGACACATAATTTTTTTCTACAATGAACAGACTTATATCTGTAAATAACAAATTAAGAATCTGAAAACAGGTGAAATACAGGCTTATGCCACCTAATGTTTGTAAAATGGGTTAAAAAAAATGAATCTGGATCACAGGATTTAGAGCTGAAAGGGATATTTGAGATAATTTATTGAGAAAATGTGGGGAAATGTACCATACGAAAAGAGCTGAAAGCAGAGGCACTTACATGAGGAGTTAAACACTTTTAGGAAGTGTGAAAGTTCAGTTAAAGTATGATTATAGTGTTATTAATCATTTATTGAAAAATGATGTTGGCTAGAGAAACATTATATGATGTATGCTTATATTTTATTAAAATCTCTTCATTTACAAAAATATCTGCTGATATTTGTCCTGCTTGGTACTGTGGAAGCCATCCAACCTGACTCTTGATCCCGGTAGCCTATAACTCTAAGGTGGTATTAGTCAACCATGTTTATTCATTCAATAAATACACAATGGATGTGGGTGTATGCAAAGTCTTGTGTTGGACATTTGTGGTTAATACCAGGAAGAGTAAAACATGAACATAATCCTCAATATGCTTATAGTTCAATAGAGAAGACAAATACAAAGACAGAACGAGGAAAGGGCCATAAAATGCTATATATATATACATATATATACACATATCAAGTCTTATAGGAATTCTAAAGGAGCAATCGCTTTAAATTATGAGCTTAAAATAAGAAAGCCCAGAGCAGTTGAATTTTGCAGCACTTAAGAGGGAAATAACTGAAGATAAGTCTGGAGGTAAGATTTCATTAGAGTAAGAAATGGAAGTTAGATGGTTTGAAATTCAGGAAAAGATCTGTAATTTTTCTTGCATTTTAAACTTTCCTCCCTAGAGACCTACAATATCTCCTTGTGGCACGGAGATGACTCGGGATCCTCACAGTGGCCGCCATAGCACGCAGGCTCAGGCATGCCATCCTAAAGGGGCTTTGAGTACAGGCCTGGAGACAGATGATGCCCGCCATTCGAGGACTATATTCACAGAACACAGCAACCCAGAGAAGAGACTCCTATGAAACCTCTTCTGCTTCTGCTCTTGCAATGGCAAAGTGGTAGAAAAGGGAGTAAAAGGTACTAAGAATCACCCAGTTTTCTGACTGTCTATGAATATTAATTCAGCTGCAAATACCCTAAACATGAGATAATAGTGATCTGAGTGGACAAATGATTCCAGCAGATTTCCAACAGAACTGAATCATATCACTCTCAAAACCAAAAGACAAATGAAGTTACAGCAAGATGGAAAGATGGCTCACAAATTCTCCTTGGAAAGGCAAATAACAGAGCTGGCAGTGGTTTTATGGTGTCTCCAAGAACAACAAGAAACCTCATTTTACAGATACCCAGACATCTCATATGACTCAAATATCTGTAGAAATACTACCACGAAGATGTCACGTAAGCTGCAATTAGTTAATGTAAAGGTTGAGGAAAAGAAATTTTATGAAGAACTCATTAAAATTCTCTGAATTAAATCAATATATATTTAATGCTCAGGGATCTCAATGGAAAAATGGAGAGAATATAAAAATGTTTTTAGTTCATAGTTTGGAAGTAAAAACAATAGATACCAGAGGGTTATAGACTGCCCTGAAAAGCCATGCTTGTATATCTTGAATACTTCTTTCTTTCCTTCCTTCCTTCCTTTTTGGAGGGCAATTGGGGTTCAGTGACTTGCCCAAGGTCACATGGCTAGTTTTTGTGTTACGTTAAGTGTCTGAGGCTAGATTTGAACTCAGGTCCTTCTGACTCCAGGGCCGGTGCTCTCTTCACTGCACCACCTAGCTGCCGCCCCCTCTCTCCCCGCAAATCCTAACAGACAAAAAAATGGTTGGTCACTGTGGGAGTTACTTCCAGATCAGCTGTTTGTGAGCACATAAGATTGACTTGTTAGAGCAAATAAAAAAACCAATACCAAGCTAGAAGAAAAATGAGAAGACATGGTATACAATTGTAACTCCAACCTGATGCAAAACAGTGGGAAATGAATAAAGACCAGACACTAACATAGACATATCCTGTCAAAATTTAATTGATGTAAAAGAATTATCACAAAGAAACAAAGCCCAAAAGCCGCCTCAGTCAGCCAACATATAACACATGATCTTGCCATACAGAGAGATATTAGCAACTGGGGTGCAACAATAATTTAAAATAGAAGCTTGTTTTATAACTTATGGAGGGAACATGGCTAATGCAGAAATTTGTTTTATGTGACTATACATATTTGTAATAGATTTTATTTTTCTTGCCTTCTCATTGGCTTGGGAAGCAGGGAAAGAGGGACAGAATTTGAAATTGAAAAAAAAAGCCTCTGCTTTAAAAAAAAACAACAACCAAAAAACCCCACCAACCTATAGATGTGGATGAGAGTATATATTTGCATAGGCTATCTTCACCAAATGTTTGGTGACCTGCCTATTTTTCTTAGTTTATAAAAGATGGCTCTCTGGGTTTGCAGAAGAGACAGATATGTTGGGTAATGAAAGTCATGTCAAAATAAAGGTATCAATGAAAAGATTTAAAAAACAGGATAGTTAAACTTTATGAATGACACTGACAAAAAACAGAGTGAAGCAGTGGAGGAAAAAAACCCAAATTTACAGAAAGCTTGGCAAGATATTCACTTAGCTCATATTATCACAAGGCCTTTAAGGATGAAATTGCTTCCAAACTTTCTCATCCTTCCTCACGTCTCCCATAGCTCCTTTCCTCCCACCCTCTCAGCTGAGAATCTAGCTACATATTTTACTGAAAAAACTGACACCCTTTCTTGAGATCCCTTTTCCCTTCCTCATCTTATATCACTATCCTCAGACACTGGCTTTGTGACCCTGGGCAAGTCACTTAAATCTGTTTGCCTCAGTTCCTCATCTGTAAAATGAGATAGAGTAGGAAATGGCAAATCACCCCAGTATCTTTGCTAAGAAAACCTCAAGTGGAATCATGAAGAGTCAGACATGACTGAATGACTAAACAACAAATCTGTTTACTTGCCCATTGCTACACCATTTTATTTTATTTTTTATTTTTTTAAAGCAATCGGGGTTAAGTAACTTGCTCAAGGTTACACGGCCAGTTATTTCTGGGTGTGGTGCTGAGTATCTGAGCCCGGATTGATCCAGGTCATCCCGACACTGGAGCCAGTGCTCTTACTTGCTGAGCCACCTGGACACCTCTAAGCAATTGGGGTTAAGTAACTTGCTCAAGGTTACACAGCCAGGTGTTTCTGGGTGGGTGTCTGAGCCCGGGATTTGATCTCCAGGTCAGTCTGACACTGGAGCCGGTGCTCTTGCTTGCTGTGCTACCTGGCTGCCCCAGCTGCTACAGCATTTTAATGAGATACTTAAGGAAAGCATCCTTGATGAAGGTATAAGAAGGGAATAGGCAGGCTTTTGTAAAAAAGCAGATCACATTTGCACAGTAACCCAACTGACTTAAAAGATGTGGAGTGAAAGATCTTATTCTGTTTATTGCTTGTTTCCTGTGGGAAAAAAAAGCATCTGATTCAGCCTCTGATGATATCAAGTGAGACTTGTAAGGGAAGGAGACATAGGCTTCCAAAGGTATTTGCAACTGTCATGAAGTCTAGCATAAAATCAAAACTGAAGGGTGATTACCTATAGCTGGTGAAGTGCTCCAAATGCTTTTGTTTGCAGATGATCTTGTACTGATTGCATTAAGTCTCAGAATACTTCAGGGACTCCTGAGGTTCATAATCACACAAAAATATCTGGCCTAGCTATCTATACAGGAAAAACTAACTGGATAAAGAACTGTTTAGATCAGTCATCTCCAAACTTTTTTTTTTTTTTGCTGGCACAGCCCTATTAAAAGTAACCCCCCCCCCCACCTCTGGTGAGCATGCTGGCATGTGTGTGTGCATGCATGCATGCGTACGTGTGTGTGTGTGTTTAAATAAAACTTTCCCAGTGGTACCGGTGCTGATACTGTGTTTGGGGTTAGGTTATACCTACCCTAAAGAACAAATATTTGACTATGGAAAAGGGAAGATTGGGAACTTGTAAAGCTAAAGAAGAGAATGAAGAAGGGGAATTTGGAGCTATGACGAGGGAAGGGTAAATGTGGCTGTAATGGAGACAAGCCTTCTGATTAGTTCTTTCAGAGGCTGGTACCTTCCACTTTCGGACTGGCTGATTACGTTTGTATTTGGGAAATTGCAAAGTGATTTTAATGACCTCAAGGGTTTCCCTAAAACAGCCTTATCTTTTTAACACTATTAACTATCTGGTGATCCTGCATAGCTATGACTACTAGAATATCAGTGTCTAAAGAATGAAAAGTTGCAGGTCACAAAATGAAATGGAGAGGATGAATAGGCTCTAACACAGTATCATTGAAGAACTATGTTCTCCATGCACCATAAAGGATATTATTAGGAAGATGTATGACCCAAAAAAGGAGATGATTTAGGCATTTAACAAGAGCAAAGGTTGGGTTATTGATGGACACCCTGGTGGCACCACTAGTATCTATATCTATCTACAAACTGTCAAGAAATCAAGATGATCCCCAGTGCCATGGATGGCTGTTCCTGTTCAGGAACTACAGAAAGACATGGACAAGAGCTATAAAGGATGAAAATGTATGGATGTAATCTATATGGGCAGAAGAAATACCTACACAGAGGAGACCACAGATTCATCAAAGTTTAAACAACAGTGAATTTTTTGATAACCAAAAACAAAACAAAAAACCCTAAACCCCAAACTTTGTAAACTTAATTTTTGAACATGTATTTTAAATACTGGCCTCATATCATAACTGTTCTCAAATTACACATCTGGTAAATATTCTGGTATGTGCTCTAACCATACAGCACCTGGAATCTTGCTTTAATATCTTCTCTTCTCCTCTGCTTCCTGTCATATGCTTACATCCTATTCAAAATGATGATACACAATGACTTAAGGCACAATGTGATATTTATGTGCCTAGGTTTTCGTATTACTTTAATGTCCTCTGGTATGTCTAAATAGAGATTTTGTGAACAAAATTTCTAGACAATGGTATTCTCTTGCTCTATGGTCTTGACAGTTGGTTTAAAAATTATTTTCTTTTCTTAAATAGGACAATTAAGTAGAAATACTAGAAGAGAAAGAATGCTGCATAAGAAGTTAAGAAACTTAGGCCTGGCCCTCTTGCTTACAATCCCAGAATTCAGTTGGTTAAGTGATCACATATATCTGGTCTCAAGCTTTCTTATCTTTAAAATGAGGGAGTTGGATTCAATGGCTTCTAAATCCCCTTTCGCTCTAAAATTCAATGATTCTATATGTAATGGTCTCCAATGATAATTAATTCTATACACCTTACTAAAATAAGTGAATTAACTTCAGAATAGACCACCAATGTCTGATATATAAGCAAATTCTTTACCAAGCACTTTTCATTAAAATTTTACAACTAGGTCAGGCTATGGAGTATACTGAAGAATAACATGGTTAGAAATAGGTTTGGAAATGCTGATATACACTGAAACAAAATTTTCAAGCTTTGTATAAAACAAGATAATTTGTTAGGCAACTTGGTTATATTAAGTTTAGTGACTCTTGACTTCCCAGGTCAGAGAGAACAAACCTTATCAGAGAAATTTAACACTTTAGTGACCAATTATTATTAAGCATCTACTACGTAAATGATGGGGAATATTCCCAAATATAAAAATGAAAGGGTCCTTGCCCTCACGATGAAACTAGCTGGACAGTAATGAAAAAAATGGTACAGATCTGTCAGCATTTTGAAAGTGGAACCACCATATCTGGATTTTACTCAGTCCATGATATGTTAAACGAGGAAGCAGAAGTGGTACTCAAGAATAATACAGTCCATGTCAAGTACACATTACAAGAAATCCATGCTCAAGGTGATAGAATTTTAAGAATATTCAGGGACTGATTCTATAGATTTACAATCACTAAAAAGTTTGGCCAATCAATTCACACAAGAAAAACCAAAGCGAGAAGGAATGGCTTTTTTTCAGACTAGGATTTGCAGGTGGATGGATAGAATATTTTATCTATTTGCACATTTATCTTAGACAGATACTACAGATGGGCTATTTTGGAAATTACATAGTGTTTCTGACAATTCCAAGCTACTCCTTGAATCAAAAACCTAATCAAATTAAAATAGCAATCTATAAGTGATGGTATATGACTACGAATGATGGAATACCACAAATAATCAAAATTGTGGCTGAACCAAAGGACAATGGAAAGACTATAGTGCCATGGTTATTAAATAGTTGGCAGCATATCACCAACAGTAACTTACATACAAAAAGGGCATAAAATATATTACCTACGCCATGTATGATCAGAAAAAGAAACTGGTTGGTCATGTGGTTATATTGAAGGACAAAAGATGGACAGCTCAAATGTTTTATTAAATGTCTTATCTAGGGGCGGCTAGGAGGCGCAGTGAGTAGAGTACTGGCTCAGGAGTCAGGAGGACCTGAGTTCAAATCCGGTCTCAGACATGTAACACAAAAACACTAGCCGTGTGACCTTGGGCAAGTCACTTAACCCAAACTGCCCTCCAAAAAGCAAAATCAAAAAAACAAACAAAAAAATAAATGTCCTATCTATCATGTTAAAAAGCCAAGAGAGGAAGACCTACAATGTTTTAGGTAGTCTTTTGCTGGAGGAATTTTGGTGGGTCATGGACAAGAGCAGGTACTACATAGTGACTACTCTTAATCTACAATCCATTTTACATAGTATTACAGACTTAGATCTAGAAAGGACCTCAAAAGTCATTTAGTCCATATCATTTTAAGGATTTGGAAAATGAGGCTCAGAGAAGTTAAGAGACTCTCCCAAGGTCAAAAAGGTAGTAAAAGTAACAAAGGTGGGATTTAAATCCAGGTTGTCTGATCCAAATGTAGCACACTTTCCTTTATACCAAAATGCCTGTGACCAACCCATTTTAGGCCTCTTTTATCTCTCACTATAACTGGTTTCTACATCCAAGAGTTCCCTTTTTAGTTACCTAAATCCATCTGATAAATCACTGCCAGATTAATCATCACACAGCACCATTTTGGTAGTTTCACTTCCCTACTTAAAAACCTTCAACAGCTCCCCATCGTTCATGGAATAATATTCAAATTACCTAGCCTGGTATTTAAAGCCTTCCATAATATGGCCCAATCTTTATTTATCCAGCCGAACTAGACTACTTGCTAATCCTTAAACACGGTTTGCATGTTCCAGTCTTGGTGTCTGCTATGCTCCTCCGCATTTTTCTCTCCCCACTCAACTTCTCTATCTCTACCTGTTGGAAGACTGACCTTTTTAGGACCAGCTAAAATATTACCTTTTCTACAAAATGTTCTCTGATGACCCCAGTGGAAACAGTTCTCCGTCCATGGAACTTAAAGCTTTTCCTTTGTATTCCTCTTAGGGCACTCGCTTTTTTATACTAGTTTTTCAAGTATGTTTTATCTTTCCTATCACTATCATTTCACATTGCACCTGGCAGAGTACCTTGCACATGGTAACAAACAACAAATATTTTTAAAAAATGAATTAAAAGAGAACAGTTAGCAGTATAAAATGTTTGCTGAATTAAGTGATACTTGTCCTACCATCTGTCCTGAACTTCAGTCCTCACATCACCAACTGCCCTTTAGACAGAATCTTTCTTTATTTTTTGGGAGGCAATCAGGGTTAAGTGACTTGTCCAGGGTCATACAGTTAGTAAGTGAATTCAGGTCAGGGTAGATGCTCTAACCTCTGTGCCACCTGGCTGTCTCCACCTTCTGGATATTTCAAATATTATACTCTTAGAGGGGTCAAACTTGTCCTTCCCCCCATTCCCATGATGAGTGTGATCCGAGCCAGATTAAAATGTAATAAATACAAACACAACATAGTATAGATAATGTTAATTTGTGTTTTTCTAAGTCTGCAGGGATCCCTTTCTTAAGTCGAACTCAACTCCTCACTCCACCCTACAGAGTTCATCTGTTGTCACATCTTGTCATTTCTACCTCATGCATGTATCCTCTTCACTCACAGTGCCTAGTTTAAGCCTCTAGCACTACTCTCTGGGACCACTACAATAGTGTCCTAAGTGGTCTTCCTGCCTTACATCTCTAATCCATTTTCTGGTCAGGTGCCAAAGGTTCAGGTCTCTCCACGTCACCCCCTCTCCTCAAACTCTTGCATCTTGCAGTTCTTTTTCATCTCCAGGACCAAATATAAAGTCCTTTGTTTTGCATTTAAAGTCCATCACAATCTGGCCCTTTCCTACCTGGAATGGGTCTTGGAAATCATCCATTAGAATTACCTCATTTTACAAACAGGAAATTGATCCTTACAGAGGTTTAGTGACTTGTCTAGGCAGTAAAGAGCAGGCACGGATTGAACACAGGTCTCCTGAAGCCACAGCTAGATCTCCTTCCTGTTGCATCCCACTCTTCAATTGTTACTGATCTTTGAGAAAATTTTCAGTGGAGTGGGAGGGGTCAAAGAAGGGATGGGGCAGACCGAAACATAAAGGCACACATAGGAATACGGCAATGAAAGGAATGGCATGGGAGAACTGGGAATGGAGGCAATGTCAAGGGTGAACTTTTTTAGAGGACAGAAAAACCTGTGTACGTATAAAAGCAGAAGGGAAGGAGCCTGTCGAAAGGAAGAGACTGAAGATGGCTGAGAGAGAAGGGATAATGTGAGAAGTCTCACTGGAAAAGAGAAGTGTATTTTAGAGAATAGAGCCAATCCATTGCAACCACTTGGTTTAAAATATTATGCTACGTGCTTTGGAAGTAAGGCTTTACATGAAGATGACAGTTGGTATTGGTTTTAGAAGTTACCAATATTCTATTATGTCTACTTTAATAAAAAAATAAGGGAAAATGAGTCTGAAATGGTGACACACAAGATGCTAATGTTTTATAGCATGACCAGTCAGAAACAATGTGAATATTTGATAACTTGCACTTTACACTGAACAACTTTGGCACTGTAGTGAAGTCTGATGCACCACATTAAAATGTATGGCTTTCAAAATTAAAAAAAAAAACACCAAACCTCATAAAGCAAATCACTTACTATATTTTTCTATACAACACACACCTGGAAATGTGGGCTGGAAACGCATTTGGCTAGTTGTCTGAAAAGAGGTTCCATGACCTTTACAAATTCAGATGGTTCAATAACATCTAAAATTTCCTCTAATTCATTTAAGAACATAACTTCTTTTGGGCTGTGAGTCTTTGGCCAGTATTTGAGAAGTGCCATCACCACCTAGAAAAAGAAAAATCACATTAGGTTCTTTAATTCTTGATCTATATGGTCTTATTAATTCATTATACAAATCCCTGGTTTGTTCAAATTAAGACAAAAGGTTTTATTTGCTTATAGAAAGAGGGATGATAAAGTCTAATAGTACCTAGTCTCTTAAAATTGGGGAATATTACTTTATATCTCATCCAAATCCCGGTTTTAAGTTTATGTAACCAACCCTTTCTAGTTAAATTATCTTAAGATTGGTTTTTGAAAAGGAAATAAAATGAGTGGGCAGGGGTAATAAAGAATAAAGGGAACTAGGGCAACTAAAAATAGATTAATATGGCTGATGTAATACACTGATTTATTTGTGGATTGGACCAGGTACAGAATTTTTAGTGATATATGAAGGCATGTCCTTTGTGTCCTTTCTATCAAATTGTGTCCTTTCCCTAATCTCTGTTCCATTATTCACAATAACAAGTGTCTGGACTTAGTTTTGAAAAATTTCAAGAACTTTTCTTATACAAAGCAACTACTTGTTCACAGGTAATCTCATTGGTGAAATTCTGGATATTTATATTATATATATATATATATAATTATACATGATATATAATATATAGAGTTTTCCTTACTTCCCATCTCAAATTTACAATTTGGAAAGAACTCAGATGACAATGATAACATCATAAAAAACTCAAGTTTCCATAGTTCTTTATGTTTTATCATCTTCATCCTACATAAGGAAATGTACACTTAAGAGTTTAGTGCTGTGATAAGGTACACACACCAACTAGTAAGTGCCAGAAGTCAGCAATCAAACTCAGGTCTTCTGATTCTGAGTTTAGGTGCCTTTCTGCAAATGTCAAGCTCTCTCCCTAAAACTCATTTTACACATCTACTAATTTTCCTTGTTTACTTATATAATGGAATTCTATTATTTGAAACAGAAAAAAAAAATCAGTTCGTGAGCCATAAAACAGAAATTGGTTCTGATATTATCTTTCTCTTAAAAAAGGTCCTATTTTCTGATAATAACTTACAGACCTATTATAAGATTGCTCTGAAGGAGTCAGAACCTGGACAGCTCGGATTCTTGTATCAGATAACACTTAGCTATTTCTGCAAGTTCAGAATGCAACAGAATTTTTTCTTGTTGTTGAAGAAAGTGAGTTGCTCAGAGAATGCTAATCCTGAACAACAATGGCTACTTACTTTTGAGTGCAATTCAAGAAACTGAACCTTTTAACAGCCAAGCTGGGACAAGATTACTAATGGTCCTGAGACCTGAATTTCAGAGAACTGACAGGGTCAGGGGGTTCTGAATCCTGTGGTTCCTCTGGCTTTGGAATTTCCCTCTTGACGTGGCATTGTAGTGGGAAGAGCGGGACAGGACATTTTTTTATACTTTGGGACTTGGTTCAAGACTTGCACATTGGCCAAGTTACTCAAAGACAAATGGGTGAGAACTACATATTTCACTTTTGTAGGATATATTTTAAGAGGGGTTAAATACTTAAAAGTGTTGCCCTCCTCTCCTTTTTTAAAAAAGAAAATTATGTATACGGGCCCAGAAATCTTAAGGCTTCATAAACATTTTATAAAAGAATTGAGTAATAGTGTAATGGCAGATGGTTGATGTTTTAAAATCTCTTAATCTTTTAAACTGAGCATCAAAAAAATGAAACATCAGTAGTAGTAAGAAACATCTCACTTTAGAGAATAACTATCTCAATATAACTTACCAGAAAGAATAACCTTATATTATTTATTAAAATATATTTATTATATAGAAATAACCAAGAAGTATAATTTTATCGTACTTTTGTCAATGTTTATTCAACAAAATGCCTAAGTAACATAATTGACTATATTTTAATATTATTCTCACTAAAATAAGCAATTTGAAAAGAAGCTAAAGATGCTTTGATTATTTCAACTACCTCAAAGTATAGAATGTATATACTATAGTAAGGCTTTCTAGATAATACCAGTAAGATTAGAATAGTAGAATCCATTGTTAGGATGACTATAATTTGAACAGTTTCAAGAAAAGATCTTGAGGGAGAATTAGATTTTTCCCCCCCTCTATGACTTTATAGTTTATCTTTTGCATTTACCGTAATGCTTTGGGTCACACTCTATTTCAGGACATAATTTCATGCCTACCTTCAATGGAAATATTTAAATGGTAATAAGTGAACTGACTATATTAAACAAATGTATCCCAATAAACAAATGTAGTTTTTGTTTTGGCTTTATGTCAACAATAGTTTTGGATCAGACCTATGATTCCATCTGTGAAGAGAGCTGGTGGTGAGGAACATCCTTCCCCCATGCAGACTGGCAGCTTCTCTGCTACCTGGGGCACAGAGAGGTAAGTGACTAGCTCCCCGAGGGTCACACGGTCAGAAATGGGACTAGACTAACTCATGCACTAATACCATACTGTCTCTCAATAACAACAGCATTAACAGAAAATTAAAAAACCTTCCAATGTCCTTTTGGAGGACATGACCAGTACTGTAGCCTTGATAACTAACAGAACTATCTTGAGCATTCATAGTTTTCATTTAATTCCTGGGACAGAAAAAGAATATGACAATGAAATCTCTTTGAGTCTTTGATCTGGAGAATACCTTACAAATAATAGGAATCAGGTCATGCCACACATAAAAAAAACCTGTTTTTAAAAAATGCTTCCATATTAATTATGCAGCTGCATTTCCACCATCAAAACAAGTCTTCAGTTTAGTTAAGGAGGATAAAAATAATGTATCCTCTACATGGCATTCAGTACCTCCACTGTGCTTGATATTGAAGTCTGATAAGATTTGGTACAATTCCTTTGGGGCTTCCAAAGTCTCAGACACAAATATGGTAGATAGTTCCTGGGAATCCTATGGTGGAGAATGCAGAGTAAATGTCACTCCTTAAGATGGCTGGAAGCAGGGATTAAGTCAGACAGTGCTCTCCTTCACCTGGTTTCTGAGCACATCACCTCTGCAGAATTTTTGTTATTGCTTGCTGGTGTCTAATAGATGATGACCAAGAGCTTTCTCTTATATGTAAGAAATCTGAGGGCAACAGATCTAAGCATGAAAATTAGAAGTCTGATGACTAGTACAGGATGTAAATCAAGTTGCCTGATAACTGAAGTTATCGGTATTTGAACTCCCCTCAGTTGACCTGACAAATATCTAAGTATTACAAGACTTTTGACGTTTTCTCCTACATTAAAATTGGCACGTTAGCAGTGAAGCAGTATAGCCATTAGGAAAGAAAATATCAATCCTATTTATTTTATTTGCCAACTATGTTTTAAAAAACTCATACCTTTTCCCCTGGTATCTAAATATACAACTCCTAAATTTAAAACCACAACCTGAAATTAAAATTGCAAAGTACAAGAAATCAGATAATCCAACTAACAATTGCTAACAATTATGATTCTGAAATAGTAATCACAAAACAGATGGAAGGACTCTTACTTTTGCTACTTCCCAGGTCTGTAGATAGATTTTGGGGGGTAGGAGACTGTTTGTTAACTTGGATGGGGAAAAAATATTGCATCTAATTGAACCTTTAATTATGAATTTTTAAAAAATTCTATATTAATCTAAGAAGTGGTATGCAGACTTCACCAAAGTGTCAAGGGGGTCCAGGACACAAAAAAGGTTAAGTACCTCCTGGACTAAAAGTCTATTTGGTTATAACAAGGATTTCAGACACTTAATTTTTATACCATATTTACTCTAACTGGTCAGTTGGATGTGTAGTAAGTAAAGCAAAACATCAAAGTGCTTAATGGTGGGATTAAACTGTATATGCTTTAATGAAGGTATGCATTAAAATACTTTGAGCTCAAAAGAAAAAAAAAGGACTAGGTAAGATTTAAGGCAGGAGAAAACAGTTTTTATTATAACAAGTCTTTTGCTATAGAACAAATTATTTTAGTCAATGACTTGCTTTTTAAAACCTATATGACATATGGCTGGATCAATAACTGGGTTAATTTTATAGCCTAAGACAGAAATAAATGAATGGATAAAGCTTATTTATCTCATATGATCATACTTCTACATTTTGTTAATAAAACACACTGTATTATGTTTATATTTAGCAAAATACATATACTTTTTTCATAGTACAATTATGAATTTGACCAAAATAAAATAATATACTTACTGGTTCAGTGAGTGTGCTGTCCTTTTCTAAAAACTGAACTACGCAGTATGCCAGCTAAGTAAGTTAAGAGAGAAAAGATATATTAATATTTCACTCTTTGATGGCAATATCACCTACATTATTTCCTGGTACTATTTTCTAATTTCTATTATTTAGAAAGCTGTTTCCAAATGAGGAACCCACGGGAAACCCAAATTGTAAACATACACTTCAAAGTAGCTGTTCCTAATATTTCCTACTATCATTCATTCAACAAATATTTTTTGAGAGCATGAGTCCCTGTGGAGAAAATACAAAGAGGAATAAAAATGCCATCCCTGTCCTTAAGGAGCTTACAATCTAGTAATTGAGATAAGTACAAAAATAACTTTGTAATATTCCATTCCTCTAGGTTACTATAATCATAACATTTTTGGATGGAGAAAAGAAGATTGGGGTTTTGTTTCCTGACATTTCAGTATTACCTTGACAAAACTGTGGATTGTGCTTTCATTTTAAAGCATTAGTAGAAAAATGTATTTATTATCAACAACATGAAGATGAAATTCAAGTTGTTGTCAGTATAACATGACTAAAATGGTCAGGGAAAAATAGCCAGTGATCTTCCAGGCCAAGGGACAGAAAAAAATTGAACCAAACTAAAACTGAAACTATTACTCTGACCAAATATGAATGCCAATAGAACAGCTGAATGTGTTCTGTCATACTGGCAAGTGTGAGAAGGGCAAGGGGAAACTCTGGAATGTTGATTAAAAAAAAAAACCCAACTCCTCATAGTGGTAATAAATATCTCCCTCCCTCTTTTTTCTCCTCCATGGTTATTTACTAATTCCAGGTAAAAAAAAAAGTCACCATAAAACATGAAAGGAGTCAATACTAGCAATCTGTTTAAGAGTTCATTCTATATGAAATGCTTTTGTATGCATTTCACCTGATTCCTTAAAGAGATTCTCAAAATGTCAAAAAGCAAAACAAAACAACAAACAGTAGAGGGTGTAACACGGCCTAGGGATAAGTAGGGAGTCCCTAGGGTCTAGTCCTAGGTCTTCTTCTGACTCACGGGTAAGACCTTGGGCCAGTCAAGTAGCCTCTTTGATTCAGTTTTCTCCTTGTGTGACAAAAGGATATTACGTTGATGCTCCTAGTTATATTACATACTATTTGCTGATGTTGAGGAAACCTGAAATAAGTCTTGTATACATGTTCACACAATACACATTTATAAGGCAAAATGAGGAATATTGTTTTACCCTAGTTAATAGGTAGTGACAAAAAAAAGGCTTAAAGGTTCTTGATTCTTTCAAATTAAAGCATGATCCAAAAGATATAAATCTTTATCTCCAAATCCAACCTCTCCATGGGAATTCCAGTTCCATATTCCCAGCAGTCTGCTAGATGTTTCTATTGCATCTCAAATTTAACATGTCAAAAACTGAACCTATTATCTATCCTCCTCCCAAACCCATATTTTTCATCACTCCAAGGCCTCCTGGCCCAACTTATTTATTTCTGTGATTCTTTCCTCTCTCACACCAACCCATTACTAAGACAGTGGTCTAGTCAGAGTACCACCATAGAAAGAACAGTAGAACGAGTGTTAGAAGACCAGAGTTTGAATCCTTACTCTATGTACCAGCCCTGTGACCATTAGGAAGTCAGCTTACCAAGGGGTTTCCTCATCTATGAAATCAGATTAGAGCAGGGGTTCTTAACCTAGGATCTAGGGATTTGTTTTTAAAAATCTGAAAACCGTATTTCAGTGTAACTGGTTTCCTTTGTAATTTGACATGATTCTGAAAGAGGCTGATGGGCTTGGCGCCTAGCACAAAACAGGTGATGAACCCATGGACTAGATGATTTCTAAGGTACCTCCAATTCATAATATTCTATGCTTTCAGTCTATTCTAGTGTCTCAATCTGTTTCCATACTCTAGCTCAGGCCTCTATCACCTCTCATTTAGATAACCTCTGAGCTGGAGCTAACTTCAGTAGCTTGCCTTCTTTCCAACAATGCCTGAATAATATTCCTAATACGTTACTGATCATAATACTTCTCTGCTCAAAAACTGCCAGGGCTCCTTACTGCCTCTTAAATAAAGTTTAAATTCTTTATCCTGGAATTCAAGGCCTTCTACAAACTGGCTCCAACCTCCTTTTCGACTCTTACTTCAAATTACTCCTCTGTATTCTCTCCTCCAGTCAAAGTTTATTATTCATTGTTAATAATTTCACCTTTCCCTCTCCTGTCTGTGCCTTTGTGTAATTCATCTGCACTCATCTCTGTAGCTCTGTTTAGTGAGAGTTTTCCTCTTCCCTTTAAAGTCAGCTTATGTGCTACCTCCCAGAATGAATCCTACTTCTCTCAGTTAGATGGGAATCCTTCTCTCACTGAATTCCTGTTTGATCTCTCCTATGCATTCAATCATTTCCTAACTTGTAATATATCTAAGAGCATCTCTTATCTCTTTACTAATTTGCAAGTTCCTTGAGGACAAGAATTTGTATTGTAATCACATGGCTCTTAGTATACAATAGGCATTTAATATTTTTTTAACTGAACATCTACTGGGATAACCAAATCAAAACTAATGAATACTTAAGTGGCTGACAAACACCAAAATTTAATGTTTGTCTGAAAATCCTTCATCCCAACCCTTTGATAAATGTTACCACCTACTACCAAAGTCATTAATCTGGTATATTTCTGGTTAGGCTTATCCATAATACTTCAATGACCAATATCCCAAGGTTTCATCAGTAGGAGTCCTTCAAATAGAAAGGGCTTATGCTGGCTGAAAGCCCTCCATGACTTGTTGTAGCCAAAAAATTCAACACTTAAATGCCCAACCTGGCAATGAGCCTGAGCTTAATTATTCTGTTTCTCAGACAACAGGCATCACTGAGCCCATACTCAAAACCTTTCCAACTTGTTAGGACCTGTCCAAGTTTCCACTCTGCTGGAAAGGCTACAAGAACTCAAGGTCACCTTTGTTCAACAATGAGGCAGTAAAGTGGGCCTTTCATGGAGACTGAAGTATTTTTCTATAATATTCCTAATAAATATAATCTCCCAAGAAGCCAAAGTAAACAAATTAAATCTGAATTAACTTCCTGTAATAAGTTCCATGCACCTAATGTTCCAAATCTGGACTAGGAAAAACAGAAGCTAAGTTTTGAAAGTTATCAGGAAGCAATGTGACAGTTGCTAAAGAGTGGGTTCTTCAAGCCCTTCCAAATTCTGTTTATTACATGATGATCTACCATACAACATGATTCACAGAAGCAGGTCTGGATCTATTTATGAACTAATGTTTAATGTTTTACATCTTCCCCTTGAAGTTCTGTCTTGGACCCTTGTCTTGTCTCCCCCTATACTATCTTGCCTGGTGATCCCAATTGGCTCCTATGGGTGCAGATGACCCTGGATGGGTCTGTGCAGCTTGAATCTCTCTGCTGAGCTCCAAGAGATATCTCAAATGCAACATTCCCAAGACAGAAAACTAGCTTTCCCCCCAAACTTTTGTACCCTTCAAACTTTCCTATTACTTATAAACCAACTGAAAAACAACAATAACCACAAAACATCTGGTTGAATTTAAACATAATATTTAATAGGATTCAATAAAGTTTAAAATCAAAATTCAAATCTGTTTCTAAGTACGGATATCTGTTGTCCATATACAGAAGGGAAATGGAAAGTTTTGGTAAGATATCACTTTTATATGTTCTTTCAGGTTGAATGATGGATCAATATTAACATGCAGTGCTAAAAGTCTTCAGGGACTTGGATCTGTCAACTTCAATTCAATATAGCCAATCACGCCCAAGCTAAGAAGATATTTAAGGGGCTATGACTGGCATTAGGGAAAATACAAAGATAAATAAGGTATTATCTTGTCCAACACTTTTTATCAGTGACTCATATGAACATCTGGGTGACAAGCATGTTGATCAAAACTGTAGGACACAATCTGTGAGGGGCAGCTAGAGCTCTGCAAGCCACAAGCTGGTGTGACAGCATGGTTTTCAGTTTTTATCACAATTTAACAAGAAGGGTATCAAGAAGGTACAGCTCATGAACAAGGAAGGCACCAAAATGGTGAGGAAAACTATTTCAGATGAAGCACAGTTGAAGGATTTGAGGATTTTTAGCCTGGAAAAGAATTATGTGTATGAGTGTGTGTATGAGGGGGTGAGGGAGTAATGAGATTTGTCTTCAAATATCTGAAGGAAAATCATGAGGAAGAGGGCTTAAGTTTACTTTCTTTAGCTTCAGAGAATAGAATTACAAATGAATATGAATTTCAGGGGCGGGTAGACCTTGGTTCAACTTAAGTAAATGAAAGGGGTTGCCTGTCTTAGGTGGATAATCAGTGACCGTGGATGCTGTAGCAAATATTCCCTCCTTAAGTAGGAGGCTGGATGACTAGATAACCTTTCAGATACCTTCCAACTTTGATTCTTCTAATTTTGTGAATTGCATTGCTTAAAACCATTAAATATAACTATACTTCAAATCCATATTTCAAAGACATTCTAATCTTAGTGCTTCCATTTTTGGTCTTTCACACACAAAGGAAAGTAATTTTATTCCTAATCCTTTATATAACTGTTTAAGAGGTAATACCTATGTTACCTAAATCATCAAATTTAACACAATAAAGTAATATTCTCCATAAAAGATGCAAGGTCTTGAGTTCATACTGTATAAATGAAACATACTTAATAACAAGTGGACTCATCCACACAAAATAGCTAATGACACCACTGTACCTGAGGATGGTAGACACTCAGTGATTTCACTTTGTGCAAAGGTAATAACACCTTCAATAAGAAAATCTTGTGCTCTTCTTTTAATGGTAAGGCAAATCCATTAATTATGCTGAAAAAAAAAAGATTTGGTTCAAAATTTTAATACACTCACAAATTTCATATCTGTAATTATGTCATTTTTTTCAGCCCTATTTTCACAAAGACATCCTGTAGGCAAGTCAGGTCTCTTTCAAAAAGGAAAGAAAAAACACAGGAATTAAAAACAAAGCTCAGGTGGAATGTCCTTCTAAGGGGAAAACATTCAACCTGTTATGTTACAATACAAAGGCTTAATACCTTCTTTACATGGCGGCTTTCAACTAACTGTTGCATGAAATACCCTTTTGTCCAATTGCATCTTTTCAACTGTTGAAAGAAAATTTGCATTTTCTTCAGTGATTTGTCAAACTTTAGGCTTTGAAATAGTTTCTTTTCAAATTTTTAGGTCCATTATTCCAGTATTAGAGGAACTAGAAATGTAAACCCAATAGGAAGAAGACATTAAGGCATTTAACATCTTGATAGTCTGATCCTCCTTCACTGTATTCAGCAAACCAGATGTAAGAAGTTTGTGTTTCAAAAGGCAAATATGCACAATAGACTTACTTGATTTTCAGAATTGTATAAGCTCGTATAAATTTGATTGATAAAATATTAAGACTCCTATCTCCTAGAAGAACCTAAAATGTTTTTCCCCCTGCAATCTATTGTTCGAAAGTCCAACCATTAGCATATCGATAATTAAATACTTATAAACTGATTTTAGGTTTACACAGTGCTTTACATATATCTTATCATCTGATCCTCACAAAAATCCTGTCAGATAGGTGCTATTATCATCTCTTTTTTTTTTTTTTAACAGATGGGCAAAGAAAGCTGAAAGAAGTAGCTTGTCCAGAGTCACCAGCCAGTGAAGTATCTAAGGCAGGATTTGAACTCAGGTCAGGTCTTACTGACTCCACATTCAATGCTCTCTCCACCTGGCCATCTTTAGTGATAAAGGAGGGGGGAATCATGAGAACTTGCTGATTTGGTGTATAAAAGATGGTTTAGATCAGTGGTATCAAACTCAAACAGAAACAGAGCCTTGTGGCTGCACAGTGATATAGAAAAGCACAAATTCACTTGATCTGTGTTGTACTGATTTTTATTTAAACATTTCTCAATTAAATTTTCATCTGGTTGAGACCACACTTAAGAGTTTTGCAGGCCCCAGACTGTGAGTCTGACACCTTTGCATGAGATAATGACAGTGACAGTAAGAACCCAGATTTTTGTGGTGCTTTAATGTTTTACAAAATGTTTTCCTCACAGTAGTCATATGAGGTGGATGGGGAAAATACTATTACCTTTATTGCACAGATAATCAAACCTGAGGCACAGAAGTTAAGTTACTCGTGTACAGTTAATAGCAAATGATGGAGTCAGGATCTGATTCAATCAACACTATTTCTTCCGTACCTATTGAATGCTAGGCACTGGGGACACAAAGAATGAAACAATCTCTCTTCTCAAGAAGGTTACATTTTTCCGGGTGTCAATTCTCAGCAGATTCTCCCTGGAATAAGTGATTTGCCCAGGCAGCCAGTGAGGAGGAGAGGCAGAGCCTGAACCCAGTTTTCCCTTAATCCAAGGACAGCTCTCTAGTCACTATACTACAATGCTTCTTCCTCTGCAGTACAATGACTTACCTTCCCAATATTTCCAGTAATTCTGCTATGCCATTGTGATGCTCTGTTTCATAAATAAACCTGGGAGGGGGAGGGGAGAGAAACATATTTAAACAATTATAGTAAAACTTCCCAAATAGCTGGTAATAAAAATTTCAAAGAGAAAAACATTTCCATAAGTGAATGAAACAATCTTTAATGCCAAAAATATGAATTGGCATTTGTTTAAAAAGTGAATAAACACAACAGCTGATTTTGTTGGTAGTAGTCTATTATGAATACGGATTAACTATGATGATGTTATTTTCTCAAATATATGGGTTCTCTATTAGGACAAATAATAAAATTCTTCCACACTGTCTTTAAGAAAGAAATAATATTTCTTTGCACCCAAAAGATGCTTTTTTGAATTGAATTAATGTATTTTTAGCCAATAATCAAGTAAGATAGTTTGCGGTAACTTTCTAGAGCTAGGTGATTAAAAAAACCTCCAACACTTCACACCTCAAATTAGTTTGTTTTCAAAGTAAATACTAAGAAATGTGTCCATGTAGATGAATTTTTATCCTATAATACAGTTATATCTTCTACACTGCGACTTTCCCCATTGTAGTTTTGGTATATTGTGATTCAGCATAAGAAATTAAATAGGAATTTCGGGGGAGTTTTAGGAAGCTGCAGATGATACATGAAGGCCAGCAGAAGACACAGAACCTGGGACCAAATACCCCAAATTTTACAATAAGGTACTGTAAACATCCCATAAAAGAAAAAGAAAAAATTCAGACTTCTTTTCTGTTACAAAAGGAGGGCCAAATGATTGTATGTGTATTCCCCAGATCTCGGGGCCACCCTGACCCTCACCCTTGCGATTTGGAATGGATAACTGTACCGGACTACTGGCCCTCTGGATTGCTCTCTGTATGCTTGTGCATATCTTCAGCTTTCTAAGATCATTCATTCAATCATTCAATAATTGTTTAATTGGTATGTACTCAATAGAAACTCTGTGTGAATTGCTGAAGTGAAAATACAAACAAGATATTAAATGTTCCTTTAAGAGGTACCAGCTAGTTTGGAGAGGCAATGCAGATGCGTGAAAGAGTTAAGTAAGAATGCAAAGCAACACATGATGAAATCCAAAACAGTGTTAGGCAATGAGTATTCAGGAGGAGATTAGTGAGGACTGGTTCAGATGAAGAAAATCCAAAAAAAGAAGGCAGAATATACATTGAGCTATTAAGGATGGGCAAGATTTAGATAGGTAGAGAGACAGGAAAAAAAGGGTATTCTAATGCTTGATAGAGTGCCAAAGAAAATGCAGTTAGGAATGAACCTCGTTTATCTAGGGAATGATAAACTAGTACTACACTAGCTAGAACTGAGCTTCTGCATAGGGGAGTAGTGGGAAATAAAGGTCACAAAAGTTGGGTGTTGCTGAGGACTCACTGAAGCCTAGAATACCATATTGAGTTGAGATCTGCTACTTCATCATCACTGATGGAACTTTGTTTTGTTCCACATTATTAAATTTCGAATGTATTTTCCCTTTATTCAAGCATGTTAATATTCTAAATAAAATATTAGTCTTAGAAAATTCAGCAAACCCAAATAACAAAAATATTTTCTACATTTTTCTATGTTGAAGTTTCATGTGGTATTTAAGAAGATAAATGAATATTATGTTATAATTTTTGATTATTCACTTAACAAATATATACATGAATATTGCTTCCTATGTGTAAGGCATAGGTCAAGGTGCCATGAGAAATACAAAGAAGTTTATGACAAGGTCCCTGCCCCACAAGAGTTTATGACATAGTGGGAAGGGCAGCACAGGCAACAAACAAAAAACAACCAAACATCCTACAAAAAAGTTCCAAGTGAATGGCAGAACACTGGGTTTGATGTGTTATGCTTTTGTGGGCAAGAGGGTATTACAAAAACAAATCAGATAATCCTAAGCCTTCAATGAAATCCTTAATTGATCTGGTGGGGAGAGAGAAAGTAGGCAAGTAACATAAGGTAGAATGTGATAAGGGCACAAAATAAATTCAAAGTACTATCACAAAATGTCAAGCTTCAAAGGGACCTCAGTGACCAAATACTCCAACCCACTTCCAAAAAGGAAACCCCATTTTGACATACCAGATGAGAATAACTAACTAGTCTTTGCTGGAAAACCTCCAGGGAGGGGAAATTCACTGGTTCCTGAGAGGCATCCCATCCCACTTTTCAATCTTTCTACTAGTGAGGAAATTCTTCCTTACTTCAAGATTAAACTGAACTCTCTGATCCTAGACTGTTCCTTTTGGGTCCAAACAGAAGCAGTCTAATTCCTTTTTCACAAGACAGTCTTTCAAACACTTGGAGAAAGCAGCTATCATACCCGACCTGAGTCTTTTCTGCTCCAGGCTGAACACTCCAGCTTCTCTCTAATGCTGACTCACACTGAGCTTGGAGGCCATTAAAACTCTTAAATCTTTTCAAACAGCTGCAAAACTGTCATTCCATTTATGAAACTGATTATTTTAAAAAATCCAAGTATATAAAACTTTCCACTTATCCCCACTGAATTCTATCTTATCAGATTTAGCGCAATGCTAACTTCTCAAGATCTTTTTGGACCATGTCATCATACAGTGGGTCACAAAGTCTCTCACCTTGCTGTTGCTAGAAAATTTAATAAACATGCCACTTGTGTGCCTTTATCCAAATCAGTGATAAAAATATTAGAAAATAAATAGCACAAGGCCAAGCAAGCATTATGAGATCACTCTGTTGCAGCCCTCCTCCAGGGATGATATGGAATTACAAATGGCTACTCTTCAAATCTGGTCATTCAGCTAGTACTGAACTTGTTTAGTTCATTATTGGTAGCCTCTATCTCTCCATGAGATTCTTTATCAAATACTAGTTGAATTAAACTAAATTTAGGTAAACTCTATTTATAACTTTCCCCCGATTTAGTGGATCAGTAACCCTGTCAATCAATGAGCACTTCTTAAGTGCTTGCTATATATGCCTGTCACTGTGCTAGGCACTGGGGATATAAGAATAACAATAAAACAGTCCCTGACTTTAAGAGGCTTAGACTTTAGGAAAACAATACCGTGTTTCCCCGATAATAAGACACTGTCTTATTAATTTTTTGGACAGAAAAACACCAGAGGGCTTATTTTCAGGGGAGGGCTTATTTTAATGAACATTGACAGCAATTTTAATAAACAGGTAAATGTGAACAAAAAAATGTACCTTTATTCA